>NC_091688.1:21518928-21820714 GCF_041296265.1 Equus caballus
AATATAATAATGAAAGAGTTCATCAAGAATACATAGCAATTCTAAATGTATATGCACCAAAGTATAGATTTGCAAAATATGTGAAGCAAAAACTGATAGAACTGAAAGGAAAAGTAGACAAATGAACAATTATAGTTGGAGTCTTCAACAATTTACAGAACAACTAGACAGAAAATTAGCAAGGATATAGAAGAACTTAACAACACTATCAATGAACAGGATCTAATGACGTTTTTACTCTACTCAACAACAGAATATACATTCTTTTCAAGCACCCATGAAACCAAGACAGACTTTATCCTAGGCCATAAAATCTCAACTTTTAACAAATTAAAATCATACAGTGTGTATTCTCTAAACACAATGGAATCAAACTATAAATCAATAAAAGAAAGATAGGAAAATCTCTAGACACTTGGAGGCTAAACACTTATAAATAATCCATAGGTCAAAAAGGAATGCTTAAGGAAAGTCAAAAACTACCTTGAACTCAATGAACACAAAAACACAATGTACCAAATTGGTGGGTCACAACTCAAGTAGCACTGAGAGAAATTTATAGCACTAAGTGCATATAGAAAGTAACAGGTAAAACTCTCCCTATTTGCAAAGGACAGGACTTTCCACATAGAAAATCCCAAGTAATCTACAAAAAAACCTAGAAATAATAAGTGAGTTTAGCCAGGTCACAGGATACAAGACAAACATACAAAAATCAATTGTGTTTCAACATACTGGTAATGAGTCCAGGGGTGCAGAAAATAAAATGTAGTATCATTTACAGTCACTCCAAAAGAAATTAAATACATGCATGTAAATCTAGCAAAACAGGTACAGGACCTGTATGCTCAAAACTACAAAACATTGATGAATGAAATTCAAAAAGATCTAGATAAATGAAAGACATACCATGTTTATGGGTCAGAAGACTCAAGACAGTAAACGTGTCAATTCCCCTTCAAATTGATATACAGGTTTAAAGTAATTTCCACCAAACTCCCAGCAATATTTTTGTAGACATACAGGAAATTATTCTAACATTTATGTAGAAAGGCAAAGGAACTAGAATAGCTAAAACAATTTCGTAAAAGAACAAAGTAGGACTACTCAGTACACTCAATTTCAAGACTTATGATATACCTACAATAATCAAGACTTTGCCTTATTGGCAGAGGGATAGATACATAGATCAATAGAACAGAATAGAGAACCCAGAAATAGACCCACGCAAATATGCCTAACTGATTTTTGACAAAGGTGAAAAATAATTCAATTGAGGAAAGATAAACCTTCAACAAAATACTGCTGGAGCATTGGACTTCCATATGCTAAGAAAAGGAATTTCAACTTAGGTCTCACACCTTATACAAAAGTTCACTCAAAATTGATCACAGACTTAAACATAGAAGGTAAAACTATAGCACTATAAGAAAAAAATCATAGGAGAAAAATCTTCATAGTCTAGAGCTAAGCACAGAGTTCTTAGACTTAACAGGAAAAGCACAAAAAGAAAAAATTCATAAATTAGACTTCATCGAAATTAAAAACTTTTGCTCTGTGAAAGACTCAGTTAAGAGAATGAAAAGACAAGCTATAGAGAGGAGAAAATATTTGCAAACTACATATCCATCAAAGAACTACTATCTAGAATATATATATGTAGAACTCTCAAAATTCAACAGTGATAAAAAGCAAAAGATCCAATTAAAATATGGGCAAAAGACATGAAGTGACACTTCACTAACGAAGATATACAGATGGCAAATAAGTACGTGAAAAGATGTTCAACTTCATTAGCCACTAGGGAAATGCAAATTAAACCCACAATGAGCTATCACTACACATTTATCAGAATGGCTAACATAAAAAATAGTGGCAACACCAAATGTTGGCAAGAATGCAGAGAAACTACATCAGTGACACATTGCTAGTGAGAACGTAAAATATTACAGCCTCTCTGGAAGATAATATGGCAGTTTCTTAAAAACTAAACATGCAGCTACCATATGACTCAGCAATCGCACTCCTGGGCAGTTATCCCAGAGAAATGAAAAATTTATGTTCACACAAAAACCTGTGCACTAATGCTTATAATAGCTTTATTCATAATAGTTAAAAACTAGTGGTTAAACAAACCGTGGACATCCAGACCATAAAATACCACTCAGCAAAAGAAAGGAACAAGCTATGAATACACGCAACAACCTAGATGAATCTCCAGAGAATTATGCTGAGTTTTAAAAAAAATCCCCCCAAGTTACCTGCTGTATGATTTCATTTCTATAACATCTTTGAAATGAAAAAATTATAGAAATGAAGAACAGCTTAGTAGTTGCAAGGGGTTAAGGAGGGTGTAAGGGTAAAAAGAAAGTGGATGTGGTTATAAAAGATAATCTGGGTGCTCCTTGTGTTGATGGAAATATTATGTTTCTTGACCGCATCAATGTCAATATCCTGGTTGTGCTATTGTACTATAGTTTTGCAAGATGTTACCATTGGGGGACACCAAGCAAAAGGGGCATCAGATCTCCCGTATTGTTTGTTACATCTGCAAGTGAATCTATAATTATCTCAAAAATCGTAATTAAAAAGAAAAAAATCAATGAGAAATTAATTTTTAGAGTCAGTTCTGCCAGTTTTTTCTTTATCATTCTCGTGTTATATCTGCTTGGGAAGGCCTCTCTCCTCTTCAAAATTACAAAAATGCCCTCCTATGTCTAATACTCCAGTAGTTTTATTGTTAAAATATGGAATATTTCCCCATTTGGATGTTTTGAAATCTAGTAAGCCACGCATTCCTCACTCCGGATCATACCACAGGTCTCTTGATAAAATGCCATATGCACATACGCTCTTTCCTCACCACCACACACCTCATCTGCATTCTGTAAGAGACAAGGGGTGATGTTGGCATATCTGTATTCTCTCTTAAATTCCGTACACCATGCTTTTGACAACTATGATGGATTTTATAAGTTCTCAAAGGAATTTGCTATTAAAATACTTTTTATTTTTCCAAGGTACTAGAAGTGTTTTCATAAGCAAAACCTAAACACGTAATTAGAAAGTTAGTTGGTATACTGGTATACTCAAAGTATACAGTAAATCTTCAAGTTAAGGTTCTGTTGCACCATTACTCTGGTTAAGGTTGCCCCATGCAGTGGTGCAGGTAAGCATAACTCCAAATAGCCCCATGAATGTGGACTACAACCTACACACACTCAGGTGGCAGTACTTTTAATTCAGCCAGGTCACCGTTGAGTCCATTCTCTCTCTTCCAGTTTACAAAATCCAGGTACTCGAGACCACAGCTCTGCAACAGAAGAAAAGCTTTAGGGTGAAGGGAGGAAAATTTATTATAAAGGCAACAAGAAAGGCTTGTCAGGAGAGGAAAGTGACTGAGCGACTGAGCGACTGAGCCTCCTTCTTAAACACCCTGACCAGGCATTTCACTGTGTTGAGAGATGGAACAAAAGGCCCCTTTGCTCTACCATGTTCCCCCACCCCCTGAGTTCTGGCTCTCTGAATCTAGAGTAGGACCCCCAATGACCAAATACAGAAAGGCTCATCCAGGAATGGAACCGAGATGGAGAGGCAACCCAAGGGCTCGCCCTGCCCGACGCCACAGGGCTCCCTGACATTTGGAACACAGCTTCCCTGACATTCTACAGCTGACTGTTCAGAAGAGAAGCCTGGGGAGATCAAAGAAAGCACAGTAACTCCAGCCTTCTGGTGAGCGACAGAAACACATGATTGTCACGACCAAACTAGTAACCACAGATTTGGAGTCCTGCTAAATATATTACTTAAATTTCCATAAGCAGTGACAAAAAAACTCTAAACTCTAGCTTATTCAGCTTTCTTGAGAAAACAAGAAAATGACTTCACTTCAAGTCTCCATAGTCAAAAGAGAACAACTGTCTTTAGAAAAAATGGACCAAGAGAATGTCCTCAAAGTGTTTAAAAACGAAGACCAATTATAGTGGGGAGTTGCTGAGCACTTACCCCCAGGGTACAGCTTTCCCAGCCGGGTCTGAATAGAGACAGAATCTTGCAGGTAAAAGGTCTTTTATCAACTTCATTTGCCCTCTGCTAAACATGAATGCTTACACAATTTAAACAAAGAAATAAATGCAAGCGAAAGAAATTCTAAATAAAAATCTAGCTTTTTCATCCAGGTTCTCATAGAACTAATGAGGAATCTGCATTTCTAAAATCATCCAAACATATTTTTTCAGTCAACCAGACACTGAGAATCTTAATGTTTTTCAGATTGAAAGCTAGGAGATTCATATGTGTAAGATGAGAGCTTTCCGGAATTTGATTTTGGTTGAAATAATTCCAGCACCTTTGACTGACATGGTGCCTCCAGCACTGAGAGTTCGAAGTGCCTTCCGGGGAGCTGCATTGCTTGCCTGTAAATCCAGAGATTATTGGGATTCAAGCTATTCCTTGTGTTTGCAATCTGGTCGATGTTATATTCTAGAAACTACTTGCAGTGAATGTTACTTGAAATAAGCATGGAGTGAAAAAGTATTTTATTAATTTTGTCCTGAGATTTTTGTTTGTTTGGGTTTTCCTCATAATGAGATTACATCCAACGGTTACATGCCAGCCACAACACCAATTGCAAAAATCACCCTCTCTATGTGCAATTTCTAAAAGTTTCCCTCTAAAGTACAGAGTCCTTGTCTGCTGTTTTTCTATGGCTTTAGCTACTGTTACTAGTGACAATATTGATAACAGCTGCCTCTTTTGAGTATTTATGATAGTCCAAGTACTAGCACATATACACACTCATGCAATCCTTACAACAGCCCTGTGAGGTAGGCACTATTATTATAGCGATTTTAAATACAAAGCAACTGAGCCTAGGAGAAATTAACTCCCCAATATCACAGAGTTTATAAGGGAAGAGGCACGATTGGACCCTATCTGTCTGCCTCCAGACCCTGTGCTTGAACCGCTAAGCTTGAGTGCTATTCTGCATGTTCTCTCCCCACATCTGTGTGATGCAGGAACCAGAGAGCGCCTCTCAGCTCCCGGCGATGAGGGATGACTTCACATTCTCTGAAACACAGTCCACCGGTGAGTTTTCTCTGGATTGTGGTAGAAAGATAATTCTTCCTTAACTGAATGTTCCCTAAAAACACTTCACCTACTGCTTAGACAATTCTTCACGCACATGCAGTTAATAATCATTGCAAACACTTTGAAAGTACTTGCTATGTGCCAGGCCCTCTCCTAAACACTTTATTTTTATTAATTCTTATAATATCACCTAATAATTGGTATTATTGTTATCCCAGTTTTACAGCTGAGAAAAAGAGCTTTCCTGAGCGCACGTGGTTAGTAAGCGGCAGAGCCAACATTCACACCAGGCAGCGTGGCACTAAGCCACACCGTGGGGTCTCCTAACATTCCGTGAACCAGAACTGCATGCTTGGTTCTAAACTGGGTTCCCAGGCGGCCGCTCTGAACCCAGCCGACTCTGTCCTCCCGGAGCTGAGAGTCTGCTGTAGGAGACAGTAATTAATCACGTCAATACATATATGATTACAAACTGTAATAAATATGTAAAGGAGACGAAGCGGGAGCTGGGAGAGTATAACAGGGACGTGTTTTAGACTTGGCAGGCAAAGCAGGCATCTTTGGGAAGCTATACGTAAGCTGAGACCCGCAATGGAGGAGGAGCTGGGCACATGAAGGGTCTGAGCCTAGAAGGAAGCAGTGTGTGGGAGCAAGGGAGACTTGGGGATGTCTTGAAAACTTCAACTTGTTTCTTTATTATTTTAAAGATGTAAGGAGATGCTAAACCATAACTCGAAAAGTCTGAGAGCAAGAATTTCTCTGGAGAAGGTGTCCTTATGCTCTGCCTCCACTCCCTTCCTCTGTCTCTTCCACAAAGGAGAAGAGGGTGTTTTACCCCACACTTCGAGATCGAGTGGGGGCTCTAGAGGACCACGATGGGCTGGTGCCTGACTCAGCGGAAATATCTAGAGGCGAGAGGCCGTGCTCGGCCATGCTAAGGAGCAGTGTTCAGAGGAAGTGGCAGCATTGGAAGAGAACTGCGCTTTCACACAGGCAAGGATGTAGGAGAGGTCCCCATCTACCACATATGGCTCTCGTGGGAGCCAGGCTGGAGCCATCTTCAAAGAGACCTTGCTCAAGAGGTTTACCAGAGAGCCTTGTGGGGTGGAAGGCCCGATGCCAGGGGCGGAGAGTTTGTACTATTGAGTGGCCGGCCACATCCCACATCACAGGAATGACCACTGGAGGTTCTCAGTGAGGGAGTTTCCTAGAAACCCACAAAATGGATCCCAAGAGAAAGACCTAGGTTTACATTTGCTAAGCGTCATGAACACCAAGAACAGATTGTAAAAATACCAATCTCGGAAGACTGTGCATTTTCCTAATTCTCTCTTCCCAATTCAGAAGAAGTCAGAAGCCTGGGCTAGTGAGCAGGGCTTGGAAAAGTAGAACAATGTGGGCTATGGAACAGAAGTATCCGTGGCCCTTGCCCAGTGCAGGATTCAGAAACCGGGCATAGGGAAACTTTAGATTTGCCTGAAGGTCTGAATTTTAGTATTACATGGAAGTGGGTCATTTAAAGCACTGAAATAAGACTGTCCTTGTGACAGGAAGTGTCCCACAGCCTTTTCCTTATCTAAATCTAACTGGAAAAGCTATAGGATCTGGTCAAGACTTTATCTAAGAGCAGGGGATGAAATGCAGCCTTCACTGAACAGGGCTGAAAATTCCTGGATGGGTTACAAAGAAAATTTTTAACCATTCAGCTAGTATTTATTGAGTGCCTACAATGTACCATATATAATTCTAATCCTTGAGTTATATCACTGAACAGACCAAATATCTACATTCTATTGGGGTGGGGGTATGGGGAGTAGGATGAGACATAAACAATAAACATGATAAATAGGTAAATTATACATTATGATAAAAGTGATTAGTGCTATGAGAAATTGATCAAGCTAAAGTCATTGAGAATGCCCAGGGGAGGGTAGCTTGTAATTTTAAACTGAGTCTATATTGTAGGTCTTATTGAGTGAGTGATACTTGAGAAAGGAGACTATTTTAAAACAAAAGTCAGGTCTTGTCACTGCTCTAGTCAAAACCCTGAAATGTCTCCTACACTTTGGCTGTTGGATCAGGAAACTACAAATGGAAAGCAGAGAGAACTGCCAAAAGGTTACTGCAGTAATCAAGGTGGGAGATCGTGGTGGTAATGGTAGCAGTGGGGGAGGTAGAAGTGGTCAGATTCTGGAGATATTTTGAAAGAGAATCTCCTGACTGGTAGACGTGGGATATGGGAAAAGGGGAAAAAAGAGTTAAGGTTGATTCCAAGGTTTTTGGCCTAAGCAGATGGAATTTTGGAATTAGCAAAACTGACACAGGGAAAACTATCAGTAGAAAGGATGTGGAGTTGAAGGACAGTTTTGGACACTGTTAAGTCTGAGATGTCCCTGGGACCATCAAGTGGAAAAGCTGCCTAGATGATTGGGTATACAGACCTGGAGTCCAGAAAAGAAGTCTGGGCTGGAGCTATAAATTTGGGAGTAGAGACAAAGAATTTTCTATAATTTGCAATAAGAGCCTCGATATAGGAGAAAAAGCAGCCCATTGTAAACCAACCTGAGTAAATCATGAAGTGTCCAGAATCTAGGTGGAAAAGAAAAAATTAATGAATTTATATAAAACCAGAACAGAGATTTCTGCCAACCTTATTATTCAAAGAATTCCTGCATATATATGTCCTTTGGTAATTTGGAAAGTTTTTTCAATAATAGCTATTTTTCTAAAGATGTTCTGGGTCTTTTTGTCTAGATTTTTGTTTATTGAATTTCTTAAAATGAGAAATGCCATGTTTCTTCCAAGCTCAGGGCAAGGACAGAAAGTGTAGGGTGAGGGATGACTTGAAAATGTGCTAGAACCTCTCTACTCTCCACAGAGAAAATGTCCTATTAAACTTCTCCCTCTCATTTCATCTATTCATCTTTCCTCTTAGTTGACATAATAGTCTGTCCATCAGGGGCCAGCCCCGTGGCCGAGTGGTTAAGTTCGCACGCTCCCCTTCGGCAGCCGAATGTTTCACCCATTCGAATCCTGGGCACGGACATGGCACCGCTCATCAGGCCACGCTGAGACGGTGTCCCACATGCCACAACTAGAAGGACCCACAACTAAAATACGCAACTATGTACTGGGGGGATTTGGGGAGAAAAAGTAGGAAAAAACAATTTTTAAATAATCTGTCAGTCACATAATCAGATAGTTGGCCTTGGAAAGGTCAGAAGCCTACTGGCCCAGCTGTCTCCCTAAGGAGCACCCAGGGCACCAGCAGAGCCTTAGCTTGCCTCACCAGGAGAGCCTCTTAGTCACCCCATCTTATCAAGCCTTCATCAGAGCCCAGCCAATTCTGTAGCTCTTGGCAACATAACTGGCACATTTTCCCAGTATAGGAAAAAAATCAATGTCCAAACCACTGTTATCAATAAAGCCGAATATAGTGACTTGACTTTGTTAGGAGTTGGGTTGAAGTCATTCTTCAGCAATTTATTTCAAATTTAGAGCACCACTTATCTCTTATACAGACAAAATCATTTTTTATAAGAGTGTTAATTCCTTTAAGCCAACCAGTCAGTTAAGAATATTTTTGGAGTCCCCTCTGTCTGTAAAGTATTATTTAGTTACCTGTGATTTAAGAATTCAGAACTGCATTCCTGCCATTGTTCTTCGGTGAACCCTCTAACCACAATGAAAAGGGAAACTTAGTCTCCCTCTCTGTAGCCCAAAGACAATCGCAGCTAGAGGTCAGTGGGACGAACTAAATGTCTCTCTGACCCAAAGGTTTAGAAAGAATGTAAAAATTCCATTCTGATAAATGAGGGGACAAGAGAAATCATAGCAGTAATGTCCAAGTGCTAGGTAGCCCCCTGGACTGACCATGGTCCCATGAAAGAATACAGGAAGCATAGATAGTCTGCTCAGTTGAATTCTGAGTTGGAGGCAAAGACAAACTAGACTATTGAGTCCTATGGCTCTGAGACGGTGAGTCATTAGGGTATAGAATACAATGGAACAAACACTAAAACAAATAGAAGTGAGAATAAACATAGCCAAACAAAGGAAAACATTTGTCATATATTTAAACTCAGAGGATTTAGCTTCGACTTAGAAGGCGGTGGAACTAGTTCCAAATCAGACTAGGAGAGTTGTTTATTTTGCTTTGCTCGAGTCAGATCTAATGATCCTAATGACTTCAAATGTTCCTAAATTATTCCCCGGGCTTGGTTAGGTTTTGTATTTGGGCCATGGTTTAGACAGCAAACACTGATTTATTTAGTATTCAATCAACCCAGCTCTCAGTTTGCCTGCATTCTGGCCTTCTATCAGTACACTGAGTGTTGAAATTCATACTCCCACCTCTAAAGTATTTCAAGATTATGACATTCCTCCAGAATTATCAAAGTACAGTTTCAGGGTTAAGTTAACTGTATTGGCTTCTTTTTCCTTTTTCCTTTATTTCTTTCTTTTATTTTTAATTTTTTAGACATATGTGATGTGGAGTCTCTCTGTTAACTAGAACATTCAACTGACTAGAATACCTCCTTCTCTAGAACAGCGTTGTCCAAGAGAACTTTCTGCCATGATGAACATGTTCTGTATCTGTTTCATCCAACACAGTAGCTACTAGCCACATATGACTCTTGAGCACTTGATATGTGGTTAGTATGTCTAAGGAACTGAATTTTTAATTTAATAATTTTAATTAATTTAATTCGATTTTAAAGCACTACATGTGACTAGTGGCCACTGCATTATTGGACAGTGCTGCTCTGGAATAACCAAGAAAGTAATGTATATTATTAGCTTATAGACAAATGCTAGCTGTATGTGCAAATGTGTGTGCAAAATACAGTGGTTCCTTCCACACTCTAAGCAGGAGAAACTTATCTTTAATATATTGCCTGTGGTAGGTCTTAGGTCTTAGGCAGATCTGCTCTGAGATGCTGACAAAGTAAGAAGGAGTAATAGCTTCCTACGTCTGCTGTACCAAAAACGGGGGTGGCTGGAAACAATAGAAATGCATTGTCTCACAGTTTTGGAGGTTAGAAGTCCAAAGTCAAGGTGTCAGCAGGGCCCTACTGTCTTTGACAGCTCTGGAGGAGAATCTTTCCTGGCCTCTTCTAGCTTCTGGTGTTTTCCAGCAATTCTTGGTGTTCCTTGGCTTGTAGATGCATCGCTAGAATCATGTAGCTATCTTCTCCCTATGTGTCTTCACATTGTTTCCCCTCTGTGTGTCTGTCTTTATGTCCAAATTTCCCCTTTTCATAAGGACACTAGTCATATTGTATTGGGCCTACCCTAATGACCTCATTTTAGCTTGATTACCTCTGTAAAGAAACTATTTCTAAGTAAGGCCACATTCTGAGGTACTGGGGGTTAAGACTTCAACATGACTTTTTTGAGGGGGGCATATAATTCAACACAGAAGATTCAGTATAGCAATAATTTCCTTATATGGAGGTAGGCAAATCCCTGAAAGCTAACATGGTTCCTCTCCCCTTCTAATCCTTAAAGGGCAGCAGGACCAGGTGAGAGGTCCTGGCAGCCTCCCATTTCCACATAAAAGCATTGACCATAAAACTTTGGTCAGGAGATATTGAGACGCCCCATCTTCTCATGTTTAGCCTTCTCTAGTGTCTTCTCTGCTTAGCTAGGCACAGGTTTAGCAGGGAACTGAGGATAAAGCAACTTTAAGTGGAGCCCAAGGCATGATTTCCCCAGCCTTGAAACTAGAGCTGCCTCTGTGGTCTGGCCTGCACAGTGCTGCTTTCAGAATGCACCACTATTCACAGCTTCTCAGAAGCGTAGATAAGGGAATGCTTTCCTTCAAAAAAAGAAAAAGTGCACTTGCCCTTCTTTCCTTTTGTCTTTCCCTTCAATTCTCTCTGCTAAGTCAGTCTGATGTGTCTACTGCTCCTTTTTGTCAAGCAGCATCCTTCCTCTACTGGATGTGGTATTTCACATTGCACCCAAACCTTTAGGAAACTTGTTAATATTATGTACCAGCCAAGAGCAAAGGGCGCAAGTCTCCCCTAGATGAAGTGTAATCTTGGTAGCAACTCTGAGGAATTCATAGGCCTTAAGGAACTGGGTTGCTGAAAGTTTTCCTGGTGAAGTTGGAGAAATGAGGCTGTTAGGAGGGCTGAGTAGGCGGAAGAGGGTTTGCATTCAGCAAGCAAGTCTGAAAGCCACAAAAGGAAGAAAGATGTGAAGGGACCAGAGAGATGAGGTTTGTCAAGATAGCTTAGTAACGACTTTGAAACTCAGAAAAAGGACTAGGCCCTGAAGTGAAACACTAAGGAAACCACTCTGGTAGCATGAGGATAGGGGAATGGAAAAGCAAAAAAAAAGGAGAAGGCCCTTCAATCAGCATCTCTAAGAACTGAGTAAGATGATGTCAACCAGAATCTCAATAATACTTTACCAGTGGATAGTTAAATCGAGTTAGACAGTAAGATCGTTGAGGGCAACAAGAAGAGATTATCTTATAAGTCTTCCTATACCAGCACCTAGCACAATGCCCGGGGCATGGAAGTTGTCAATAAATTTTAAACAGATAAATAGAAGAACAAATGAATTTAGGAATTACTGTATGATGTCAAAGTGCAGGAAAGACAGGCTCAAGTACAATCCCAAGAAGTTAAATGGGAGATGGAGATGGATACCCTAAGAAAGATATAAGGAATTAAGTGATAAAAACATGAAGAACAAAAATAACCTTCACCATGCCTGATCCAGCTCTAGTCATCCCACCAGGGTAGGACAGTGCAGAGCACCCTGGGATCCCCCAACTCATGCCCACTCCAGCTCCAGCCATCCCATCAGGGTGGCCCAAGGGCAGTGCAACCCAGGACCCCTTGGCCCAGGCCACTTCAGCTCCAACTATCCCTCCAGGGTAGACCGAACATGGCACACCATGGGATTACCCCAGCACACATCCACTTTAGCTCCAGCCAGTCTTCCAAAGCCACCCAGCATACACAGTCTACACAGGAGACACTTCTACACAAGGCCACTCCTTCAAGACTGGGAGAGGTAGCTGTTTTGCTAATTCACAGAAACAAATACATAAACTCAAACACAGTGAAGAAACAGAGGAACATCTTCCAAATGAAAGAACAAATTAAAACCCCAGAAAAAAAGCCATAATGAAACTGAGATAAGTAATTTACCAGATAAAGATTTCAAAGTAATGGTCATAAAGATGCTCATCAAAGTCAGGAGAAGAACGGAGGAACACAGTGAGAACTCCAACAAAGAGCTAAAAAAAATATAAGAAAGAACCAATCAGAGCTGAAGAATATAGTAACTAAAATGAAGAATACACCAGAGGGAATCAGCAGCACATTAGGTGATAGAGAAGAACAGAGATCAGTCATCTGGAAGACAAAATCGTGGAAATCACCCAATTAGAAAAGCAAAAAGAATTTTAAAAAATGAAAATTGTCGGTGTCGCAATCCAATGTACACATCAGGATAGATGCGGAGAGGGCTGATGGCCACTCTGAGTTTATTATAACCAGCATTTCAATATATACATAGTTTACATCTGTTAAACATACATGGGTGTTCTGGACAATGTAATTAACGAGTGCCAAGAATTCTTAGTGACTTCTCAAGGAGCCCTCCCTTGGCCTCTGTTTTGATATTATTATGTTATTGCTGTGCTCATATATTTTATCTCGGAACATGCAAGGCGTCCTAGGCAACGGCCCCTCCTGCTCCCAATATTGTGTCTCCATCTGTGCCCCCAGGCAACCAGTGCTTGGCTTAGGTTGCCTCCCCCTGGAGGTCTTACCTGTCGTTGGCTAAACGGCCTTCTCACCTCTGGGTCACAGTTTGTTGGCAAGCCTTTTCCAGTGATTATTAACCCTTCCAGCATCAGGGGCGGCTACAAAGATAATTTAAGGGACCTCTGGGACAATATCAAGCATCCTAACTTTTGCATTTTAGACTCTTCAGAAGGAAAAGAGAGACAGAAAGGGGCAGAAAACTTATTTGAAAAAATAATGGCTGAAAACTATCCTAACCTGCAGAAGGAAATATATCTGGGTCCAGGAAGCACAGAGAATCTCAAACAAAATGAATTCAAAGAGATTCACACCAAGACATATTGTAATTAAAGTGGCAAACGTTAAAGACAAAACATATTATAAGTAAAATGGCAAAAGTTAAAGATAAAGAGAGAATCTTAAAGATAGCATGAGAAAAACAACAAGTCACATACAAGGGAACACCCATAAGACTATCAGCTGATTTTTCAATGGAAACTTTGCAGGCCAGAAGGGAGGAGTGCCATGATACATTTAAAATGCTGAAAGGAAAAAACTTACAACCAAGAATACTCTACCCAGCAAGGTTATCACTCAGAATTGAAGGTGAGATCAGAGGGGTTTCCCAGACAAGCAAAAACAAAAGGAGCTCATTACCACTAAGCCAGCCTTACAAGAAATGTTAAAGGATTTTCTTTAAGTGGAAAAGAAAAGACCATAACTAGAAATAAAAAATATATATATGAGGGGCTGGCCCCGTGGCCGAGTGGTTAAGTTCACGCGCTCCGCTGCAGGTGGCCCAGTGTTTCGTTAGTTCGAATCCTGGGTGCGGACATGGCACTGCTCATCAGACCACGCTGAGGCAGCGTCCCACATGCCACAACTAGAAGAACCCACAACGAAGAATACACAACTATGTACCGGGGGAATTTGGGGAGAAAAAGGAAAAAATAAAATCTTTAAAAAAAATATATATATATATATATATATATATATATATATATGAAAGGAAAAACCCCACCAGTAAAGGCAAATGTTTAGTAAAGGCAAGGCAATGGATCAATCAGTTAAAAAGTTAGTATGACAGTTAAAAGACAAAAGTAGTAAAACCAACTATAACTACAACAAGAAGTTAAGGGATACATAAAATAAAAAGATGTAAAATATGATGTCAGAAACATAAAACGTGAGGAGGGGGAGTAAAAATGTAGTGCTTTAGAATGCATTCGAACTTAAGAGAATATTACCTTAAAATAGACTCTTATAGGGGCCAGCCTGGTTGCATAGTGGTTAAGTTCATGCGCTCCATTTCCACAGCTCAGGGTTCACAGGTTCAGACCCCTGGCATGGACCTAGAACCACTCATCAAGCTACACTGTGGTGGCATCCCACATAAAACAGAGGAAGATCGTCACTGATGTTAGCTCAGCAACAATCTTCTTCAAGCAAAAAGAGGAAGATTGGCAACAGATGTTAGCTCAGAGCCAACCTTCCTCATAAAAAAAAAATAGACTATTATAAACAGGTCAAAATATATGAACTTTATGGTAACCTCAGACCAAAAAATAAAATACATTTACAATAGATGTATTAGATGTAATAGATAGAATACAATGTATCTACATTAGATACACAAAAAATAAAGAGAAAGCGATCCCAATGTAACACTAAAGAAAACCACCAAACTACAAAGGAAGACATCGAGAGAAGAAGAAAGCAACAAAGAAGGACAAGAAAACAACTAACAAAATAGAAATAAGTACATACCTATCAATAATTACTTTAAAGGTAAATGGACTAAATTCTCCAATCAAAAGACATAGGGTGGCTGAATGGATAAAAAAAGAGTCACATCTATATTCTGCCTACAAAATACTCACTTCAAATTTAGAGACACACACAGACTGAAAGGGGAGGGATGGAAAAAGATATTTCATGCAAATGGAAACAAAAAGAAAGCTAGGGTAGCAATACTCTTATCAGACAAAATAAAGTTTAACACAAAGACGGTAACAAAAGACAGATAAGGGCATTACATAATGATAAAGGGGTCAATATAAGAAGATATAATATTCATAAATATTTATGCACTCAACATAGGAGCACCTAAATATATAAAGCAAATATTAACAGACATAAAGGGAGAAATTGACAGTAATACAATAATAGTAAGAGACTTTATGTTCCCTACATCAATGGATAGATCATCCAGATAGAATATCAATAAGGAAACATTGGCCTTAAACAACACATTAGACCAAATGGACTTAATAGATATAAACAGAACATTCCATCCTGAAACTGCAGGATACACCTTCTTTTCAATAGCACGTGGAACATTTTCCAGGATAGATCACATGTTAGGACACAAAACAAGACTCAATAAATTTAAGAAGATTGAAATCATATCAAGCATTTTTTCTGACCACAATGATATGAAACTAGAAATCAATTACAAGAAGAAAACTGGAAAAAACACAAAGATGTGGAGACCAAACAAAATGCTACTAAACAACCAATGGGTCAATGAATAAATCAAAGAGGAAGTCAAAAAAATATCTTAAGACAAATGAAAATGGAAACAAAACTTTCCAAAATCTATGGGACACAGCAAAAGCAGTTCTAAGAGGGAAGTTTATAGTGATACAGACCTACCTTAAAAAACAAGAAAAATCTCAAATAAGCAATCAAACCTTATACCTATAGGAACTAGAAAAATAGAAAGCCCAAGGTTAGTAGAAGGAAGGAAATAATAAAGATCAGAATGGAAATAAATGAAATAGAGACAGAAAAAAATAGAAAAGATCAATGAAACTAAAAGCTGGTTCTTTGAAAAGATAAATAAAATTGATAAACCTTTAGCCAGACTCATCAGGAAAAAGAGAGAGTCCAAATATATGAAGTCAAAAATAAAAGAGAAGAAGTTACAATTGACACCACAGAAACACAGAGGATCATAAGAGGCTACTACAAACAATTACATACCAAAAATTGGAAAACCTGGAAGAAATGGGTAAGTCCTAAAAACAAACAACCTTCCAAGACTGAAGGAGAAAGAAATAGAAAACTGAATAGACCAATTTATAAGTAATGAAATTGAATCAGTCATTTAAAAACTCCCAAAAAACAAAAGTCCAGGATCAGATGGCTTCCCAGGTAAATTCTACCCAACATTTAGACAAGAGTTAATACCTATCCTTCTCAATTTATTCCAAACAATTGAAGAGGAAGGAATGCTTCCAAACTCATTTTACAAGTCCAGCATTACCCTGATGTCAAAACCAATGACATCAAAAAAGAGAAAATTACAGGCCAATATCTCTGATGAACATAGATGCAAAAATTCTTAGCAAAATATGAGCAATCCAAATTTAACAATATGTTAAAAGAATCATACACCATGATCACGTGGGATTTATTCCAGCAATGCAAGAATGGTTCAACAACCACAAATCAATCAACATGGTACACTGCGTTAACAAAATGAGGATAAAAATCATATGATCATCTCAATAGATGCAGAAAAAGCATTTGACAAAATTTCAACATCCATTTATGATTTTTAAAAAGTGGCTGAAGAAAGAACATACCTCAACATAATAAAGGCCATACATGACAAACCCACAGCTAACATCATACTGAACAGTGAAAAGTTGAAATCTTTTCCTCTAAGATCAGGAAAAAGGCAGGAATGCCTACTCTCACCACTTTTATTTAACATAGTATTGGAAGTCCTAGCTACAGCAATTAGGCAAGAAAAAGAAATAAAAGTCATTCAAATCGGAAAGGAAGAAGTAAAACTGTCACTATTTGCAGACGACATGATACCATATACAGAAAACCCTAAAGACTCCGCCAAAAAACTATTAAAATTAATAAATGAATTCAATAAAGTTTCAGGACACAAATTTAATGTACAGAAATCTGTTGCATTTCTATACACTAGTAATGAGCTATCAGAAAGAGAAATTAAGAAAACACTCCCATTTACGATTGCATCGAAAAGGATAAAATATCTAGGAATAAATTTAACCATGGAGGTGAAAGACCTGTACTCTGAAAATGATAAGACATTGATGAAATAAATTCAGGTGACACAGATAAATGGAAAGATATACCATACTCACAGATTGGTAGAATTAATGTTTTTAAAATCTCCATACTACCAAAAGCAATCTACAGATTCAATGCAGTCCCCATCAAAATACCAGTGTAATTTTTCACAGAACTAGAACAAAGAATCCTAAAATTTGTATGGAATCACAGACTCAGAATAGCCAAAGCAATCTTGAGAAAGAACAAAGATGGAGGTATCACACTCCCTGATTTAAAACTATACTACAAAGCTATAGTAATCAAAACAGTATGGTTCTGGCATGAAAACAGACACATAGGTCAATGGAATAGAATAAATAAATAAATAAACCCACACATATATGATCAGTTGATCTATGACAAAGGAGGCAAGAATACACAATGGGGAAAAGACAGTCTCCTCAATAAATGGTATTGGGAAAACTGGACAGCTACTTGCAAAACAATGAAACTGGACCCCTATCTTATACCATACACAAAAATAAATTCAAAATGGATTAAAGACATGAATGTAAGACCTAAAACCATATAGTCCTGGAAGAAAACATAGGCAGTAAGCTCTTCGACATCAGTCTGAGCAATATGTTTTTTAGATCTGTCTTCTCAGGCAGAGGCAACAAAAGCAAAAATAAATGAATGGGACTACATCAAACTAAAAAGCTTTTGCACAGCAAAGGAAACCACCAACAAAATGAAAAGGCAACCTACTAATTGGAGGAGATGTTTGTAAATCATACATGTGATAAGGAGTTAACACCCAAAATATGTAAAGAACTCATACGACTCAATATCAAAAAAACAAACAATCCAATTAAAAACTGAGCAGAGGACCTGAATAAATATTCTTCCAAAGAAGCCATACAGATGGGCAACAGACACATAAAAAGATGCTCATTACCACTAATCATCAGGGAAATGCAAATCAAAACCATGATGAGATACCACCTCACTCCTGTCAGAATGGCTCTTATCAAAAAGACAACAAATAGCAAGTGTTAGTGAGGGTCTGTAGAAAAGGGAACGCTCGTGCACTGTCAGTGGGAGTGTAAACTGGTGCAGCCACTATGGAAAACAGTATGGAAGATCCTCAAAAAATTAAAATACAGTCTAGCAATTCCACTTCTGGGTATTTATCTGAAGAAAACAAAAACACTAATTTAAACAGATACACACACCCCTATGTTCACTGCAGCATTATTTACAATAGCCAAGATATGCAAGCAACCTAAGTGTTCATTGATAGATGAATGGATGAAGAAAATGTGGTATATGTATACAATGGAATATTAGCCATAAAAAAGAATGAAATCTGGCCATTTGTAATAACATGTATGGACCTAAAGAGTATTATGCTAAGTGGAATAAGCCAGACAGAGAAAGACAATTACCATATTATTTCACTTATATGTGGTATCTAAAAAACAAAACAAATAAGCAAAACAGAAGCAGATCAGAGACATAGGAAACAAACTGGTGGTTACCAGAAGTGGGGGGCTGGGGAGCAGGTGAAATAGGTGAAGGGGATGAGAGGTACGAACTTCCAATTATAAAACAAATAAGTCATGAAGACGTAATGTACAGCATGGGGAATATAGTCAATAATATTGTAATAACTTGCATGGTGACAGGTGGTTACTAGACTTATCATGGTGATCATTTTGAAATGCATATAAATATCAAATCCCTATAATATACACCTGAAACTAATACGCTATTGGATGTCAATTATACTTCAATAAAAAAATAATTTTCAGTAGTGTTGAATAAATAAATAGAGAAATGAGTGAATGAAGTCAAAAACAATTGGGATTTCTTACCTGAGACATTTTAGTGTTATAATGCACCAACTATTAAGATAGAAACCTGAGTTATAAAGTCTCCTATGATGATAAAGCCCCATGATCACCCTGCAGATGTGTTTTGTTTCACCCACAAAGGGTTAAAGAATAGTTTGTAAAAAGGAGCTTTCCCATAAATGTTAAATCCATTGGACTGCAGCTAATGGTAGTGTGCCTGCTCAGGCTTGCCACAGTCTGCACCACTCTCTATTGTCTCTTCATAGAGTCCTCTTTACCCACATGGGAAAGGCTGATAATCCACCAGCATAGTTAAGCCAAATGAGTTGTTAGACTGTTGAAATAGTTTGTATCAGTTGGTAAATCAGCACTATCCTATGCCTTCCAAACGTATCCCTGCCTCTCCAGCTGTCCCAGACACGCCCCTCAAGGATCCTCCAGATCTCCCTAAGATCCAGGAAATAAAGGAGAAATACCAGTTGTTACAAGGAACCTATTGGACCCTGCTCCACCTCTATGGCCAGTGTCTGTTCTGATGGGTAAATGTTGGTGCTGTATTCGTTGTTAAATGCTATTAATAGCATCCCTGCATGCAGATCACCTGCCTGTTCCCTGCAGACACTTGACTTTGCCACTGCTGCTCAAACCTTAGCCACCTCTCCATCACATCTCTAGGTGCTCGTCTGAAGTTCCTATCTTTCTTCTGCTGGGCTATGTATCTCGAAATATTTGGTTTGTTGATGTTATCCTTGTGTATGTTTTAGAACATGGCTGTGGTCTAGCCCCATTGCCATGGAGGGCCCTAAACAACTTCTATGCTCAACCTCTCAGCTTAACCACCCTTCTAATCCCCCGTATTGCTGGTTCTCAATTTGCATGGTGTCTTCCCAGAAAACCCCACTCTGCTCCATTCTCTGGGCCTTCGACCACCCCATGGTTGCTGTTTATTACCGGATTTGAATACTAAATTTTGGGGCACTCTTTGTTTACCTAAAATGTACGCAAAAGAAAGCCAGAGGAGGAAGGTTTTATCACAGAAAAAGTTCCACAGACTAAAAGGTTACTGTCAGTTCCTAATGAAACTCAAATAATCAGCAGATAAAGAAAATCAGAAACATAATTTTTCTGTCCAACTGTCTAAGTGTTTCTGCATAAGCCAAGAAAATATCTAAAGTACTAGGATCTCCATCCTAACACTGGACTCCTGTAGTGGCCAGAACTTGGCTGCATTTCAAAATAATAAGCATTTGTTCAGAAGGCTGTTTAAAGGAAATAAAAAGGCATAAAATCTCAATCATCCAATATGGTTTGTATTAGAATAAATTGATTACCCAAAACCTAACATGATCAGAGCTCTGCCAAGAGGCTGGCAGGCCACAGCTGTTGACATGGTCCAAATCCTAATCAGTTATTTGTAACAAGTGATTGTTTAATAGCCATTTGCATTCATCTTTGCTCCTTCAGCCAAATGGCGGAGGAAAAGAAAGAGAAGAACCCTCAGAGGGAATAAGAAGTGCTCCAAATCTATTTTTTTCTCTTTGTGAGTACAAGAAAATGTATCCACATGCAAAGAAAAATTTAATGTGGTCAATCAGACTCTACACAGTGAAAACTGAGTCACTCTTTCCGTTCCTGAAACTCTTAAAGGGCGGTTGACTTCCAGAAGTGGTCCTGGGCATAGAAATATTGGGCGAGGAAATTTGGTGTCATGATGCTTCTCCTAAAGTGAAAACTCTTTTTTTCTCTTGTAACATGTATAAAAGGATAAAACCACAAAGCAAACATCAACTTAAAAAACGTTCCATTCTTTCTTAGTTGTACTTGATTGAATTATGAATCCAGTTCATGAAGCTTCTGTAGGTTCAAAAGCAAAATTTCAATCCAGGACACTGAATAATGTTAAGCACGGCAAATTTAAAGAGAAAACTCAGAACATATTTAAGACATATTAATGGTTTACTGATAGTAAACTAAAAATAAAAGAAAGTTACAGCAGTCGAGCAAAAAAGCAGCATTTTTTACTCTGTGGTAAAATAAAGAATAAAGAATCTCACAATAAAGACTCTCTCTCCTCATTTCTTCATAGAGCAGTTTTGGTAAAAACACTGGAAGTTAGTTGTTTGACTTTCTATTCTTTTACATTCCTCCCAAGACAGCCCTCCACTTTCCAAGGTACTACCTTGATATCCATGAGAAAAAGATATCTTTTGTAACTGTCTAAAAATATGATAAAATTGTCAAAGGCATATGGAATCAGTTATATAAATCTTGAAATATGTCAGTATTATTTGTTCTCCAATGGCATAAGTTTTCAGCAAAACAGTTGACACTAACAAAGAAAAGCTATAAATGCCATTTGATGGAGAGACCAGACATGGCCATGCCCAATTACCTGTGCAAGCACCCACCCGAGCATCAGTGATATTATTACAGCAGTCCAATAGCCACTTGCTCTTGAACTGAACTCAGGGTGAGATATCGCCGCAGACAGTTCCCACCCCAGAGCACACCTCTGCCCTGCAGAATGCTGAGAGCAGAGTTTACTACATCTCATCCGTTTTCCATGTTTTCCTGAAAGAGCTGTGTGGGATGGGGATCTCCAGCTGGGGTCCAAAAGAGACCCTCTGAGAAGGATACCTTTCTCCAGGTCATCTCCGGTGCTCCCTGAGAAGAGCCCATGTCTGAGAAAATTGCTTCCTCATCTTAGGTACCTCGGGTGTTCCTCATCCTCCAGCCTTTTGCCTTTTGACGCAAATGAAAGAAGACCTTGCTGGGATGTTAAATCCATTCAGCCCCTACCCTCCACGGCCCATTAGCTGGCAAACAAAGGTCACCATGGCCACTTGTCAGGGCTGCTGTCAGGACCCTCTGGTGCATAGTCCTTAATTAGCAGACATGTCAGCCAAGATAAGGAATTTGGGAGGGAGAAGAGCTCTTTTTCTTTGCCTTTTAATTGAAGCTCCCTTCCTTCAAAATCCTGTTGAGAATATTCTCACACATGAAGCCTCCTATGACTTCTAATTAATCCCCTTGACCCAATTAATTCATCTTGCTCTAGAGATTATAGTTTTATAATGGTGAAGTGGGGGAAAAAAATCCCTGTAGTCTCCAATGCATGCCTGCCACTACTGGGATACACGATCTTAGGAAATCACTGAAGGTTTCGTGCCTCAGTGCTCTCAACTGTAAAGTGGGTGTACTGTTTTCATTGATTCAACAGTGATTTCACGCCCAGGCACTGGGAATCAATGATGGCTTTTATAAGCTCCTCTTTCCTTGAGAAGCTGATCGTTTACTGGGATTATCCCCAAAGTGTCCCTATTTCTTTTCCGTGCTTTCATTCCTTCATTCCATAAATATCTGACGAGTTCATACTATATTCCAAGCATTACTCTAGGCACCACAAGGGAAAAAAGAGAAGGAGGGGGACAGGGGAGAAGGAGAAACAAAATTGCATAACCTCATGGAACGTACTGGGGAGAGACAGATTAAAAAAAAAAAGCAGAACTAAATATTGAGCAGGTAATGAATTCTGGCAGCACAGGTTATATCAAAATCTGAAGGAATCGGGGCGAGGAGGGCGTGCAGACATCTGGCAAGACGATCCTTGGCAACGCCCTGAAACAAGAGCTCCTACACCATCAAGGAACAGCAAGGAGGCCAGAGAGGCCAGAACAGAATGACGAAGGTGAGGACAGGAGATGAGCTCAGGAACATGGTTGGATCCACCTCCTGAAGGCTATTGTGAGGACTTTGATTTTTGCTCTAAGGTAGAAGGGAGTCCACTGGAGACTTTGAGCAGAGGAATCATGTAATTCTATGTTCTTTTAAGGGAAAGGCAAGCACAGAATCAGAAAACCTAGTTAGGAGGTGACATTAAAAATCCAGGTAAAGGGGCCACTCTGTGGCCTGGTGGTTAAGTTCTGCGTACTTTTCTTCAGCAGCCTGGTTTCAGTTCCAGGCACGGACCTACACCACGCATCGGCAGCCAAGCTGTGGTGGTGACCCACCTACAAAATAGAGGAAGACTGCACAGACACTAGCTCAGGCCAAATCTTCCTCAGCAAAAAAAAAAAAAAAGAAAAAAGAAAATCCACAAAAGATGATAGTGCCTTGGGCCCAGCTGGAAACAGACATGATAGGGATGGGAAGAAATGGTTGGATGCTTTATATGTTTATGTTCTGGGAACTCTTAGTACCCTATGCATACTTCCACTGTATCATTTACCAAGCTCTGGGGTGAACTATTGCTTTGATTATCAGGACTGAGAGCAACAACTTTCTTCTTTGTGCCTAAGCAGAATGCCCCCCTCTAGTAGGTGCTTAATAAACAATATCTGAAGAATGAATGCACATAGATCAGAATAGAGAGCTCAGAAATAGACCCACACATACAGTCATCTGATCTTTGAAAAAGTAGTAAAGGTAATTCAAAAGAGAAAGGATACAAATTGTGCTGGAACAATTGGACATTCATATGCAAAAAAACAAACCTAGACACCTTACACCTTTCACAAAAACTAACTCAAAATGGATCATAGGCCTAGAGATAAAACACCATACAATAAAACTTCTAAAAGAAAGCATAGGAGAAAATCCACATGCTTTTGGGTATGGTGACGAGTTTCTAGATACAACATCAAAAGCATGATCCACAAAAGAAAAACTTGTTAAATTAGACTTCACTAAAAACTTTTGCTCTGCAAAAGATACCCTTCCATAATGACAAAAAAAAAAAAAAAATCTGATAGAGATGCAGAAGTACCTATGAAATGAGTAATGGCAACATGCACCACATCTGAGCACAGTTCTCAAGGGAGAAATTTTCCCCTGACCCCAGAATAGCCACTTCAAGCCAGAGCATCTGTTCCTGAAACCCATTCACACTCATGCTGGGCAATGTTGAAAGGAATATTTAAATCAACTCTGTTGCTCCCAATGGGGCTTCTCCTCCCCTGCCAGAAGCAAGAAAGGCCCAGAATCATCAGTTTCCTGGGGATGATGATTCTTACAGGGTCCTGTGTTGCCCCCTTCTGTGATTTGGGGATGTCACAAGAGTGGGGCTGACTTGCATACTCCTGTTCCAAGTCATCTCTCTTTCTGGGGTGATGGGGACAGAGCAACACAGAACAATATCAACTCTCGCTTGCTGGAAATGGATATTTGTGGATTTTTTTTTTTAAGTCTTAAAGTGTTAGCATCAAGCCTCGTAAATATGTTATTGTGGAGGGAGAAATACGGTTTCTAGAACACGCCACTAATTTTGACACATTTGGTGGAAGTTTTAAAAGGTAAACAATATGGATTAAAGAATTTTCTTAAAATATTTTTATTACCTCCAAATACATAAACACTACATGATCTGTGTCAGTCAGTATCCATTTAAGAGACAGAAATGACACTGGTTCTTCAAATAGAGTAAATGTAATAAGGAATTGTTAACTAGGTTTTGCAGAACTGAAAGAGCGGGGCAGGAAAAAAAAATTATTACAAAGGAATCAGAAACTGTAGCTGCAATAAGCAGTTACAAGGCCTAAGGCCAAAGGAACAAAGAGAGGCGGTGAAAATTACTAAAATGAAAAAACCTGGAGGAAAGGTTGGTGCTGGTTCTCCAAGGGAACATGATGAGGCTGATCTGTGCTGGGAAACTTGTCAACTGAATCCAGATGCCGCTACTGAAATAAACTGCCACTGCTGGAGTGAAGTGAGGCTAAGGGTGGTGCTGGGAGGAAGCAAACGAAGAGTGAGTCCCTTCTTCCTCCTCTGACTTCCTAGAGCCCCTCTCGCACCCATTCCCGGGAAAGCCCATCAGAGAGCCTGATGGCAAAGCAGAAACATGGTTTACAGAGTGCCAGCTGCAGCATTACAAAGCTAGTATAGAAGGTGGTTTTGAAGCTGAAAGAAAACTGCTTTATAAATGGTACTTTTAGGAAGTGCTATTGATAAAAGGGAGAAAATTTTTGTAAGCGAAAAAATGAATGTTAAAAAGTAAAAACTTTGGGGCTGGCCCCATGGCCGAGTGGTGAAGTTCGCGCGCTCCGCTGCAGGCAGACCAGTGTTTCGTTGGTTAGAGTCCTGGGCAGGGACATGGCACTGCTCATCAAGCCACGCTGAGGCAGCGTCCCACATGCCACAACTAGAAGGACC
The DNA here is from genome assembly GCF_041296265.1 of Equus caballus. Lineage (NCBI taxonomy): Eukaryota > Metazoa > Chordata > Mammalia > Perissodactyla > Equidae > Equus > Equus caballus. The sequence goes on from NC_091688.1 coordinate 21,543,827, forward strand.
TACAATGAAGAACATACAACTATGTACCCGGGGGCTTTGGGGAGAAAAAGGAAAAAATGAAAAATCTTTAAAAAAAAAAAAAAGTAAAAACTTTAAAAGTTAAGTAGGCTAAACATTCCTCCCAAGATCTTCTATGTCTTTTTAAATTCATTTAGAAAACCTGTTCTCCCCAGATAATGCAAATGGCCATCTAGAGTATGTAAGATGTTTTCACAAGTTCCGAATTTAAGAGGAATGGATACAGTAGGTTCTACTGCCCCTGTAGAGTCATGGAAGGTAATCTTACTAAAAGTGAAAAGATGAAGTGCACGCAAACCTTCTGGGCTTCATTTTGTTGATCTTTCTGTGATTAGATCCTTGAACTATGTACCATCTTGATTTCTCTCAAAGAAAGATTGAAAATTAGCTGGAAGTAGAGAGTTAGAAAACTAGCGGGAGGAAAGGGTTTGTCTGTGTCCCATTCTCTTGGATAATGGAATAACTCTGTGGATTCTGAGACAGAGATTAATCACATGGAAATTTTCCATAAGATGTTCACCCAATCCATCCATTGAAACAGCTGTGGGCAAAGATTTGATTGCTTATTAAGATGCATTTGGTCTAGCTTTACCAAAAACAAGCCCAAGAAGGTGGCTCTTAGTACCAGTCGGGGCTAAGGCTGAGAAATCAGTACAACTCTGTCAGTTTCTCACCCCTCTGTGTCCTGATAAAAAAAGAGAAGGCAACTGTCATCTGGGCAATAATCATCAATACGTATTTGTAGGCTGGACCCTGTGTTTAAAGTGGGAATTTGATATATGAAACCAGAAGACAAAAGACTTTTTTTTAACTGTTTATCTTTTTCAAATTTAAAAAGTAACATAAAGCAAAGCACAGATTTCAGAGGAAACCAAGTAAACAGCTATGTAAACAGTCTGAGTGTGTGGTTAATAACTCTTCTCTGTTGATATGTCATGAAAAGTTACATGAGAAAAAAAATGTTTTCTCAATGTATCTGTTACAGATAAGACTAATTTTTGAGTTAGGGCAAGTTTATAAACAATATTTCTATTTTCCAAATTCTCTGTTATTATTCTAATGACATAAAAGATATTCTGCCTTTCCAGTGACCCCTGCAGAGATTCATCTGTATTTCTATTTACTCTTCAGCGGGTATGACTCTTTATTCAATTTCTTTCCAAAATTCAGTCTTTCTGTCCAGTGATTGTCTCTGATGTAATATGGCAGGGGTCTCATCCATTGTTATTGAAAGGGAATACTTAGGAATCATTTGGAAAGATCAGTATTCATTCTCTGATTTTGTTCTGGTTTTCACAAGTTCAGTTGAATTCAAGTACGTTGCACCTGTGAAGGGGGGGAGTCTAGGAGAAGAAAGGAGGTCTTAAAATTCTGACAGGTGACAGCTGAGGATGTTTTTTAGAAATTTAAAACCCACATTGTGTAAAAGGCACCTACTGCCGTGTTTGAGAAGCGCTCGAGTCCGTAAAGAGGCAGAATTAGTGTGGACTTTGGCTTGGGGAAAAGCCTGGTGAGGGGGGTGCAGAGGTTCTGTGATCCTCCCAGCAAAGACACCGGGTGTTCAGGCTCTGTGTGTCTGTCCCCATAACTATTCTGTCAACATGCACACACACACACGTCTCTGCAGCCGGCAGCATACCCATGGCTTCCCTACGGGGTTTCCCTAGTAGCATCCCCTGGTCGTTAAGGCCAGGGCAGAGTGGAGGGATGTTCCGTCTGCTCAAGGTCTTGTTACCTTGATGCGATCCAAACTTGCCACTCCTTCTAGTACCTTGAATGATCATTTCTAGAAAAAAATGTGCAAATAATTACATTGAAGAGCCATGTGCTCTATTTTTAAAAAGCATCATTCTGAGTTGCTGGGATCTAGGTTTTAGGTCATAGTATGGGATGCAAAGAAACTGTTTCTTAGGCTCTCGAATTTCTTCTTCTTCAAAGGGATAAAGAGAACCTAGATAATTAAGCCATATTGTTTTAATAGAATTCATGGATGCACGCAAGTCATGATTTTGCACTTGTAGTGATTATAATTTAAATCACTAGATGTTTAGGGAAATCACAATAGGCAGAATAATGAATTGCTTTAAAGATTTCCATCAAGAGGCATTAGAAAATTACGCACTCTCTTCACGTTTTCCCCTGTATAACTTAAGTTTCAGACAGTTGCCCTGTACGAGTCTAAGCAGAATTGCTTTCCATGACAGACCTGCAGAAGGGAAGATGAAGCAAATGGGTTTCAAAGGAGTCTCTTGCTCAGATAACAGCCCAAACCCAAAGGAAATATAAAGAGTGTAGACATTGACTAATAAAAATCAGAAAACAGTCTTTGCAATAATAACAGGAAGCTTGTGAGTGAAGTAGTAGAATTTGCCACTGAAAGTTGCTTTAAAAAATAATGGTCTAGGCCTGGCCTGGTGGTGCAGCAGTTAAGTTCACACACTCCTGCTTTAGTGGCCCAGCATTCACTGGTTCAGATCCCGGGTGTGAACCCATGCACCGCTTATCAAACCATACTGTGGCAGTGTCCCACATATAAAATAGAGGAAGATGGGCACAGATGTTAGCTCAGGGCCAATCTTCCTCAGCAAAAAAAGGAAGATTGGTGGCAGATGTTTGCTCAGGGTTAGTCTTCCTCAAAAAAAAAAACAAAAAAAAACAAGCAGGTGGCATCCAAGACAAATAACACCCTCATGTGGAGGGCCTAAGGTCTAGCAGGAAGGAGGAGACACATGGCCGGCAAATTCTGTTAGATAACACAGCTGCAATTTCAACACCACGAGAATCTGTTCACATTTAAAACTCAGGAATATCCAACGTTTTGCTAAAAAGTCTATAACTGGAAAGCTGCCATTTTCCTACCTTCTTGCAAAAAACATCACTGGGGAAAAATGAAAGCAGGAGAAGCAAAATTCTCCATTATCACAACAGGATAACTTCTGCTGGAAACCCAAAGGCCAAATCTCTGACCACCTCAAAGAATTCCATGAAGTTAAATAAAGCACGTTTTCCCGAGGTGCGGAGTTGAGTTCCCCTGGGTTCAGAATGGGATCCTAAAAAGAACTTCTCAGGCTGGTATTTAGTTTCTCAGCCTCCTGAATCCCTTTACTCTCTACTGAGGGGTGTATGGTCAGACGTGAGGAGCTTTGGACCGGGAATTGAGACTGGAGCCTCAGTTTTGTCTTGCCACAAATTTAATAACCTCTTTGGGTCTCTTCCTGAGTGATAAAATAGGACCCACTTCCCAAGATTATTAACTGTCAAATGAGATAAATCAGTTGAAACTGCAAGGATTTGGTTTGGTAAAGGTGATATTTTTATACAGATAAACATGAGCCCCGGATGGTTCTCAAGGTGTCCCAGAGAAGAGAAGAATAACAAAGCTCAGTAATATTCATCTGCCACATTCTTTGCATTGAAGGGATGGAGGCTGGTGGAAATTTTGTGGGCTGAAACTCAATCCAATAGTCAGAAACAAATGTATGAAGTTTGGAGATGTGTGTGTTTCCTTGTAACATCAATAGAACAAACCGCTTACATTTACACACACAAATACATCAACATTACATAGGATGGACCTTGCCTGCAGCATCAGACCCAACATAAAAGCCATCACTTTCCCTTTCATACTGGGAGCAGCTGCTGTTAGAAATATGGTGGACAGGAATCTACACCTGCATTACTCTCTCCCAAGGCGACTGGCTAATTCTAGTCCAACACCGCAAAATGGGAAGCAAAGAGTGGAGAACTTACTGGAAAAATGGTTGAGGGGTAGAAAAATGAGTTTCTGGTAACCCGATGCTTAACATCTATTTTTCCAGGGAAACAATGCTATGAGTAGAGGTTCTGTAGAGGTGAAACAAAGTAACTGCCGTTTCAACATATTATCAGCTAAATTGACTTTCTGTGCTTGAATGTAGGCTCAATTTGTAATGTTGCCTCTATAAGGAAATGTATTCTGAGCTGTAACAACCAATTTATATATGAACTTCAGCAACACGACTCATTTGTAGTTAAAATTGCAGTAATTGTTTTCTTTTACTGCAACAAAAGTGGATGGTTCGTTTGCAAGATCAGTAATTGAACGATATCTACAAATCTATTAAACTCATTTGCAAAATAAGCATTAGTGGTATTGAGAATGGTGAGAATTTTGTAGGGCAGAACTTAATCTGAAATTAATGTGTTGCATTGGATGAACAGATTTATCTAACAATTTTAAGCTGCGATATTTTAATTATGTGTAATTATCTGTATACAGAATAGACATTTTATTGAGTGCAAAATCACACACATGGTTAAATGTTAACTAATTAATTTAATCATCATGACAACTTCAAGAGGTATTGTTATTAGTCATGCACTGCATAATGATGTTTAGTCAACAACTGACCGCATATATGATGCAGGTCCCATAAGATTAGCACCATATAGCCTAGGTATGTAGTAGGCTATGCCATCTAGGTTTGTGTAAGTGCACTCTGTGTTCACACAACAAGAAAATCACCTAACAATGCATTTCTCAGAATGTATCCCTGTCGCTAAGTGACACATGACTGTATTATTATTATAGTCAACTTTACCAGAGGAAATTGAGGCATAGTGAATTAAGCAATTTGCCCAAGGTTACATGGGGAACCAAGGTATTCTGACCCCTCACTTTCATTTTTAACATCTACTTTTATACTAAACTTTTGCATTCAAAGACTTACAAATTTTTAGATTTTCCAAGGTTTTCCAAAACAGACTCTTTAAAAGGATTTAAGTAAATAATGCTTAGACATTAAGTTAGTAGCTACAATTTTTAGAACTCGAAATTTACAGCTAGTCTCGTTTTTTTTTTTGAAAATTCAGTACAAGGTAACACAAGTCAGCGGCCATCATCCTAGATTAAGGATGTCTCCACTGCAAAGAGAAAGTAGAAAAGCTGCTTCTATCACCTGAATATTTGTACTATCCGAATTATTCTGGAAGAGCCTGCCCCTAGAGAGACGCAAGACAAACAAGACAGTGGGCTCTGTATTCACAAAACTGACGTTAAAATACTTCAACTTTCTCAGTCTATTGCATCTTTTCTCCAATGAGGATAATCTCCATTTTGCAAGGTTGTTGTGAGGCACATTATCATTATTATTAACAAGGTCTCCTCAGATGTATGATTCAGAAGTCCTGCCTGTGTCTCTTACTTAATCTCAGCCTATGAAATGGAGATCTTAAAGTCTACCTCACAAAGGTGTAAGGTTTGAGCAAACATTTGAAAATACTTTGTAAAATGTATATAACCTTCCACAGTGTTTTAGGTGTCGAGCCATAGCTCAGGTGAGGGGTGGCATTAGATACACAACTCTACCTGGAGAGAGGATGCTAGCTTTAGGTCCCAGGCCTTCTAATTAGAATGGCCTGGTTCTTCTGATGCAATCAAAGTTCTGCTCTCTCTAGGCAGTGAACCTAATTTAAAGTCCCTTCCTCTACAAGGGAAGGCAGCTGATACTAATAGAAGTGGGAGGGAGGGCATAGCTCAACTAGCCTCAACTACCAATTCCAGGTACTTCGTGTCCTCCTGAAGACATAATTATAAACCCTTTCTCAACCGTGAAACAGAACTATGACACGGATGCCATTGACTAGTTCAACTTTTAACTGCGGTGTAATAAACCTATCATTTCAAAAATTGATCATAGTCTATATCTCTTTTAAATTACTTTCAAGACCTACTGCCATAGCCTGAGTGACTTTGAAAGAACTAACTTGGAAATTCTAAGGTCAATGTTCTGAGCCACTCTAAGAGTAGTTAGAAGTGTTACGGACTCCAGCCAGCTGGGAAGTGGAACAGGTCTCCCCTCCTAGATGAGGGGCCCCTGGGAGGAGGTATCCTGTCTTCTTTTAAGGTTCAAACAAATTGGTGATTGGAGTTAAGTGAGAAAAACCACAAATAAATCTCAAAGGAGGGGAGAGTATGTGCAGGGGTGGGGGGTGATCTTAGGAAATCAGGCTATGTTTCGATGTTGGTTTTTATCCCCTTCTTATTGAGGACGCAGTCCCTTTGGATTCTTGATAACTCCCAAAACACAAAGGGGCCATCTCTGTTTCTAAAGAATCTTCAAGTGGAAAGAATTGTCTACCAAGCCTCTCATTGTACAGATGAGAATCCGATTCTTAGCTGTCTGGACTTGGTCTATTTCTCCATATAATTTGTCAACTGAGACCTTCTTCGTGACTCAACTGGTTTCTCACGTACTTCAGAGTTGGAACTGTAGCTTATTTACTTATCCTATATGCAGCTCAGCTGATAGTATAAGAAATATTGTTAGCTCAGGGAAAAGAATATGTAATATGTTGTGACTGTGAACAATTCTCCACAATTATGAAAATAGAAGGCATGCCACGTATTCCCTGTAACAAGGAGCAGCAGCTACAATCCCCCTAGGAAAAGATGAAGAGCTTTCAAGGACCCACGGAACTATCCAGCCAGACCTACTGAGTGGAATCTTCCAACCACTAGAGCCAGCCAATGATGCTGATGGCCTGATCCCAGCGATGTCTACTCCGGGCCATGCCCTTGAGCACATGGCAACCTTGGGATGATTTATGATAAGGACATTGCCCCAGACCACAACCCCCAGCAACTGGAGAAACAGAAGGAAGAAACAAGAGCCAGGATATCACTTTCAGTAGATGAATACTAAATAGCTTAATATTATTGAAGTATTACTGAACAATAGAACCACCTTGCAAAGGACAATTTTAAAATATAATGAGAGTATTTGTCAAGGTTTATACAGCAATCTGAACGGAAAGCCAAGAACAAATTATCTTTTACTAGCTGATGTCCTGCAAAACTTTTCTACCCTGATTCAAGGACACAAGGACTTGTTCCAAAGTTTTTTAGATTTGATATGGCTCATAATGCCTGCATATTTTCGAAACCCGACATTCATAAATGAGCTGGAAAATACCATGTACTTATATGCTTGCTGTGTGTGATCTAATGGGTACACACAATGTGCCAGGCAGTAGCTGGACATATAGTCCTATATAATCTTCATGACCCGTATTCCAAATCATGTCTTTTAATTTAACTGAATATGTTCACTAAATATACTAGTATCACTTGTTAAAACATTTTTACTTTTATAAGAGGTTGTTGAAATTAGCAAGAAATGGTACCAATGTTCACGATGCATTTATATTTAAGACTCATTTTTAGAGAAAACAAAGGAAACTTTTTTATTAGAAAAACATGCTATATTTTAATAAGGATCACCATTTCTGAGAATGCGTACCAAATTAGTCTTAAAAGGAAACAGCACAATGACAGAAAACTTGATATACTACACCTTCAAGGAGCCTGTAACCGGGCTAATTGAAAATAAACACACAACTCCCACCACCACACACAAATATGTACAGGTTTTATAAGCAAAGATTGAGAAGACGCATTGGAAGAGAAGGATGAATACACCCATATATGCATGTGTGTGCAGTCTTCCGTAAACACACGCAACATAGTTTTCCTTCATTTTACTCAGCTCAAAGAAAGTCTTGATCTAAAACGATTTCATGCCTAACACTCTACGTAGGAAAATCATAAAGCAAAAGTTTACATTTTCCTGGGAGCTGTGAACTGGAAGTATCAATGTGTTTTTCATTTTTTTAGTGTAAAATCCACATACAAACAGAAGTTCTTTGTCATTTAAGTGTAACATTACCAAAAAGCTTTTCACAGTGCTATTTACATCACAGAAGAGGAATATCGATGATGAATAGGTGATTAGTGCTTCCAAACTTTTCTAACACTTATACATGGGAGATCTAAAGAGTACAACATACTTCTAAGGAATCTTTTTCTTCCCACTGATAATATGCCCCCTGACTGCTTTCTATTCAACTCCTGCCACCTTCCAGGGGTCCTGACACACAAAGTCTCTTCTACTGGACCCTACAGTTCTCGCCGCTCTTGGACTTGGGGCCAGCTTCTGGGCTGGGGGTGAGGTGGCCTCGCTTGGCCCTCAGGCCCTCCCTGGGGCTGTCGGCCGAACTTTTCTCAGGAAGGTTACTGACCGAGAGAGACTTCGTGCTGGGTTCTCGGGAGGCAGAGCCTGAATCCGCTGGGCTTTGTTGAGCAGCCTTGACCTGCAACACAAACATCTTTGTTACAGGCTTCAATCACGTTCACATTTCTACAACATGAAAAGTAAAGCACTTATGTCACCAAAGTGTAAGTTCTTCTTCTCTCAGAGTTGTACACAGTTCCACTATTGCATCTTCACTAACAACAGGCCACGCCTAACAGAGAAGCTGGAAGGACGTCAGACACGACCTCTGACGAGTCATCTTGCAAACTTTCCTTGACACTTCTGATAGCCAGAGATTCACTCCCAAGGCCAGCATGACATTCTCAGATCAGCAGGTAAGCTCTTTGAGAGCAAAGACTATCTCCTCTTAAGCTTTGTGTCCCTAGGGCCCAGAATATGCTTGACTACCTGGCCATCGCTCAATCTATTCCTCAAAGAGAACCCCAACCAGCTTTCATGTATCCTCATTGAGCCCCTGCTGTCATTCAAATGAATAAAATCCAAATAGGAGACACCACCTTCACAGGGTGCGAGCTTTATTTGCAACATTTAAAAGACCTAGAACCTGTTACTCATAAAATGGCATTTCTAATCATTCTCCTTACATTGTTGTTTTGTTTCCATATTGGTTTTGGATTATAGCAGAAGAGCAAATCCCCTTTCTGATGTCCTGCCTTTTAAAAAGAAGAGGGATCTCAGAAAATGTGAGGCTTTAAGGAGCAGCAGAGAGGGCCACATAGCTGGCAGAGTCAAGATTTTTGAGGTTTACATAGTAGTGAAAGAAGATAGGGGGTCAGGAAAGAGAAAGAGCAGCAAGAGAGATGACACACAAAAAAGCTTCCCTTAATCAAAGTTAAAGGCAAGAGTGGAAGATTCAAGTAGGAAGATCGTCACAAGAAAAAGAGGAAGGACTCTGAACAAGGGCGAGAGGCATTCAGTGCTGATGCTGGAAAACAGCTAGGTGACAGATCACTTCCAGAGCGACTGATGGCCCGTGACCTCCTCAAACAGTAAGAAGAAAGAATGGAAATTATGTCCCCATTTATAGTCTTTCCACAGGAAGTATGTGGTTTTAAAAGGCAGCTAAATACTTTTCATTACAGAAAACACAGTAAATCTGGCCAACAGATTGGATGCCTGGAAAGCTTGCCTCCACCTCTGATTATGCGCGGGACACTTAAAAGGAGCAGCCTTGAAGGATCAGCACTTGGTGGAAAATTACTGTCCATGGAAAGTCGAAAGAAAAAAAACCCAGTTTTACTAGTACTCTTTTTAATTTTTTTAAATTAGAAAGTGATACAATAGACAGCTGTTTCCTTCAAACCCATCAGATGCAGGAGAGTCAAATCTTTAGGTTCACAATTAAAAAAAAGAGAGAGAGATCACGTTGGAAAAAGAGAATCTGAGCTAGTCAAACTCCTTGCCTTCCCCCTGCAGATTCAATTTCTCTGATACTGAATTGAGGAAATCGTAGTCTGTGATCAGGGTTTAAACTGTGGATTTGATCCTCATGTTGGTTAGTCAGCCTCAGACTTGTCCATAACTAGATGAGGTCAAATTCACCAAGTACTTAAACAATTAGGTCATATCCTAATCATCTTACTTACAAACTGTGTCTGCAGCCCGACTGGGGAGAGGGTGAGTATGCAGATGGCTCAGTGAAAAGGAACCTCATAAGACCCCAAGAAATGCTGACTGACGCTGTGGTGCCAGCCTCACTGTAGAGGATGACTACAATTTAGTGGCCAGTCCTCTGGCCCTGAGCGCCCATCCCACGTTCAGATCAAGCCTACACACAATCACCGACTCCCTTGTCGCCAGCAAACTAGGAGCTCCTGGGCTTATTCATCCCAGAGAGATAACAGAGAATGCTCCTCACCACTCGGCATTTTACCCGTTTTCCCCTTTGAACTTGTCAGATGTCACCAAAGGTCCTGCTAAACGACCTAGGCAATCACGTCTCTCAAAACTCAGCCAGTCACTTAAGGAGAGGGCTCATAATCCTGAGTTTCTAAGCATCTGCTTTAGGAAATGACATCCTGCTCTATATTTTTCAAACTAAATGATGAATTATACCTAACAGATGAGGCAATCATTTATAAGGCAACTCAGAAAATGCTGAATTAAATTAAAACTCAATAGGCTAGGTTTCGAAGAGTTTGCATCTAATCGTGAAGTCTCCTATAAGCTGCTCTGAAGAGGATCCCCCTTCCACCCATTCGTACAAGTGCACAAAATTGCTTAGCAATTCATAGCCGCTGGTGCCTACTGCAGCTGGTAGCTAATGCACTGGACACAAATCTGCAGGAAACCATGGTTACTACTCCACACACATCAGATTCAACAGCAGCGTGGAGAGCGGGCCCCCTAGTGTGCAAAGCTCTTTTCTCAGATATTAAGTCTGAACTCCACATGCAAACTGCTTTTACCATCAATTCCTCATAAAAAGAGAAAAAAATGACCCATAGGGTGATTTCATAAGATGCTTTCCTGACATACCTTTAAACATCTATTATTGCAGTCATGTCAGGACAACATTAACAGCTCCACTCATTCAACAAATATCTGTTGAACGTCAACACTGTGCTAGACATGAGGACACAGGTAAACCACAAACATGATCAGGAACCTCACAGAACTCATAATGGAACTCAGAAGGCTGCTATTGAAGCAAGTCATTACAACAAAATGAGCCACCGCGAAACGGTGGAAGTACAGGGTACTGCCTATTTGTCGTGATTTTCTGTTTTAAGAGAGCCGGACACATTCATAAGTAGAAGATAAAAACAGCAACAAACAAACACATAGCAATGGAGATTGGATTGGTGGTTACCACAGGGGAAGGGGGGGAGGGCAAAAGGGGTGACTAGGCTCACATGTGAGCAGATGGACTATAATTAGTTTTTGGGTGATGAATATGATGTAATCTACACAAAATTCGAAATATATTACGGTGTACATCTGAAAGCTATATATTGTTATAATCCAAAGTTACTGCAATTAAAAAAAGAATTAAAAATTGAAAAAAAAAAAGAGAGAGAGAGAGAGAAAGAAAGAAAGAAAGAAAGAAAGAAAGAAAAGAAAGAAAAAGAGGTGGGGGGCAGGGAGAGGATTTGCACAAAATGGTAGAATATTTCCAACACAAGTAATGGATGGGCCCACCCCTTTTTTTTTTTTTTTGCAGGGAAAGATTCACCCAGAGCTAACATCTGTTGTCAACCTTCCTCTTTTTTTTTCTTCTCCCCAAAACCCCAGTGCATGGTTGTATATTCTAGTTATAAGTCCCTTTAGTTCTATGCGAGCTGCCGCCACAGCATGGCAACTGACAGACGGGTGGTGTGATTCCACGACCGGGGAACAAACCTGGGCCACAGAAGCAGTTGAGAGTGCCAAAGCTTATCCACTAGGCCATGAAGGCTGGCTCAGGATGGGCCCATTTTAACGAAGGAAAGAAAATCTCAGACCATTCATCCTCACCCCTGAATTTAAAAAATTTTTATTATAAGTTACGAACAAACTTAATACTAAGTATAAATTCCTCAACACTTAAGGCTCTTACACATCAACGTACCAAACAAATTTGCACATATAGTCTTGTTTTGATGCAACTAACCACCAACGTCTTTGTATTTTGGCATCCACAGTCCTAATGAGAAGGCACGCCTGTTCACTTAAGAATTATCATATCACCAAATAGGAGTTAGTACACTGTCAAAGCTTTGCTTGCTGGTTCGAGGTAACCAGATTGCACACTTAATCAAACTGACAAGTAAGCAGAGGAAAATCGCAAAAGTTTTAAAATTCTTGACACTATTCCAGCAACTTCCAACAATATTCCTGTACCACTAGTTTGAGAAACACTGGGGGAGCAAAACTATAGTCAAGAGAAGCTAGGTGTTAACTCTGGGCAGGTTAAATCTTTATGAGTCTTACTTTCTTCATCCTTTTCTAAGACTACTTACTGCGAGAGTTCAGTAAAATGAGAAAATAAAACTTGAGAATTCAATAAAATGCACATACTTCGCATACATAAATGGTAGCTGCTATGGATTATAGTAATGGAACAAAGACCTGTTAAGCAAATATTCTCTGCTTTAAATAACGTTTCCTGGGCTGTTTGCAAGGTACAGAAATCACTAAGGTCAGAGCTCTACCCTCAACAATCAAGAGAAATCCATATGGGGCCGGCCTGGTGGCTCAGCAGTTAAGTGCACATTCCGCTTCGGCGGCCCAGGGTTCGCCGGTTCGGATCCCAGGTGCGGACATGGCACCGCTTGTCAAGCCATGCTGTGGTAGGCATCCCACATATAAAAAGTAGAGGAAGACAGGCACAGATGTTAGCTCAGGGCCAGTCTTCCTCAGCAAAAAGAAGAGGATTGGCAGCAAATGTTAGCTCAGGGCTAATCTTACTCAAAATAAATAAATAGAAATCCATAAACAGAGTTCCTTTCTTTAGAAATCTACTGAAGTATTTGCTTTTTGTAGTAAGTAAAGCAGTAAGAAAAAACAAAGAATCGGCAGCTGGGGGGCAGATAGGTGAGAGGAAAAAAAAGATGAAGCAAGCAATGTCCAATGCCTGTGCCCAAAGAGCAACAACCTCTTCAAATCCTCCAGCGGTAATGCTTGAAGCTGTCTTACAAATCCTGTGAGCTCTGATCTGTCAATGTCATTTCCCAATAGACTATTTATAAGCGGCCTGCTAGGTCAAGGATGAGACTGTGGGCAGGCAGGATAATGTGATGCTCATCCTCAGGTCTGCCTACCACTCCCCTCAACACTGACCTATTTATACCGCATCCAGAAGGTCAGACTTTAAAGAGCTCCCGAGTCAGAGGGTGCAGCGTCAAATCCTCGTCCAGATAACGCTGTAACTCTCTGGATTTCAAACGGGAGGGACACGCACACAGAAGCTTACCTTTTGTGATCTGCTGCCACCAGCTGTTGGCTTGGAGGTCTCAGCATGATTTTCTTTGTCGAGACTCAGGGGGGACGGTGCTAACTTCTGCGCGGCAAGGCGGGGGCTGGTCCTAGTGGCCATGGTTGTCCTCCGCAGGACGTACGGACTTGTCTTTCCTGTAGGGATATCAGCAAACCCTAAGGACAAAAAAGGCTGACTGTCAACACTGCTGGGTGCAATTCTATCTACAGTGGAAATGACGGTCATCAGGTAAAGTTTTTACGAAGATAAGGGTAATGCCAAAAACACTTTCTCCTGGCCACAGTGGACAATAGATTAACTTCATCGCTACCCTGGGAGTCATCAAATTGAATAAATAACTAGCAGGTTTTCTCTTATTAGAAACATAAGAAACCACAACGGGAAAATAATATTAAACAGGAAATTTTTTCCTGCTTCTTCCACGTGGATGTCTTAACTCACATTTTCCTAAGATCTGAAGAACACACCAGCAGGCCTTACTGTAAAATTTGCATTTGAGAAAGTCAGAGGATAAAATAGAAAGGAAAAACAAAAAAGAAAGGCCAGCTTTTGTTTAAGGGGGGCTAATGTGCAATGGTTACAGCTACTTCGGGTGATGGCTCTTGTGTAGAGAGTAGGTGGGAGGAGAGACTTGACCTTGTGCTACGGGTCACCTCACTCTCTGCGTACATCGTCTCCTTCCACTGAGGGACCGGACAGGACTTGTGAGGACCATGAGAAAGTCAATCTGAAGGACACTCAAGACAGCATATCACACACACTCCAGAGCAGCATAAATGGCTAACTAAAGCAGCATTTCTTTCTGTTTTATTTTTAACCCTATAACTACAAATAAAAAACAGTGATGAGAAAGACAGCTAATTATTTTTGAGCCAGATTTCCTAAAGGCTAGAGTTACTCAGAACAGTGCTTCTCAAACCTTCTATGGCAAAGAACCAGCTTTGATCTTTTAGAAGGGGAGGGGTGGGGCCTAATTCCCAGTCTGCTGTGGAATGATACTTTTGTCTAAGACAATAAGCATGAATCAATAGAAAAATGATTATGCGCTTGGATGTCGAAACAATGCCAAATTGCTTTGAAAATTTTAAACTCTTACTCTTGATTTCTGCACATTGTTTTTTGTCACGGACAAGGAACAAACGGTTCCTAGACAGGCTCCAGTCCCTGGGCCACACTTGGAGGACCACTTGGTTAAAAAAAAAAAGTGGTAAGTGGCTCCAGTCAGGGGACCAGCATCATCAGATCCATCCTCCAGCTCACCTACTACCTGGGTGCGACACAACCAAAGGGAGAAAAGCTTGAAGGGTGTCTTTCATTCAGGATTTTTCAGCACAGAAATATCAAATTCTAAACAGGTTTTTACCAGTCCTTTTCAAATCTACCAGCCCCTTTTGTAGTGTGACAAGAGTAATTAGATCCTAGTCATTCTCTCATGACAGAAAGGAAAATATATAACCCTATCAATTTAAAAGTGGACTATCGCTTCTGAAGATCAATTCGTACTGTTGCACAATAACCTAAAAAATAAATGCTTGTCTTTTTTGTATGCGAATTTTTATGTGGAGTTTCAAAAGAAGACACATAATTTTGTTTCTAAATTATACGTACCTTTCTTTACAACTTCTGGGAGGCCCTCTGGCTCAAACTCAGCATATTCTGCATCCTCTGCAGGGTGAATGCCACTTTTGACCGCTTTCCTACTTTTCTTAGAAAATGTCTCTGGTGTAGAAGGCGTCGTTCCTTCTCCATTCTCCCGAATCCCACTAGACCTCTGTCTTTTTCCTGAAGCTTTATTTTGGCCGGACGGTAACTTCTTTTCAGTAACAGAAGGGGCCGGAGATGATCCTGGAACAACTGAATTCAGCAAAGGAGAACTTGGGAGATTGAGTTTGGATTGTTGTGAACTCAGACGAGCAACTTGTGTTTCTAACATTTCTTTGTCTTTTTCCAGCTTCTCATGGCTTATAAGTAGGGAACAGTACTTTTCCAAGTATTCATCAGCCTCCTTGTTCTTTTCTTCAAGAGTTTCTTTCAGTTCTTTCATCTCGGTCATTAATTCATCTACATTAGCATCCACAACAGTACCTGTCATAAATAAAGTGACATATCAAGTCTAACTTGACACTTCTCTAGTTAACCCTGGGCGTCACAAGGCAGGTAACCTTAGATTTGCTCTTTGATTTTTTTTGGAGGAGTGGGGGAGATACAGCTGTGTACGTTCTTATAGTTCAAAAAGCTCTTGTTTGGGAGGGATCATACCAAGGTCCATATCCTAGTAAGTTACATCTTTATTGGGATAGCCTAAATAAAATCCACCAAAATCTCAAACTCATACTTCAGCCAATCCATCAGACTTTCTTAGAGTGATCATATGAGATCAAATGAATCAATTTATCACATCCTCTATTTTTGCCCTGTCCATTCTTTCCATTGTAAGTGAATGAACAAAAAAGTCAGTAGAGAATATAAAGTCTCTGTTGTTATGGCTTTGGGAGACAGGCAGGGGCCAGTGACAAAGTAAGTCCAAAAAAGCTTTGAAAACCATTTGAAAGCAATGGAGGAGCTGATGAACAAGAGCTTGAGGGATACTGCAAAGGTGGATGTCTTAGTCAACTTGTAGTGCCGTAGTTGGCATTAAATCCACTGGACAACCTCCCTGGAGCTCCAGTCTACTCTCAGGACTCTTTTCAGCAGGGAAGATTATTGACCCACTCTGCAAAGCTATGGTCCAGAAGAGCCACGCCTACTACACTTGCCATAATCTAGCCACACAGTAAGAGCATTCCGCTCTGGGGGCATAAGGAGAGAAAAGTGACAAGGAGACTTGTCATTTCTTTTCTATTTTTATTTTACCTCCACTCCCAAAAAATAGGCCCCCAACCCTTCTATTTCGTTGACCCACTCGGATGAGCCAAGGACAACCAGAATCAGCTGTTTATAAATTATCAATGCCAGCTCAGATACCAGTCTGCCTTTGATGGAAGAACTACGTAAATGGACATCCACATGAAAACCTCTTCTTGGAACAGCTCATTAGCAATAAGTGCTGCCAGTTTTTTGTATGTTTTATAGAACAGAAGATGCGATCATTCTATTTCAAACTATAGGCTTCATTCAGAATCCTGTTAATGACTGCACGCTGAGCACAAACATCAGAAATTGAAAAATGGATAACTGCTAAAAATGAGCACGCAGTAACAGAACAGAGCACTGAAAACACCTCCTAGGCAGACACCATCTGTGTGTGATGTCACTAGCGGGAAAGGGGTCTGGCTCGCTGACGGGCCCAGTTCACACTCACCTGTTTTTTGTTTCTCTTGTGCAGCTTCAAGGCGAGATAGCTCTTTCTGCAACATTTCCTTTTCCGCTTCCAGCTGTTTACAGGATTTGATCAGCAACTTTATTTTCCCCTGGGCTCGTTCATTTTCCTTCTTCAACTGATTTGCATGTTTCAGATTGTCCATCTACAAAACAAAAGTAATTCCACCTAAAACCTTGAATTGCTTTTTATGAGCATATGGAAAAATTAATTAGGAGATATAACTAAGAATCATATATTATAAACTTAAGAATTATTATGTCCAAAAGAAAATATTCGAAGATGCATAAAACAATTCACTTTCTCTACTCTAGAAAGGTCTCCCCAAAGACACTGGTTTTGTTACTCCCTTTCTTAGTATTGACAAGCATAAATCATGATTCCTAAGATAATATCCTATTATGCGTAGCCCACTATGTATGTGTTTACCCAGTGGGAATCACACATTGGGGGTGGGGGTAGAAGTCCATGAACATATTGTTGGGGGGTCAAACATTTTCAGGGGCCAGCCCCACGGCCGAGTGGTTAAGTTCATGCGCTCTACTTTGGTGGCCCAGGGTTTTGCCAGTTGGGTCCTAGGCATGGACTTAGCACCACTCATCAAGCCATGATGAGGTGGCATCCCACATAGCAGAGCCAGAAGGACCCACAACTAGAATACACAACTATGCACTGGGGGGCTGTGGGGAGAAGAAAAAAAAAGAAAATTGGCAACAGATGTTAGCTTAGGTGCCAATCTTTAAAAAAGAAAGAATCTGCAGTGAGACAACTGTGTTCCCATTTGTAATCCTGTGCTATCGCACAATTTCAATACCTAAGATGGCATTTGTTTTAGTCACACCAAGTGAAGACTAAATTATCACTCACGACACAAATTCAAATTTTATAGTAGCTTAAATAGAAAGGAATAGAACGGTTGGAAATTGTGTCACCACACACTTCTCAGTAGGACAAGTTCACAGTTCTTTACAACTGCAAAACCCAAAAAAAGCTCTGTAAAGGATTTAGAAGCAAAACTTGACCTGAACAGATATGAAGGTATTTATCGTCTATTTATCCCACCTTGTGAGAATATGCATACATTTTGCTGCAGAAATATGAATTTGAGTATGAAGTATTACCCCAGACCCTGCTGGGATATTGTGTATACTATGTAATATCTAAAAAATGCAGAATTCTAAAACAATCTAGCTCTAGGAGTATCTGATAAGAGATCATGAACATACAAAGGCGGACCACACTATTTAAAATAAAGAAGAACCTGAGCATCACAGTCATGTTGCAAGTAGATTTCATTCTTCGCATATTTCATCTTGAAACAATTTATTAGCAAGGTTGTGGCAAATCTGCACTTTTGGAATTTTCTACTTCTGATTCCAACCATAACTGGATTGGAGATCCATTTAATTCAATTTCAACAATGCTTATCAACTGGTACCTCACTAAAATTATATGAGATCTGAATAGACAGCTAATAAGCAATGTACCATTTTGTACACAGTATGTATATAAATAGACATTCCCCACAGGAGAACTGTCAAAGATTAAAAAAGCAGAAAGTGAGTAAATAAAAAAGTAGACCTCAAGCTACTTCTTTCTATTATTAAACCTAGTATCTCTCATCTCTCATTTGTAGCAGCAGAACATTACTGATCACGGAATTTTATTAGTTTATATTTTATTGGTATAGTTCCTTCAGCTTGATAATAGTTGTGTAAGAGCTATAAACATAAGAAGC
The DNA here is from genome assembly GCF_041296265.1 of Equus caballus. Taxonomy (NCBI): domain Eukaryota; kingdom Metazoa; phylum Chordata; class Mammalia; order Perissodactyla; family Equidae; genus Equus; species Equus caballus. Next base: position 21,561,913 of record NC_091688.1, read on the forward strand.
TTATACCTAGAGTTTTCTGTTTCAATATATTCAATATACAATTAATACCATAATTTTAAAAATTTAAGTCACCCTATAAATGAAGACCTTTACTGAAAGATATTTATTTTCCAGGATCATTATTATGCATTCTGGATGGTATTCACTTTATGGAAAATACCTGTAGGAATGAAAACAGCATCTCTTTCCAAGCAGAATTACTGTAGCACCATCTACAGTCTAACAATCCTGAGCCCAGGGTTCAACCTCCTTTTTATCTAAAGAAAAAAGTTTTACGATGCTTGTCTGGAGAGGAAGAGAAGAATGTATACATCCGTGTGCCTGATCAAATACTTTGCCACACTTTGATCTCCCCAAAAGCCCCAGGAAAGTAGGTTTGGTGACAGCAGTGAATTTGAGGATGAATCAAGCAAGACTTTGGAATTACCCACCAAATTATTATCTACAGCTGGAGGGGCCTGCCCTAATCTGTTATTGGCTCAATCTTCATATCCATCTTGAAAAGTCTTTAACATTCTCTAGTTTGAGGGGATTCGCTGAGCAATGGAAAGTTTATTCCAGCTTTGAGACAGCAGGCCATCCACTGATTTTTTAAAATAACTCAACAGAGAATTGATATACGATATTATTTTTGACTACAAAAAAATGTTGATAAAAATTAAAATGAAAGCGCTTAATTCTATACCATTAAAACCACTATTATCTATAGGAACATGAGAAGTCATGAAGCAAGAAGTGAACATACCTTGGCTTTCTTCAATTCTTCTAAAATCTCAGTGGTAGCTTTCAAAGAATTACTGAGTTCTTCTTTACTAGACTTTAAGAGGTCCATCTCTGCTTTCTGGGAGCTGAGGCATTCTTCTTTAGAAGTCAATTTCTCTTGATATGTTTGGATTTCCATTTCATACTAGGGCAGAAAAAAGTTAATTTAGCCAGGAGGCTCAGCTAAAAAAATTGTAGGAGGAACCGGCCCAGTGGTGCAGTGGTTAAGTTCACACACTCCACTTCGGCGGCCTGCGGTTCGCTGGTTCGGATCCTGGGTGCAGACATGGCACTGCTTGGCACGCCATGCTGTGGCAGCCGGCCCGCATATAAAGTAGAGGAAGATGGGCATGGATGTTAGCTCAGGGCCAGCCTTCCTCAGCAAAAAGAGGAGGATTGGCAGATGTTAGCTCAGGATTAATCTTCCTCAAAAACAAACAAAAAAAATTGTAGGAAAAACAAAAAACTGCTGTTCCAAGGACCATTTCAAATAGTCTTTGAGACTCTCCTACTATTCTGCTCCAAGATGGAAATGTAGTTTTAAAAATCAAGTCATAAAATAAGATATATGCAAGTAACTGGGGGAAAGATAGTGAAGTTAATACAATGGGATCCTTTGTAAGATTATACAGCATAATAATAATGCAGAACATTGACCTTCTTGTAAAAAATGCCTCATTACCATGGTCAAAACATCCTCTCCAGCTCCCCCAGTAACCAAGCCCACGTTGTTACCTGTTTGTTTGTATCCAGAAGCAAAGCCTGGTGTTTCTTTTCAGCATCCTGGAGCCGTAGGTGATATCCAGCTATTTCTTCTCTCATCTTCTCGTGCTTTTCCATCTGGTCTTTGTGTGCGCAATCCAAACTCTTCTTCAATTCACTGTTTTCTAGCATGAGCTCCTTCAATTGACCCTAATGAGAAAAGAAGTGAAATCACAGGAAAATAATTAAGAACTTGCATATCTATCTCCAGGAAATACTGAGTACTGAGGGGGAAAAGATAGTTTACAGGCAAGACAAAACCCATATAGAAAAGTGCTATAATCCGTAGCGATGTATTCACTTTAAATTGCGCCTTCATCTCCAGTGACAATTTCCTCTGCTCCAGCCCAACCTCCAAAGTCACATCCACAGGGACCACAGAATCTCGGAAACCTCAGACTGAACAGAACCCCTCTGGGACCACACCTTCCTAGGCTTCCAGGCTCACTTACTTAAGTACTTGCATTGCAATAATTCCTTGACATCATCAACAGCAGCACCACCACCACCCTTCACATTCAAGCCCCTCAGACTGATGTTCTTTTCCTTGACCAGCTTAGAGTCCACGTTCTATCTCTATAAGAATTTTCTTCCAAATGCCCCCAACTCTTTTGCCCCTCTCTCCCTTCACTGTGCAGGACTGGCAAAACTGCAGCCCTGGAGGCATCTGTCTTCGCTATGCCTGATCCCAAATAGCTGCTTCCATATGTTTATATATATGCTGAGTCCTCTTCATCTCCCATTCACTTTTCAACCCACTTCAACCTGGTTTCATCCCAAACTCCTCCTGAAGCAGCTTTTCGTGGCGCCACCAGCCTCCACGTGCACGTCTGAAGAGCTCTTCAGTCCTCATCTCATTCGTCCTCGAAGTTGACCACTCCTTCCATCCTGAGACAGCCTCCACTCTTGGCTTCTAGAACACGACACTCTCTTGGTTTGCCTCATCACGTCTTCTTGTTTTCTTTGCTGGCTCTTCCTCCTCTATCTCACCCTGCATGCTGGAGGTCCGCTGGGCCAGGCCCTGAGCCACCTTCTCTTCTCCATCTGTATTTTCTATCATTCCCATCATTTTTGAATAGCCTATATTCTGTACTAGCCAAATCCCTGTATCCAGCCTAAACCTTCCCTTTAAACTCCAGCCTCCTGTGTTTGGTGTTACTTTAGATCTTATTCTAATTCTTTACCACGGCCGTCCTACTGTGCCAATCTTTCTTCTTATCACTTTCCATCTGACTCCAGCCACAATGGTTTCCTTCCAATTTCTAAAAAATACAAAGATATTTCTAATCTCAGAGATTTCATCCTACTTCTCTCTACACCTAGAAGGCTCCTTCCTCTGCCCTGTTCTTCGCATGTGGACTCCTCATCCTGCAGATGACATTCTCCGACCACCTTATCTAAATTAAGTTGTTCTCTACCCTCACACCACACTTCCCAATTACTGTGCAGTAAAGAATCTTGTTTGTTTCCTTTATAGCACTTAACAGTTTATGAATATTTCATGTTTCCTATTTAATGATTTATTGTGTGTCTAGACCGTAAGCTCTGAGTACAGGAACCCCAGGATAGCTATGGCTCAACGTTCCATCCCGACTTTAGTAGCACTTATTTATAGAATGAACAAATGAATGAATACAGCTGTTGCAGACTAACACACTCACATGTATGGACTTGAGGCTGAACACCTAGCTTTTCCTTTTAGTAGAGCCTGTAACTGAAATACAAACAACAATATACTTGGGATACTCCCACGCTGCTTAGTACCAAAGACTTCAGCAGATGCAGCACTCAGACATCAACCACAGGAACTCCTTCCACAAAGCATTGCCAGAAAACTCCATAAATCAGCTGCTGAGATTAAACGCCAAAACTTTTCCATTTTCATTAGATTAAATACTTTATTTAGAAAAGAGTACAAATTTCCCCCAACTCCTTATACAGGCTATTACAAATATCATTTCAAGTTTTAGTGATTATTGAGGGTCACAATCACAACTATATTTTGCTACCTTTTTCTAGGATGAAGTTGTATGAAGCCTGTGTGGATCTAGGAACGTTTACCATTTAACTAGGTTTGGCAGACAGGTTTCATTGCATCTGCCAGCTCTGCACTCATAGTAACTGCTCCTAGGACTCAGTGTTAAGAAATTCAGGAGAAAGGGAGGGCACAAATCAGCAAGGTCTGCTATGGAAACAGCAGCGGGGAGCGTGGCCCAATGCTATAGATCTGCACATTAACCCCGCCCTAAAATGACACTCCAAGACTGCTGCAACTTCACATTTCACTGTGACTTTCTTTCTGTTACTTTGTTAGTTCTTTGCAAGATCAGTGCATCTGTCTCTAGCAACATTCTGGCTTGTAATCTGTGGCAGGCCAGGAAAGCAGATCAACTCACTGAAAACTGCATGAAATCTATTTCTGATGTGCGTTAATGTTGTGCAAGGCTCGTCTTCTGTGCAAAAATACTTGGGCTCTATGACAGGTGTTTTCATGTGTTCAGAGGCCTCTCATGACTCCTTCTGGGCTCATGACAGCGCTGGGTGGTGAAGATTCCTACAAGTCTGGTCATGACATAGCGTGGGGTTACTTTTTCTCAAAAGCTAAAAAAGGTTTGGTATATTTCAGAAGGCCTTACAAAAACAAACAAGCAGAGTGTGCACAGTGAATTATCAGAGGGTAATGAATCTGTGACAGGGAAACTTACTTTGCTGCTCTTTATTTCTTCCGACATTAAGTTTAATTCTTCTCTTAGCCTCTGTTTCTCCCCAGTAAATCCTTCTTTCAACTCTGTCCTTTCCCGGACCATCTCGTGCATTTCCCTCTGCAGCTCAGTTTCCTTCGCAGTCATTGTGTTTACCTGAAATTTAATCTTTGTTAGGATCTGCTTTGGGTTGTCTGTTTTGACCAAATTAATCACTCTGACATCACATATTTCGTGACACTCGCTTTAGTCTTCAACAACAAAATGGAACCCGGCTAATCTTCCCTTAACTAATAGTCTCAAAACCTACTGGAAAGCTTACCTTTTCTTCTCAGCAAAGATTTAATGAAAGCAAGAAGGAAAGGAGTGACAAAGAAAGATAAAATTACTAAGTCTTAAAGTCTCTCATTGAGATATTAATTTGAATTAAACTTAAACATCAGAGAATACTGAATGAGGCAGCGTCTTAGGTTTTTATCAGTTCTCGGGTCTCTACTAATCCTCCACTGCCATACTAATCTGCAAGAAACATGCTTGCGCTTAGTTAAAACCAACTAAAGCTCCATTGTATGAGTTCACCCCTGGAAGTTGAAAGAGCCTGGTACAGTTTTCCTAATCATCTCTACCATAACGCCATCTCTTGCAAGGTGTACAAAAATTTGAAATTCTTGGGAAATACAGTTATGGTGGGTTGCATTTTCTGGACTCTCCCTTTTTCTTTTAATATTTGTCCGGTAAAAATTTAATTTGAAGGAATCACTTTCCTAGCTCAGTAAGCAAGCACATAGAGGAAAAACTTAATTTTTCTTTAATCACTGAGCTTCTTGATGGCAGATTTGCCCTTTAATCATCAGCTAACAAAACAGGAGACTACACAAAGAGGTGTAAAAGAAGGGACTGAAACACAAGATTCCCAGCACACACCGTGGGAGCCATGAGGGTTTTGTTGGTTCTATCAATATCTTTGATAGTTTTTTGTCTTAAAGGCAGAGCAGGGGCCAAGGGCATCCCTCCTGATCCTAACTAGAATCTGTTATAATCTCTACAGCAGTGGTTCTCAACTGAGTATGGGTACGGAGGCTACTATTCTGAAAGGGAAATGTAATTAGAACCAGGAACTGTGCATAACCCAAAGCTTCTCCCATGTCCAGGTGCCACACAGAAACCCTGGGCCAATGCACCAAAGTATCTCAAGTAAATGTGAGCCAAAGCAGAGTCACTAGTGCTGGAGCCAACTCAACGTCCCTATAGTCCAAAGGTCTTTACAAAGTTAGATCCAATGCTGCAAACACTGTCTGAAGGAAATACAATTCACACGACAACATATTCAAACGTAAACAGATTAAGACACTTACTTGCTCAACAAAGGACATTTTTTCCATTTTTGCCAACTCAAGCTCTTTCTCCAAATCCTTGTAAGAATTCTGCAGCATGTCTAGGGTGTCCTGCAAAGTGTCATTTTTGGACTGCAACCCTTGGATCTTCTGCTCCAATTCCACCACCAGATTCCCCAGTTCTATTTTCTGGTTCTTGCAAAGCTGCTGCTCTCCTTCCACCTGGGACAGTTTAGAGAGGAGCTGCTCTTGGTCTTGGAGTTGATTTTTTAGTATACTGATTTCTTCATCCTTTTTCTCTAGTTTCTGTTTGCCACCTTCCACTTCTTGAACGAGGCCATTCACAGAAGATTGCAAAATAATGTAATCACTTTTGGCCTCGTCAAGGCCTTGTAGCAACTGAGACCTCTCGTGTTCCAGAGAATCTACTTGACTACTCAAATTCTGCTCCTTGGCCTTAAAGATCTCTTGGTCGTTACACAAAGCTGCCACTTTCTCATTCAGCTCTTTTAATTGTGTCTGAAGCATCTCCACTGCAATTTTAGATTCTTCTTTCATCTCTACCTTTTCTTGCTCTTTTTCTTGCAACAGATTTTCAAATGAACAATTTAATACTTCTAATTCTGATACTCGCCCTTGCTCTTTTTGTAATTCTTTCGTCAGATTTTCTTTCTCCGACCTTATATTGCCAAGATCTAATTCCAAATCTCTCAGACTTTGAGCCATCTCCTCTATTTTCACTTTCAGGGTCACGACCTCTGCTTTGGAGTTCTCAGCCTCAAGACGCACACGCTCTTGTTTCTCTTTTGAGATCTCTAGTTCTCTTTCAAGGTTCTCCACTCTATCCTTAAGCAAATCCACGTGATGCCGACTTTCCTTCAGTTCTCCTAAGGTATGGAGCTGCTTCTTTTCATCAGCTTCCAGAAGGACTTTCACCTTTTCGATGCTAGTTCTCAGCTGCTGCACTCCCAGCGCTGCTGAGTCCGGACTTGGTTCTTTGGCCTTCCAGGTCTCTTGGTCATCACACAAGGCTGCCACTTCCTCATTTAGCTCTTTCAATTCTGTCTGCAGCATCTCCACTGCGGCTTTAGATTGTTCTTTCATCTGTATTTTTTCTTGCTCCTTTTCCTCCAATAGATTTTTAAATGAAGAGACTAACGTGTCTAATTCAGACACTTGACCTTGTTTCTCTTGGAGTTCTTTCATCAGATTTTCTTTTTCAGACCTTACCGTGGTAAGGTCTCCTTCCAAAACTTTCAGGCTTTCAGTCATCAATTCTATTTGGGTTTTTAGGGTCTCCGCCTCTGCTCTGCAATTCTCAGCATCAAGAATCACCAGCTCTTGGTTTTCTTCTGACATCTGCAATTCCCTTTCAAGGTTCTCAACTTTATCCTGAAGCGAATCATTCTTACGCTCGCTTTCCTTCAGCTTCTCTAAGGCGTGGAGCTGCTTCTTTTCATCAGCCTCGATGCGGACCCTCAGTTTCTCGATGCCTTTCCTCAGCTGATGCACCTCCTCTTGCGTTGAGCTCAGCCTCACTGCGACCTCACCTTTCTCCATCAGTGCGGCCTCCAAGGCCTTGGCGACATCCAGCTTTTCATGTTCCAATTCATTCAGTTTGGTCTGCAGGCTTTCGGATTCTTTTACGAGTGATTCTTTCTCTTCACTCAGTTGTCCGATTTGGTTTTCCAGCTCACTTTTTACCAGAGACAGTGTCTGTGAGTCCTTTTCCAAGCTCTGCAGCTGCTCCTGGAGATGACCTTTATCTTCTAACAGCTCACTTACCTCAGAGGACAAAGTCTGAAGGAGCTGTGTTTTCTCCCTTACCTCAGCCCCCACCACGTCAAGGTGCTGCAGACACTCACCTTGACGAGATTCGAGCTCTAGTACTTTCTCCTTCATCTTTTCAGACGCCTGGTCCAGTTCTTTATTTTCTTTTGACAAAGTATCTAATTCTCCATGAAGCCGGTTTCTCTCACTTGTGACCACAGAGAGTTCTTCCTCAAGACAGGTGATAACGTTCTGCTTATTTTCATTGTCTTTTTCTAAATACAGCTTCTCCGTTTGAACTCTCTCTAAGTCAGCTTCCACAGAGAGGGCGTGGAGCTCAATGCTACTTTTCTCAGATTTGATCCTCTTCAGCTCATTTTCTGCATCAAAAAATCTCTCTCTCCAGTTGTTCACGTTGGCTACATTATCTTCAATAATTTCATGGGACGATTTCTCTGTGCCCACTTCTAAATTAGAACTGACGCCTTCCAAACTTTCTACTCTCTGGTGTAATTTCTGGTTATCACAAGAAAAGGATTCCAATTTTTCACTTAAATCTGATTTTTCTTTCTTAAGTTCCTCAACTGTTTTTTCCAATTCTAGGCATGTTTCAACCTTGGTAGTTAGTTGGACTTTCTGTAAATCGAGTTTGGAGTCCAATTCTTTTAATTCATTTAGCAAGCTTTCAACCTTCTTGTCACGTTCCTCTATGACATGAAGTAATCTCAAATTCTCATCTGATGTCTCTTTTACCTGCAGCTGGAGATTCTGAATGGTTACCTGATTCTCCAGAACATCCATAGGGACTAAAGCATTAGGACCAGACGGTGGCAATTCAGAAACACATTCTGAACAGCCCAGGGTTTTATCCTCCACTGGGGTCTCGTGACTGGTGTCCGGAGACTGCTCCCTGGACCATTCTCCCGTAAGGTTGACTGCACCAGTCTCGGTTATTTTCTCCACCTCTAGGCTGAGGTCCTGCTGATCAGCTTTATCACCAATCTGATGAATGTCATCCTTTGGTGTTCTCGCTCTAGTTTCTGAAGTATTTTCTTCTGATTCTTTTATGTCACAGCTATCATTTCCATCCCGAATAACCTGTAGTTGTAATATATAACGAAAATGCATTTTATTTTTCAAGAAGAATAAAATTGAATAAATAGACTTAATTATTATTTTATATAAACTGGCTACTTTCTTCTGCTAAATACATCTCTTCAAATGGTATGCCTCCCGGCACATTCTCCTCTCTCCATTCAAATATTCAACAGAATTAAACAAACATCAGTAGGTGTCGTCTGGGATGAGGTCCTGGGTAAGGCATCTATCAAAAGGACAAACCCTTCAGATGAGTTATTTAGTCATCTAAATTGTGATGTATCTAAATTTCATATTTTTTTTCTTGCTAGGAATATTCTAGGTAGCCTAAATATAAAATTTCTCTTGGTGATTATCAAAAAAGAGGCTAACAAATTCCACACAAAATGCTCAACTTCCATCTTTACTACTTATGATATTCTTCAAAAAGAGAAGGCAGCAAGGCTTCCTGACCAGATTCCCAGCCCAAGGACTAATCAGAGATCCAGCACTGACAATCCACACTCCTGGATCAATCACATGTCTGGGCCTCACCTTCCTCTCGTCTGTAAAATGGGGATCTGGTGCTGTGACGACTACGGTTGCACCCTCCCCACCTGCCCCCCACCTTACAGAGGTGGACAGAGAGAGTCAGCGAGACTCGTCAACTGAGCAGCTGTATTAGCTTAACTGGTCGACTAGAAAGGACAAAGTTATAAGTAACCAAACAATTTCATATTCAATAAGGAAAGAAATGTCTCTTTAAATGACTGATACCAAATCATAGATTTGTATCAGAGCAAATTTGTTAGAAAATTACTCAATAATATGTAATAAACTCCTATATTTAGCATCATGACTGTAACTATAACATTAAAAATAGTCTGAAAAGAGCAGGAGAGGTTAAAATTCATATCATATTAGCCCTAACTTAATACTTAAATGTGCTTTATTAACTTACAAAGAGTAACAACCCATACACATCCTGAAGACTTTCTGACTCCCTAATATCACTTTCTCCAGAATTTAAAAACATCTTTAGTAATTTCCCACTTAATAGTGTTTAAATGTAATTACAATAAAAACATACCCCTCAAGCAAGGTTTACTCATTTTCCTAAAGTTCTGGTTTGTTTTCAAAAAACTTTGGTATATTTGGTTTTTATGTCCTGAATCCTAAAAATATTTTAATTTAGATTTAACGTAGATTTCAACTCAACAAACATTCATTGAGTGCCTACTAGGCATGTAATTAGAGAAACAGCACGTACAGCCCATGTTACTTACATCCTCTACGTCCGCGCCAAGCAAAGATCGAGAACTTAAGTCCAGACCTTGTAGCTGGAGTCGCGCTACTTCAAGCTCAAGTGACAGTTGTTCCGTCTGTTTCTTTTCTGCCGCCAACTTGGATTCCATCTCCATAGTCACGCTTGTCAGCTTCTGTTGCCACTGTTCATTTTCTGACAAATACTGTTCCCGAAGACAGTCAAGCTCTTTCCTTTCACAACTTAATAACTGTTCGAGCTCTTCAATTTCCTTATTTTTCATAATCCCTTGACTTTCCATTTTCTCTTCTAGCTTCTGGAGGGACTGCCGATACATCTGACAGAGGGTCTCCAGTTCTTCAATAGTCCTCGCTGGGGCAGGTGGGATGTCTGTCTTGGTCAGAACCTCCTCCTCCAGACTGCTGGAAGATGCCTCCTCTGCAGGAGATCGGTTTGCCGAAACATCCCCCTCTAAATTATTCAAAAGGGATGCTTCCCCTGTGTGTTCCAAAAGTTCTTTGTAAAAGGAGGATTCTCCCAGACTTGTAATACTAGAGCTGTCAGTCACACAAGAGAATGACAATGACAGAAAACGCCCCTCCCTAGGTCCCGGCATTTCCTCCTTCACCAAGTCACCTTGAGAGTTTCTCAGACTCGTTGACAAGACTGAATTTTCAGCCTTTAACATGTCAACATAGGACTGTAGCTGTGACATCTTAGCACTCATTTGACAGTGCTGGTCATGTAAAATTTTGTGTTCGCTTTGTAAAGAGGAGAATTTCTCCTGTAATTCAGCAAAGTGCATCTGAACCTCTTTGTTTGACAATGTCAAGGGCTCACAGAAATCACCGTCATCCAAAGGATTTACGGCCACAGACTTCTGCTCATTTTGCTGTTCACCAAATTCACCTTCTGGCATTTCTTTCACGAACTCACCTTGGAGAAGATCATTTTCATCGTTTAACATTTTAACTTCATTCACTAGTTTCTCTACCTCTCCTGCCATTTTACTAGTTGCTGTGATACATTCTGATCTTGAATCATTCAGCTCAGATATTAGTTCAAACTTTTCGACCCGCAGTACCTCACACAACTTCTCGAGCTCATTCAGTTTGTTCATGGCTGTTTGTAAAGAGCACTGCAGGTGTGCGTTGTCATTTTGACTCGTTGACAACTCGTGAAGCACCGAAATATACTGTTCTTCTGTATCTTTAAGGCCTCTAACTTCTTGAGACTGGGTTACCTGTTGCAAACTTCCAGTTTGTAATTCTCCTCTAATTGTCTGTAATTCACGCTGCAGGCACTCCTTTTCTTCCTCACTTTCCTGAAGTTTTAATTCCATATTTCTTATCTTAGCTTCTAATTGTGCCAATTGTGCCTTATAACTGTCTAGAGAAGTATCTTCCACTTCAAGATCCATCGGAAGTTGAAGATCACATCTATTTATCTCACTCTCTCTTTCTTTCACTGAGTCCCTAGCCGGTTCCAATTCCAGATTTTGATGCTCATGCTCAGTCTTCATTAACTTTATCAGGTGCTCATTCTCTTGTAATAAGGCATTAACTTCCTGTTGCATCTTGCTTTGTTCTTCCTTCAAAGTCACAATTTCTTGCTTTAAACCATCAGCCTCACTCTTGGAATTGTTTTGGATATCTGTAATCTCGGATCTCAGATCTTGCTGCACTGCCCCTAACTCTAGTATTAGATTCTGGTTTCTTTCTTCGGCTAAAGCTAATTTTGTTACAAATGCTTGGTGTTCCCTTGCAAATGCTTCCTTGAGCTGTTCCAACTCATTTTTCTTATTTTCACAAACACTAGTGCATTCATTTAGCAAGCTTTCTAATTTAGAGTTCTTTTCTTGAGCAGCTTTATATTTTTCATTAAGATCCTCAAATGCATTTCCTGTTTCTTCACATTTTTGTAGTAAAATAAGTCTTTCTTGCTGGTACTGATTAGCTAACTCTGAGATGCTTCTGTCTCTTTCATCTATGCAGTTTGAAAAACTCTCACTTTTTTGGAGTAGGTTGATCTTCTCTTGATTTAAGGCTGCATTAATCTCCTTGAGAGTCCCATTCTCCTGGGTCAGCTCTTCGATTTCCCTTTTATTTAGAGAAATGACGGAACTCATTTCCTTCTTCTCCGAGCTCAGAGTTTCAGACAAAAGTTGTAGCTCCTTCAGAGCTTCTTGAAGTAAATGGTTGCTCTTTTTCAATTCTTGAGTCTCTGCTTGCTCAGTTTCCAATTTTTCATTCAAAAGCTGCAACTCCCTTTCCTTGTCCTCCAGGGCAACTAAAGTTTCGGCAACAACATTCTGATGAACAGAAGTGTCTTCTTGTAACTTACTAATGCGTTGACTTGTTTCAGCCACAAAACTTTGATGCATCTGTTCTGCTTTGATGAGATTTTCTTCTATTTCTCCTCTGATTTGCACCAACTCTTCACACTGCTTTTGGAGATCTGAGTTCATCTGCTTTTGAGACTCTAATGAAAATTCAAGAGAAACGACTCTGTGTTGTAAGACGGATGAAGTTTTGGGACTTTGGTCCACTTTTAAAGGGCATTCGCTCCTTTCTGAAGGCACGCTTTCTTGTTCTCCAATTATATTCACAAAGGAGTTACTCATTGCAGACTGCTGTTCAAAAGCCAAAAGACTTCTGTGGTGAGCCTCATTTGTCACTAGAGAAGAATCTTTGGATTTTAGCTGATCTCTGAGGCTCTCACATTCAGCACGCAGGTCTTGGTAACGCTGGTCTTTGTCCATTATTTCACTTGACAGTAACTGAAGCTTGTGTTCTAGATCTTCCACTTGCCCAGTGAGCTGAGAAACTTTCAAACACATATTTTCCATTTCCTTCCTATGTTTCTGGTCTGAGAACTCAGCTTTCTGGTGTAGTTCTACATAAGCTTGCTTCTGTGTCTCTACCTCCACAGTCTTGCTGTCTATTGTGTTGCGAAGGTTTCTGATCTCAACGTTTAGGTTTTCTCTTTCCATCTCTAATGTTCTGACCCTCTCGTTGTATTCGTGACTTTTTATTTGTTGGGTCTTAAGACAAGTTTCCAAATGATTGACTTTACTCTGCAAGCTTTCCTTTTCTGATTTCATCTGACTTAAAAGTTGTTCATTTTCACTTTTACAACGAGAAAACAGAGTTTTCTCTTCTTTCAATTCCTCACATTCTTTCTTTTTTAACTCCAAAGCAGTCAATAAAGCTTCAGACTCTCTTTCGGTTTTGCTTAACTTATCGTTCAGTTGTTCAATGTGATGTTCCCTTTTCTTCAAAAGGTCTTGAGAACAATCTCGCTGCTTTTCCAGATCAGCCAAGGCAAGCTTCAGTTTTTCTAAAGTCAAGGAATTCTCTTGCTGATTTATTTTTTCTTGAAGATCTCTTAACATGGTTTCCTGAGAGGTAGTCTTAGCTATTAAAAAGAAATAAATTTTATTAAGTTGTCATGTTTTTAATAAATATTTATTCTACAAGAATTCTAAACTCTAAAATGGCTTTTCAAGCCCTATAAAAATTGGCATTAGGGGCTGGCCCCATGGCTGAGTGGTTAAGTTCATGCGGCCCCAGGGTTTTGCCAGTTCAGATCCTGGGTGTGGACACGGCACTATTCATCAAGCCATGCTGAGGCAGCATCCCACACACCACAATTAGGAGGACCCACAACTAAAAGAAAATATACAACTATGTACCGGAAAAATAAAATCTTTAAAAAAAAAAATTGGCATTATTACCTGGGTCCCTCCTGGAAAGCAGATCTATCTGATAATTATCTAATTATATAAAGACAATAAGAAGACAGTCCTTTTAAGGATGGTAATATATTTCTTCATCTTCTAAGTAGCTTACTCAAGTGTTGTTGTATAAAATACCAGTGGATTATTTTCCTAAGCACTTGAAGCTTTCCTTTCTTTTCTGTTTATGTATATGTGTATTTTTCCCCTTTTGAAATACTTATTCAAAGCGAGAACACTGTGACAAGAGCCGCACTGAAATGGAAATATCCTACTTCACTATGGAGGAATTCTGATTTCCCAGAAAAGTAAATAACTACCCCACCGTTTTAGCCAAAAATCCACAGGATCGGGCTTAAATAGAAAAGAGTAAGTGATGCTGTATACCAGTAGCTCTCAAGGCTTATATGTATTACAAAGGAACAACGTCACCCACAGCCCAGCCCCTCACAATAACGGGGGTATCTATGAATATGAGAATCACCTGTAAGATTTTTCAAACTCCATTACCACAGTGTTTTCTGCCTAATAACCCGCTTCAACCCACTGGCCCCTCCCTAGTTGAGAATAACCATAATTCTTTCACTCAACAGTGATGGGAAGGCTTCATATTCCTCAAGAATGTCGGGGGAAAACAAGTTGAGAATCTCAAAGGCAGATGATAAAGGTAGCACGTATTATAACCTCAGATGTTACAGTGGATGGAAAACAAGTCCTATTTTTAACCCGCTGAGAGTTGATGGCTCGTGGAGATGGCGCCACAAGGGCTAGCAATCCACTTTGCTTGTGAGGACCTCAAACGACGACACTGGTGACCAACACTGAAACATGCTCTAATCCTTCCTTTTCTGATAGTTTTCTTTCAAGAAAGCTGAAGACTGACATTTCTACTGACTGCCATGGAAAAAGTGAAAGCTGCCTTGGGGAGATGAGAATTTACAAAAAGAAAACAGTCACAGAGAAGTGTGACACACATTCCACAGGTCAGGTCATAAGAAATCCTAGACATGCAAATACCTCAGGTGAGAAAAAATGTAAGTAAAAGACATATGGTCCATAGAAATAAACATGAAACTAACGGTGGATTCATCTGGCGTGTATAGCATAACTCTGCGGCTCTACAGAAAGTAAGGAAATAAAATCATTCAGTGAAGTAAGTCATCAAAAAACAACGGTCATTAAGGGCTGAGAAAACAAGTATTTAATATAGGGTTTTTTCCATTATCAGGGAAATGGTAATGAGTGGGGAGATGAGCTGTCTAGACATAACTAACACGCTTGAGACACAAAGAATAGCACTCTGGGGCAAGAGACAGCACTGATAATTTACTTCTGTGTGGAAAATATTTACCCTTCTGTTGTGCTGAAAAGCCAGGCAATTTGGGACTCAACGTGTTCCAATATAAAAAATGGCCAACTATCACTGTGGAAACTAAAAAGTGGAAGAAGGAAAACTTTCTCCTTGCTAACTGCAGATATCTTTCTGGGAGAATATACGGAAAAATTCAGAGAAGTTTCTAATGCCATCCATCCTCCCTCAGGGGAACATGAGCTTAGAGATATAACCCTAAAACACAAAGCTTACTTACCCTTCATTTCTTCTGCCAAATTCTGGCTCTGACTCAAACACTGCTTGGCCTTCTTCAGTTCTTCCTCCAGATGGCACACTTCTCTGGCCCTTTGCTCAGACTGACTCTTGAGGAGGCTGTTTTCCTTCTTCATTTCCTGAAGGACACATTCAGTTGGTTATAATCAAAACAACACTCAAGCCAGTTATGACTTCTTCCTTCGGAAGGGTCCCTAAAGGAACTGTTAGTTTCTCTCTCTGTGGGAGAAATCACACTTTCCCTTTGAGCACTTAATGGAGTTAGACATTCTTACTTCAATCAAATGATTTATGAATAAAAGTCAAAAGAAAAACCACAAAGCACAAAACCCAAAACTGACGATAATCTTTTTCCTTTAAGAAACAGATTTCTTTGAACTTTCTGGATGTCTCTATGCTTGTTAAAGAGTTAGCTCATAAGGAAAAGCCTTAATACCTTCTCAGAGGTCTGTGGTGCTGAAGGACCAAAAAATCCACGTGACACATTTTTACTTGTCATTAAAACCATCTTAAGGTTCACTGCTATGGGGCTGTCTTTATGAGTAAAACGACCTTTAATAAATGTTTATGAAGAAAATATGCAATGTGCAAGCTGCTGGAATGGGCATTATAAAGATGCACATATAAATAAGACTGAGTCTCTGCCCTGAGGGCAGGTCCCCCAGTGGGGGAAGATGTTATACCAACCACTTAACACACATCAGGATGTGCTAAAATACAAAAAAGGTGGCGTATGCTACAGGAAAGCAAAGGGCTGGATCATGGAAGAAAGAATTAATTTTAGATGGGGAATTTGAGCTTCCACAACGAAAACAGGCTTTTTGGGTACCTGATGAAATGAAGAATCCATTCATCGATGTGCAACAAAGTGACAGAGACACACATGCACTTCCGTTCTATTACTAGGCAGACCTGGATATTTTTCTGAATCTTAAAACCAAGCAATATTTATATGCCAAATAGAAACGCTATTGCTTATTAACCAAATATGACTTGCATAATAAATTTTATAAATCCTCTATCCATATTCCTCAACCTGTGTTTCAACCTTAGACGATTTTATAGCTGATAAATATCTCAGCCTATATTCTATGCCACCGTGTGGACCACGGGGAATTGGCACATAGCGCTACAAACTGACAGAACCAAGCACCTCACATCCTGGGGGGACAAAAAATTCATAGAGCTAACTTATTATAAAACCGCATTCCAAAAATACCCCTCTGAGAAGCAGAGGAAAATTTTGAATCTTAAAGAAACAATTAAGACCCATCCTCCAAAACCCTACTGCACCGTTAGAAAACAGATGGCCCTGGCAACGCTGTGCTGGAAGGCTGCCTTCAATTATCAGTCTGGTTACTACCAGCAGATGGGTACTGATGCAGCTAAGCCAAATTCAAGAAGAGGGAGAATCTGGCTAGTAGAAAGTACTTGAAAACTTGCTGGCAGCTGCTGTACTCATGTATGTAGATTCATTTCACCATCAAAATAAGACAGAGTCTGTTGCAGTTCCACTCCCATCTCCTTTGTCCTAATCCTGCCTCCCTTCCATGAGCTCAACCCACACTCTACCAAATTAAGAGATCGATCAGGACTAAAGGGCAGCTCCAACTGACCTCAAGACTGAGAGGCCAATGTTTGTACCAGTCAGTGTTAAATTCTGCAAAGAATGATCATGAAGGTGCAACGATGTTATTGACTTAAACTAGCATCATTAAACTACAGAAACTATAATTGCTTGTTTGCTCTTCAGGCTCAGAATAATCACCACTCAAATGAGACCACAGATGTGAAAGGAAAAATACCTTAAAGCATTTTAACAAGGGTAATGGAGCATTATTATTAGTATTCCTTCCCAAAATTTAACAGCAGCCATTGCCATGTGATCAATGCTAAGAACAGCTGAATGAGTCCAAGGTAAGAGCATCGCTAGAATTTAACCACCTGGGTTGACTTAGCATTGTTATTTTGCAACTTATAAAATATTTTCTTACTCTAAAAAGTTAATCAAATGGCATCTACATCTAGAGGTGTGACAAGAAGTTTGAGAAGACACTGTGTGCAAAGCTGGGTACAACCCAATAGGAGGAAGGAAGGTAAAAAGAAGGAGAAAAGGTGGGGGGGGGGGAGCCAGGCAGGGAGGGGGCAACGTATGTTTATGTATCTGGTGGTCTCTATCTATCTTTGTCCATATTGAGAGACGTTTAAATGAATAGTGCGCTCATTGGCAAGATTAACATGTCTTTCTCTACATTGGCATTAGCTCCGTAAATATTTGTTTCTAACGAAGAAATTTTCAGCCAATCCTGGGACCCAGCAGGCTTATAATGCTATGGCTATGACCAACCCAAGAATTTTAAAAGGCCAGAATTTAGAAAATGAGCATCTGAAAATGGAGCTGTAGGCTGCCATCCATCAGCAATTAGTTTTCTGCAAGGCTACAGCCACTTAAGACTTGACTGGGTAGTTCATTATCAACAATGAGTTAAGCATACAAGGATCTATTCTCCTAGGCATCTCTTGCATCCTCCCAGGGTGTGCAGAGTTGGGCACTAGTCTGGAAAAACACAACAAAAATCCCCGTAACCACAAGCCAGCGTGAGAGCTTAAGCAAGCAATTCCACCAAGATCAACTTCGGTTTAGCAGTAGCAGGGGAAGCACCATTTCCCAGGGCCAGACAAAACACATTTCAGCTACAGTGTGGCACTTCTTGATCCCATCCATGAATGAAGCTTAATACGTCCCCTGCTGGGGCTAAGTCTATACCGTGAACAAAGGATGGATGCAAAGGATGTGTTTCTCGCCTTCCACTGCATCATTCTTCCCTGCCAGCCAAAGCTCCTTAGAGGACCTGGTGTAATATAGATCCCCACGCTTGAGAAGGTCCCCAAGCAAGCATTCCCTCATCTTGGCTGTCAAATGATGCTCTATTACTGCTAACCACAATGACATGGGCAGCCACTGGATGCTGGACGAGCAGCTTCTCTAAACCCTCCATTCACTTTGACACTAAATGTTAACTGTACCCTTGGTTGGGCCATTAAATCACGTTTCCACTACCGACGGTTTCTCATTGTGAGCAGCATATTAGTTTGCTAAACACAGACAAGTAAAATTTCAGTACAACTGTCACATTATTTCGGCATCCAAAACCTATAAGCACGCTAAACTTGCTTGTACTTACTTATAACTAGATACAGAAAGATACGCAGAGTGAAAGAATAGTAGAACAGGCACAATTTTAAATGAGAAACATCTCAAATGCACTGCCCCTGCTCAGGACTTTCTGTGACTTTGGGTGACAGCACACAAGGTCACAACAGTTGTGAAGATGAAAGGAATGAGCAGGTGGACTGCAATAATTTACTGAGCATTTGTGTGCTGAGCACTGGTCTAAGCCTTTTACCTACAAAATTTAATTTAATCCTTAATACAGCTTTGAAAAGGGAGGGGTATTATTAGTCCCTATAGGCAAATAAGGAAAGTCAGAATCAGAAAGGGTAAGTCATTGTCCCAAGGTCACACAGCAGGTAGGTGGCAGAAAAGCAATGCAATTTCAGATCTCACTCACTAAAGCCACCAACATTTTACCACTAAGTTATACCACTCTCTAACTGGGTAAAGCACTCTTCTGACCCCAATCCCAATTCAAAATGCAAGAGTCAGCCAAATCCTTTGAATTCTTGATATCATCCTCAAAAGAAGACACACGCACATGCACACACACACACATAAATTAAGACAAATACTAAATGAATTCCCTGGCCCTGTGCTAGGCACTTCCACATGACCGCCCTCATTGGACGCAGCAATCAATGAAATATAAATGCAACACGATAGGCATTTAACTCGGTCCAGGCTGGAGTTCATCGTGGACAGCTCTACAGCTGACAAACCAGACCCTGCGGGGATGCACAAGTCTTCAGAAACACCTGCAAGGCAACGTCCAGCCCACTGCTGCGCCTTGGCCAAGCAAGCAGCTTCACAAGCGTTTGGACCCTCTTAACCAGACGATTGCTTTTACAAAATGTTTCCACCAAGCAGCCAGTGGAGTCGCGGGAGAGCTCCTGGCTGAAAGGGAAGCTCACAGAGGGAAGAGTTCGGTGCCAGTCTGCCTGTGGAAATGTGAGCAGAAGCATCTGTTGGTTGGTCCCCACTGGCCAAAAGGCAAACATTTGTTTTGCTGAAACAAACACTTCCATTTGAAAACGTTCGCTGATGAAACCATCATCTGATATGAAGTTTTCTTGCAGTTGGGTTCCTGGAGCTGTGGCCTGCTGTCTCCAGCAGGATTACCCTCTGAGGCTGGATGCTTTCACAAGAGTCTGCTACCGACAGCTGCTCTGATCTTACAATCACGCTACATTCTTCAAAGCCATGGGGATAAGTCCATTTAGATTTTCCTCAACTGGATAAGTAACTGTTCTTTAGAGAGAATTTTTTAAAAAAGGAATCTCTACAGTCTAAAAAAGTGATTGCAAAATATTTAAAGAATAAGGGGAAAAGATTCTTTCCTGTGACAGCTGAAGGAAAAGAAACTTCTGTTCGCCTGTGCTTCTTTGTAAAATTACAACGCTGATTTATGGCTCTATTCGAATTGTTTCAGCCCATTAACCATCCCGAAATGGTTCTTAATTACGCCCTTTAAAATAAACACCAGGCTACTAAATAAATTCAGGGAGAAGCCAAATTAAAGTTAAGTATGGATAAAATCCTATCGGTAGAAGCAACATCAGGGTCCTCCTCATATCCATGCCATCAGGAATACCTCATCCACCATTCTGTATAAAAAGCATGAATCTCCAAAGACACAGTCAACCACGCTTGCACAGGCTCAACACTAAGGTTAGTGCTGACTTTTGAAGCCAGAGTAACATAATGTACAATAACTTCATGTTTTTATAAGAATTTTAAATGTAGAAACTCTTTGTCATTACTTTTATTCATTGAAATCTATTATTTTCCACAAGGTTTTTAATCTTTGATGACTCAGAAGTTAACCCCTGGAAAAGAGATTTACATTATATGTCCCATCGCCAATTTCTTTTTCTTTCCATTTGGAAAATCCTTCACTTTCTTCCATCCTTCCACCTCCCAGGTGGTCTAAAACAATCTTAAAAAAAAAAAGGAGTGCGTGTTCTTAATAGAAGTCAAGGTTTCCTATAATTGCTACATGCAAATTAGTAATTATAATGGAATAGAAAGCAAAAAAAGCACTTATGTTCTATGTTATAGGTTGTATAAAAAAATACTTTGTAATACTCACCTGTGGCAAATAAAAAAAAAAAAATTATGTAGGGTCATGAAAACCCACTGAAAAACGGTGTGGAAATTCTCTTTGACCCTTCCTCTTCGTTCTGCACAGAAACAGCTGCATTTGCGTCTCTGCCCCTCACTCACCTCACTGCTTCGCCTCAGCTCATTTTCCTTGATCTGACTCGCCTGAAACGCCTGCTCAGTTCTGCTGAACTTCTGCTTAAACTCTTCCAAATTTTTTTCTAGCTGGTGCTTCGCTGATGTGCCCTACAACGAGAAAACAAGGCAAAGTTTCATTTTTATGTACTTTACTTTTTACATAGTCATTTACTCTTCGATAACAAAAAACAAATCATGGATTAAAAAAATTGATGCCATCGCTATTGGTTGAGACACAATATATAATTTTGGTCAAGACTGTTAAATACAGCACCATAAGTTTAACTTAAAATGCCATCATATCAACCTGTGACATCACTTAGCAACAGCATTTGAGAGACGAAAAAGGCTGGGTTTGGGGAGGAAGCCACGAAGGAAAAAAATTTAACCATGAAAAATAAAACAACTAAATAGTAAGAAACAACCCCCCAAAAAAAGTTGAGATAAGAAACAGACTAGGAGAACATACCATACAATAGAATAAAAATGAGACATCCATAACACAATAAGTAAAGCACTTCTATGATTTCATTTACAAAAAGACAAACCAATTTTTAAAAAGAGCAAAGGATAGAAACAGAAAATTTTATTTAAAAAATATGAATGATGGGGCCAGCCTTGTGGCCAAGTGATTAAAGTTCTGTGAGTTCCACTCTGGCAGCACAGGGTTCACCGATTCAGATCCCAGGTGCAAACCTACTCCACTCATCAGCCATGCTGTGGAGGCATCCCACATATAAAGCAGAGGATTGGCACAGATGTTAGCTCAGGGCTAACCTTCCTCAAGCAAAAAAAGGAGGTGGATTGGCAGTGGATGTTAGCTCAGGGCTAATCTTCCTCACAAAACAAAAAAGCACAAAAGCAAAAAAAATATGAACGGCAAAAAATTTCTGAAACAAATAACCTGAATGACAATCAAGGAAGTATGAATTAAAACAATGATAAGACGACATTTTTCACTCCTTTGTTGGCAAAACCAACCTGTCTGCTATTAGCAAGGATGGGAGGAAACGGACCTCTCTCACATCTGGTGGGAGAGTAAACCACATGTTTTTGGTGACAGTATGTAACAAATGATAGAACACATATGCCCCTGAAGCCATCAATTTCACATGGAGAAATTGGTCCACAGAAGGGCTCTCAGCACGCATACAGATACCTGCCCAGTGATATGACCAACGGTGTGACAGTGAACAAAAAATGCTGAGAAACTAAACATACATCAGCAGGGGGGTGATTAAATAGACCACAAAACATCCAATAACAACAAGGCTCAGACACTACAAACAGAATATTCCTCTTTAAACAAAAATCAAACCAAAAAACCCCAATTACATATTTATAAAAGTATTTTTATTTAAAGGGCTTGGAGGAAATCCATTAAACAGTTAATAATCTATCCTGGGAAAGGAGGATTTTTTTTCTTTTTACCAAACTTGGAAAGATGCAGAGAGAGCAGGATAACTCTGTAAGCACTCCTGACAGTCCATCCTGTATAATGGATGACGATAAGCGGTAGCTCTCCCAGTCCCAACTGCCATCCCCCACGCTCGGTTCCTCTACTCAGAGAGGCCGACATGCCCTACTGTTATATCTTGAATTTGAGAGTTAATATATTTTTCATAAAATAAGAGACTCTACCTAAATGGTAAACCCTTAGTTTTAGCAAATAAACAAAGAAGCAAACACTGAGAACATAGATGACACTGTGACAACAAGTGAATACCCGACATATTCGGGGTAAATTCAAAGCAGTGTCACCCTCTCAGGCAAAATGGGTCAAGTCAAGAAAAGCATGAACAATGGCACTGCATGTTCTGCCGTTTTAAAGCTGCGGATATGCAGGATTTATGTGCTATAGTCACAGCAGAGAACTAAACAGACGCAGCTCTGTCCTCGTGGAAAGATTTGAGTGATGGAAGACAATATAAAAATAAACAAATAACTGTCTCGTATGTCGGATGATACGCCCCGTGGAGAAAAATAAACCAAGGTAAACAGAAAGCAATGAGGGGGGACCTATGTAGTGACCCCAGGGAAGATGTCACTGGTAAGGTGACACCGGAGCAGAAAGCTCAAGAAAGTGAAGGCGTGAGCCCTGCTGTCTGGGGAAAGAGCATCCCCAAGAGCAAAGCCGAAGTTGTCAGGTGCTGGGTGTGCCCACCAGCGGCAAGAAGCCACGTGGCTACAATAGAGTCAGCAAGGGGCATGCGGGGAGATGAGGTCAGCGCATGAGGTGGTGGGAAGGCCACGGAGGGTCCTGCAGACCTTTGGAAGAACCTGGCTCTTACTCTGAGAGACGGGAGTAACTGCAGAGTTTTGAGTAGAGGAGTGACGTGATCTGACTCACACTGTGAAAGGCTCGCTCTGGCCGCGGGCTGAAAACAGACAGCGAGGAGGAAGTGGGGGGACCCCAGTGAGGAGGCTGGTACGGGGACCCAGGTGAGAGATGATGGCATCTTAGACCAGATACAGCACTAGAGTTGGTGAAAGCAGTCATATTCAGTACAAAACAGACAGACATAAGTCAGGTTGATTCTTAGCAGGGAGGTATGCAGCACAGTTTCTGGGTGGCTGACAAGATTCTATCCCCTGACATAGATAATGATTACGAGAGAGCATGCCTTATACCAATTTATCGTTAAACATTTGTTCTATATAGATTTTGTGTCTTAACACAAAAAAGTTCAGATATACTATACATATAATACACACACATATACTTATGCACACAAATATACACAGATATACACAAATACACAAACATGTAAATAAATAAAGGTAGAGTAGACAGTGTTTTAATGGATTACTTTGAGGTGTGAGGAAAAAAAGCAAAGTTGAAGACGACATGGAGGTTTTGGCCTGAGCATTGTGAAGAAGGGAATTGTTCTTTACTAGGATGAGGAAGATGAAGGGAGGAACAAGTTTGCAAACCACAGCTGGAGTTCCATTACTGACATGCTAAGTGTGAGATGCCTATGAGACACGCGAGTGGAAATATCAGGTACACACACACAAGTCTGAAGTTCGGGACAGAGATCCAGGCTGGAGATACAAACATGGGAGTCCTTGTCATGTAGATGACATGTAAAGCCATAAAACTGGATGAGATCATTTTTGGAATGAGTGTTAAATAAGTGAGCTGATTATAATTTTCAGTGCTTTGACTATTTAGGGGCATAAACTACTTGGGATAGCTCCCACCTGGTAACATGACCAAGAACCCCTGGAATACCAGAGCCCTCCAGAGACCTTCAGATCTGAGACCCTCACTTCCTCCTCCCTTCTGTAAATGAGAAAACCCAGACCCTGACAGGTTCAGTTTCTTCTCCTCTTTGATAAGCAAGGAAAGTGAGGATAGAGCATTTCTTCTTTAAAAGTATCATAATGTCAGTTGTGGTACAGAAATAACACATATAAGGAAAAACGGGGGTTATTAAGGAGTGAGAAATAAGCTAGCACCCTACTTTATCCAGTTCAGCCTGTAGGATGTTGTGCATGTTCTTGGCTTGCTGTAACTCCTGTGTGAGCTTGGCTTTCATCTGAGTGCACTCCTGGTCCAGCGTGTGGAAGGAGCGCTGCTGACGGGAGAGCTCCTGAAAAGCAAAACACACACGCATCACACCGACGCTGGTTAAAAAGGGAGCTTCCAGGGTGAGGCACAAACATCGCCAGGGCGATGCTAGACTGAAAGAGCGGGAGACAACAGGGAGCCAGGCTGACCATCCACTTAGCGATAAACATAATCAGCCTGAGCTCTGGTCCCAGTAATCAAATCCAGGCCTCTGTGGGAAAGGGGAAGGAGGCAGCCAGTTGAACACATGCAAACTAGCCTGTTTCCGCCCCATCCTCAATCTTAAATTAATTATCTCTCTTTTGAAATATCCAGGGGCAAAAGAGAGTAGAGCTGAGCTGTAATAGTCACAACTCAGCCGAGAAATCAAATACACTCAGAAACGGGCTTTAAAATACCAAAGACCACATACCACTTACAATTTAGAATGGTAGGAAGTATAGGCCACCAACTAACTTTGATAACCACATAAGGATACTGGATTAATATTTCCAGTTTCTCTAACTAAAAGACTATAGACCTTCAATCTGTATGATACAATTTCAGACTAACTCACCAGAAACTGGTACCAATACGTGTAGAACAGCATCTTCAGCCCTAACTTGTCTGCCAACTTCTTTCCCCACCACATCAACTACATTTCCTATTTTCCAACCCACAGGCTCTAAAAACACCTATAGAATGTAATACAATTTCCTTCACAACAGAGAGTGTTTCAAAGAAATATGGTCCTTTCCTTTGATGTTTGTGCCATGCAGTTGATTCCGACTCCTAGTGACCCTGTGTGCAGCAGAGTGGAACCCTGCCCGGTCTTTCTGCACCATCCTCTCATCTTCTGGTGCTCTATCAGATAATGCTCTGCTGCCATTCATAGGGTTTTCATGGCCAATTTTTTTAGAAATGGGTGGCCAAGTCCTTGCTCCTAGTTTGTCTTGGTCTGGAAGACTCCACTGAAACCTGTCCACCATGGGTGACCCTACTGGTATTTGAAATACTGGAGGCATAGCTTTCAGCATCACAGCAACACGCAGCCACCACAGTACAACCACCAATGGGTGGTGTGCTTCCCTGACAGGAAAACAAACTCGGGCTGCAGTGTGAGAGCACCGAACCTTTGCCACTAGACCACCAGGGCTGGCTATGATCTTTTCCTACTCAGTATCAAATCTCCAACAAATCAGAAAACATGGATAAAAAAGAACATGCTGACTACTAGCCCCTTCTCCAATCAAAAACAAAAAGATGGAAAGTGTGAAGGAAAATACAGTGACCTTTTCTTCACAAAGCACTTCCTCTCTAGAACAACCTAAAAGATGATCAACAGCTTCTCTTTTCAAATGATGAAACTATGAAATGCCCACAATACCCTTCCGGACAAACTCCTGAATCCATTTACCTTACCTCTTGAAATTCCTTTTCTTTTTCCCTTATTTTCTGTTCCAGAGAACGTTTGGCACTGTCTGCATTTTGTCGCTGACAACTCAAATCTTCAGTGAGTTTTTTCAGTTTTTGTTCCAATGCAGTACACTGACAACAAATAAAAATGTTCAATACAAAACAAAAACTATTCAAGGAAAGATGCAAATATTTTGAATTTTAGAAAAATTAGTCTCAAGATCTGGTTCGAGATTACCGTTGTTTTAATATTGTTATTTTGTAAAAAGTTGGGTTTAAAACTATTAGCCAAATACTAAAACTACCATAATTATTTTAGCACACATAAAATTTATATTTGGGAAACATTAGCAAGGGGGTAAAACATGAGACCATTTAAATAAATACTTCATAATTTGTGCTATGAAAAAAGAAATCACGTCTGAATAATTCATCTAACATTTTGTTGCTTGGAAATGAGAGGTTAAAACGCAGTGATGTTGACCCATATAATTTAGAGGCTGTGGAATAATCAGAGGGTACCCGATACCCTCAATGGACAGTCTGGTAGTCTGTTCCAAGCATAACAGACTTTGTGGGAAATTTTGAATATTAATTGAACAATGCTCCCACTGACGCCATTTTTAACATCTGGAGGTTCACAGTTCTCCAGATACATCAGAACTGTTTGTTTTTTAACCAAGCTGCCATAAGCAACACAAAGAACACTCTTTTGCCTTTTTACACAGCCAATTATCCTTAAACTAATTTTTAAAACATGAATTACATCAAAATTTAAGATGTTCTTCTAAAATTAAATTGGAACAAAACGGTCTTAAATCTTCAAGTCTTGAAACCCGTTCCTCTGACTCTTCCCCGTGGTGCTCAAATCCTTAAACTGCCCTACCCAACGACTGTAAAGTCCCAGGCAGGAATTAGAACACCTTATGTCGCTGAGGGAGAATTCCCTTGTCTAAAAGAAATGTGCCCCAATTTGGCAAATCTCTCTACTAATATATTACTCTGAGACTCATTATAGTCCCATTTAGAACTATCAGAAATATTAAAAATTTAACAGAGGATTCACAAGAAAAGAAAACACGATGTAACACTTTGCTACAAGACCAATCAGACACCATTAACTAACCCAAGATGGTCATCAAAGTCTGGTCTGATTTTGCAAATATCAGAACTATAAAAATACCACATTCAAAAAGTAAAATATTGAGTCAGTGGTTCAAATTAATCCACTGACTTGGACATTAAGGCACCTTTGTCATTATCCTTAATGTTCTTGAATTCTTTTTTTTTAAGGAAGATTAGCCCTGAGCGAACTGCTGCCAATCCTCCTCTTTTGTTCGCTGAGGAAGAATGGTGCTGAGCCATCATCCATGCCCATCTTCCTCTACTTCATATGTGGGACGCCTACCACAGCGTGGCTTTTGCCAAGCAGTGCCATGTCCACACCTGGTATCCGAACCGGCGAACCCCAGGCCACCAAGAAGCAGAACGTGTGAAGTTAATCGCTGCGCCACCGGGCCGGCCCCTATTCTTGAATTCTTAAATCCCCAACGAAAAGTGCTACACAAATTATTTACAACAGTAAATATGAATTCAACAAATATTTACTGGAAGCCTACTATACATCAAGCACTATTCTAGGCACTAGGGATACAGCAGGAAACAACTCAGACAAAAAAATCATTGCCCAAATAATAGTCCAAAATTTTGATGGTTAACAATTCTCAAGAAAGAAAACCAGGCATGGCAGGGTAGATGAATGAACCCTTGGCACCCTCTGCTGGCCATCCTTCAAACTGCAACACATTCCACTAAAGGATCCCAGGAATCAAACAGCAGGTTAAAAAAGACCCTTATGAGGTATTTACACTTTATTCAAATTTTTCAAAAACCACATTATGATACTGATGATGCAAAATCCATGTAAGAGTAGCTGACCACTAGGTGTCATGAATGCTCCATAGTCCTCTAAAACAGTGCCCAGAGCTGGTCCTTGAAAATATGTAGCATATGACCCTGGGCACTCACTTAGTGCTCTGGGCGTGGCTTTTTCACCCATAAAATGTGAGTGCTGAACTCCAGGTTTGCTGCCAGCCCCAACACTCTGTTTCTACATGAGTTGCAGCCTTGTATCCCACGCGGTTCATAAATACTTGGAAAAGAAGCATACTAGAAACAGCATTTGTTCACTAATGAACATGGTATTGATTTGAGTTAAATTAGGTCCATTTTATTTAATAGGTAATTCTAATGGTAGATCAGGGAACAGCATAAACAAAGCATAATCTGATTTCAGCAACACATTTGACAAAGTCATATTATCCTTAGAGGCAAGATGGAGAAGGTTGGACTGAATTTTCAGTTAGGTGGATTTGTAGTTCATTGAGAAAAATGCAATCCAGAAAGCAGTGAACAAATGAGTCCTAAGAACCTGGAGGAGGGGCCGGCCCAGTGGCACAGCAGTTAAGTTCACATGCTCCGCTTCAGCAGCCTAGGGTTCACTGGTTCAGATGTGGGCACAGACCTACCACTGCTTATCAAGCCATGCTGGTAGGCATCCCTCATACCCACATATAAAGTAGAGGGAGATGGGCATGGATGTGAGCTCAGGGCCAGTCTCCACCCCACCTCCCGGCCCTAAGAAAGGAACCTGGAGGAAGTCTCTAACAGAAATAAAGCTAGAGCTGTGTTCTCAGCACTGTCCTAGTCAAAAATCTTAAGTCATCATCTGATAAGGAGAGACCTCATCAAATATGTTAGACAGAACAAGGACTTGGTGATCTTGTCATACCAAACCTGACAAGACAAAATGATGAAAGATAAGTATAAATCTTATATACAGAAAGGCCTGACTTGGCAAAAATGCAACTGAAAATGAGCTTAACTGACAAGGAACTCAATATAATAAAAACAACTAATATTAATATAAGTTCACCATGTATACCAGGCACTATGCTAAAGCTTTTAGAAAAATTATCTCAGTCTTTACAACAATCCTATGACACAGGCATTACTAGCAGCATTTTATTGATCAGGCAACTGAGGCTCAGAAGTTAATTAAATTAATTCCAAAAGCAACAAAATGGTGATATGGCAGAGCCAGGGATCAAGTCCAAGTCTTTCTAACTTAAAAAACCAATTGACAAACTTAGACTGCATGAAGAGAATAAATACATGGATCACGGGAGGTCATGGTCCCATTACCTTCCACTGCACCTTCATACATCTAATCAATATTTACCAAAAATTTCTCCGTCCAAGCACTGAACTAGGAGAATATCTAAAAATGTAGGGCTGGCCCCGTGGCCGAGTGGTTAAGTTCGCGCGCTCCGCTGCAGACGGCCCAGTGTTTCGTCGGTTCGAATCCTGGGCGCGGACATGGCACTGCTCGTCAGACCACGCTGAGGCAGCGTCCCACATGCCACAACTAGAGGAACCCACAACGAAGAATACACAACTATGTACCGGGGGGCTTTGGGGAGAAAAAGGAAAAAATAAAATCTTTAAAAAAAAAAAAAATAAATAAATAAATAAATAAATAAAAATAAAAATGTACCTGGACTACCACTTCCAGGAAGATAGAATAGATGTGCATTTCCCTATTCCTCCCACCAAGAACAATGCAAAACCCTGGACATTATCTTAAAACACAGTTAGGAACACTCTGTAAGGAGAGAAAGCGTACTGACAAGGGACTTCAGGACTCGAGAGAAGAACACGATGGTACTGAAAGGGAAGAACCATCAATCCACAATCTTATACCCCAAGGAAATATTTTCCAGGAACAAAGAGGAAATCAAGAAATTCTTGGATAAAGGAAAACTAAGAGAATTTGCAGCAAGGTGACCTATCCTAAAAGAATGGTAAAGAAAATTCTTTAGGGGGCTGGCCCCGTGACTGAGGGGTTGAGTTCACATGCTCCACTGTGGTGGCCCAGGATTTCACCGGTTCGAATCCTGGGCGTGGACATGGCACTGCTCATCAGGCCACGTTGAGGCAGCATCCCACATGCCACAGCTAGAAGGACCTGCAACTAAGATATACAACTATGTACTGGGGGGATTTGGGGAGATAAAGCAGAAAAAAAAAAAGAAAAGAAAACTCTTTAACCCGAAAGGAAATGATGAAGAGAGGAAACTTGGAATGAATCAGGGAGGAAGGAAGACCAAAGTAAACAGCAATACTGATACATATTATAGGCTTTCCTTCTCCTCCTCATTTTTCTAAATTATGCTTGACAGTGGAACTGGTTTAATGTGGTTCTAAATGTACATAGAAAAAACACAAGAAAATTATATTATAAATGGGGGAGTTAAAAGAAGGAAAAGAGAAGTAAATTTCCTATAATTCATTAGAGCCAGTAAATACACCACCAACAGATTGTGATAAATAGTGTATATAAAATGTAACATCTAAAACAATCACTGTAAAAGTTCTACAAAGAAATATACTCAAGAACAGTATAGATAAATCTAAATGGAATTCTAAAAAATGTTCAACTAAGCCACAGGAAGAAAAGAAAAAAAGAAAAGAGAAATGAAAAAGAAAAAGAAATAGGAAACCAAAAATAAGATGGTAGACAAGCCAAGGCATATCAATAATTACATTAAATGTAAATGATCTAAATATGGTAATTAAAAGACAAATAGAAGAGTGAATCAAAAAATATGACCCAGGACAGCTATTTCAACAAAGGAACCAAGAACATACAATGGAGAAAGGAAAGTCCCTTCAATAAATGTTGCTGGGAAAACCAGATAGCCACATGCCAAACAATGAAAGTAGATCATTATCTTACACCGTACACAAAAACTAACTCAAAATGGATTAAAGATTGAATATAAGACCCGTAAAACTCCTGGAAGAAAACATATGCAGTATGCTCTTTGACATGGTCTTAGCAGTTATCTTTTTGAATATCATGTCCCCTGAGGCAAGGGAAACAAAAGAAAAAGCAAACAAATGGGACTACATCAAACTAAAAAGCTTCTGCATGGCAAAGGAAACCATCAACAAGACAAGAAGACAACTCACCACCCACCAACTTGGAGAAAATATTTGCAAATCATATACCCAGTAAGGGTTTAATATTCTAAAATACATAAAGAACTCATATAACTCAATAACAAAAAAATCAACAACCTGATCAAAAATGGGCAGATGACATGAACAGACATTTTTCCAAAGCAGATATACAGATAGCCAATAGGCATATGAAAAGATGTTCAACATCACTAATTACTAGAGAAATGCAAATCAAAACTACAGTGAGATATCACCCCACACCCATCAGAATGGCTACTATTAAAAAGACAAGAAAAAGCAAGTGTTGGAGAGGATGTGGAGAAAAGAGAACCATTATACACTGCTGGTGGGAATGCAACCTGGTAAAGCCCCCATGGAAAAACAGTATGGAGATGTCTCAAAAAATAAAAAATAGAAATATGGTATGATCCAGCTATTCCACTTCTGGGTATTTCTACAAAGAACATGAAACATTAATTTGAAAAGATATATGCACCCCTATGTTCACTGCAGCAATATTCACAATAGCCAAGACTTGGAAGCAACTCAAGGACCCATCAACAAATGAATGAATAAAGAAGATGTGGTATACATATACAATGGAACACTACTCAGCCATAAGAAATAGGAAATTGTGCCACTTGCAACAACCTGGATGGACCTTGAAGGTATTATGCTATGCGAAATAAGTCAGAGAAAGACAATCACTGTATGACTTCATCCATATATGGAAGATAAACAAACAAACATAGAGAACAGACTGGTGGTTATCAGAAGGGAGGAGGGTGGGGGAAGGGTGAAAGGGTAAAGGGGTACGTATATATGGTGCCAGATAGAAACTAGGCTTTTGGTGGTTGAACACGATGCAGTCTATACAGAAGCCAAAATATAATGATGTACTCCTGAAGTTTACATAATGTTATAAATCAATATGACCTCAATAATATAAATAAAATACAAAATGACTCAACTAGATGCTGTCTACACTTTAAATAAAGTAACATAGATAGGTTGAAGGCAAAAAGACAGAAAGAATACATCATGCAAATATTAATGAAGAATGCCTATAATACCATCAGGTAAAGTAGACTTCAGAATAAAAAAAATTACCAGGGACACTGAGGGACATTGTATAATGAACATGGTCCATCCACCAAAAAGACATATAAATTCTAAATGTATATGCACCAAACAACAGAGCTGCAAACTATGTGAAGCAAAAACTGGTAGAACTGAAAGGAGAAACAAATCAACAATTATGGGAGATTTCAGAATCCCTCCCAAAAATTGACAGAACAACTAGACAGAAAATCAGCAAGGATATAGAAGAATTCAACACCACCATAAACTAATAGGAGCTAAGGACATTTTTAGAACATTCTACTCAAAAACAGAATATACTTTTTTTTCAAGTGCCCATGAAACATATACCAAGATAGACTAGATTCCACACCATAAAACAAACCTCAACGAATTTAAAAGAATTAAAGTCATAGAGTATGTTCTCTGAACACAATGGAATCAAACTACAAATCATTAACAGAAAGATGAAAATCTCACAACACTTGGAAACTAAACAAGGTATTTCAAAATAATCCATGGGTCAAAAAGAAGTCTCAGAAAAAAAATTTTTAATTACACTGAACAAAATAAAAATGAAAATACAATATATCAAAATTTGTAGGACACAGTTAAAGCAGTACCAAGAGGGAAATTTATAGCATCAAATGACTACATTGGAAAAGAAGAAAAGTCTCACATCAATAATCTAAGCTACCCACCTCAGCAATGTAGAAAAAGAGCAAAATAAACCCAAAGTAAGCAGAAGGAATTAAGAAAGAGCAAAAATCAATGAATTTGAAAAGAGAATAATCAATGAACCAAAAAGCTGATTCTTTAGAAAGATCGATAAAAGACCAATTAAACTGAGAAATCTCTTCCAAGATTGGCAAAGAGAAAAAAAGAGAAGACGCAAATATCAGAAACAAACAGGGAGTCACCAGCTGATCTACAGACACCAAAAGAATGAGGGAATAGTACACACAACTCTACGCACATAAGCTTGACAATTTAGACGAAATGGACCATTTCCTCTAAAAATACAAACTATCCTAACTCACCCAATATGAAATAATTTTAATGGCTCTATAACTATTTTAAAGATTGAATTTGCAATTTTAAAACTCCCAAGAAAGAAATCTCCAGGCCCAGATGGTTTCATGGAGAATCCTACCAAATGTATAAAGAAGAAATAACATCAATTCTACACGATCTCTTCCAAAAAATAGAAGAGGAGGGGATGTTTCCCAATTCATTATATGAGGCTAGTATCACCTCTGATATAAATTACCAAAGACAGTACAAAAAAAAGAAAACAGCTGACCAATATCTCCCATGAACATAGATTCAAAATTCCTTAACAAATTGTTAGCAGATAAATAGATATAAATAAAAAGAAATAAATAAAAAGAACTATACACTACAACCAAGTAAAGCTTATTCCAAGGATGCAAGGCTCATTCAAATATTTGAAGAGCAATCAATGTAACTCACCATTTTAACAAGCTATTATTTCATACAATGACATATGAATCTATGATTATCTTAAAATAAAAAGATTAATTTTTTTAAAAAGACAGAAAGAACCTGCCCTCAGGAAGCAAATAGGAGACAAAGGTCTACCTACCACAGCTGTTTTTACCTACTGCCTTAAAAATATCTAGAGAGTTTATCAAAAGTTAATTTCTTAGGCCTACGTTAGACATAGGATTAATTTTGCAAGGTTCTCAGTGATTCTGACAATTAGCCAAGTGTGGGAACCACAGGCTAGAACACAAATAATGACAATAAAAGGGTCACAAGGGGGATGCCAGGAGAAAAGATCTCAGTGCATTAAGAGATGAGGGAAGGAGCTCACAGGATGAGGAACATGTCAAGAGTATTCCAAGAGGAGGGTGTGCCAAGCAGAAAGGCAAATGTGAGCAAAACACCAGGCCCAAAAAAGGTTAGGTTCAAGAAACACCAAATAATCATGGTTGGTCCTAGAAGATAATTCGTTTTTCTCTACAGTTGTCACCATATACCATACTATCCATGTTACTCATACACTTATGTCACATCCCCCATTAGGATGAAGTTCCACAAGGGCAATGATCTTTGTCTATTTTCTCACTGCTCCATCCCCAGGTCTAGAACAGTGCCTGACACATGGAAGGCAATCGATAAATATTTGTTGAATGAGTTGGCGAATGAATGAAGAGTAGAAAAAAGGGAAGAAAAGACTAGAGAAGTAGGTTGGGGCCAAAGCAATTACAACAACAACAATAACAACAAACAAAACACCCTCAAATAACAGGCTAAGAAGCTTGGCCTTAATTAGAGCCTTAAGATTAAATGGCAGAACATATACTGGATCCTATGAATAGATCGATTAAATTCCATCGTATGTCCTAAAACTTTTTTAAAGTTCCATTACTTCAAAGTGCCTCTTCTACGTGCCAGGCACCACACCAGGTGCTGTAGATACATAATCTTTATTCTTCACCACCCTCTGAGACATAAAAGAAACGAGTGATTTGCCCAAGTCACTCAGCTGGGAGAATGTGCAGTCAGGATTGGACCCCAGATCTACCCAACTCTAAAAGACTTTACTAGTTCAACTGCATCAGTATTACCTGGTATATATTAATAAGGTCCATTACTAACATTTATTTCAGAAACGTAAGTGGAAAGTACTCTTTCCAAAGAATTGCATGAAGAAATGGAAATTTTTTCCGATAACTCATGAAAAGTCAAGTACCTTGGTTGATGCCTGGTCATACTGTGCTGTTGTTCTCACTAGTTCATCTCTACTTTTATTCGAAACTTTCTCTTTTTCAATTAATTCCACTTTTGCTCTCTCAAGTTGGAGTTGGAGTTCTTGAAATTTATTCACTTGCCCTTTCATTTCTTTTTCTTGTCCTTGCAGACGTAGTTCCAACTCACTAATCTTGCTCCTTAGCTCTTAAATCACAAACAAAACCCAAATTCCAATGAATATATATTTTTCACAAATAATTTACAATTAAATTCAGAATGTATGATTTGTTACTCTGCACAAATATAAATCAATTCACCTTAAACACAGAAGCTACTTTAGTGGGATTGAATTTCAATGTTTAGTCTCTATTGTCTTTTGGATTCAAACATCCCACAGAAAGCAGAAGAAACAAATTTTCTTATGTTTTCACAGAGAAACTTGGGGGAGAAAATGCTTTTCTAAAATTGTGAATAGAATCTCAGCAAAGCTGCAAAAAGCACATGACATTTAACACGCTTTGTTAAAACTACCACTTGGTTTTATACACTGGCAAAAAAATATTTGTTTTGTGCCCATATCAATGCAAATGAGCACTAGGCAGTGAAAAATTCACCCTCTCATATTCTCTGGTAGATTTATCTCCAGTAAAGATGAAGACAGTGTGAACTTCCTATATTGCCAAAATTAACAATAATTCTTTTTCATTTTTTTCCGCTCATACACACAATATGGGTTCCAACGGCACTGGCAGTATGACAGCTCTCACCAGTGAACAATGACGGTGATTTTCAATATATCATAGCAGTGGAAATTATCAGTCTGCAGAGTAGATTCCAAAACACCACCTGGTGCCCTTGGCTGTCAGCTGCAGTGCGGTACAGCAGCCAAACTTACAGGTTTGCTCTCATATGGACGACCTGGCAGGGCAGAGCAAAGCTGTTCGGCAAACCCATGCCACACCTCTGGCCAAAGCAGCCTAGGCCACATGATTGTTCCATGGGCCACAAAGGGAGCCTGATGAGAAGTGTGGGAAGTGTCAACTACAACCAACCTACTCGCCCTCCTTCGGAAAGACAAGTCAAAGCCACTCATCCTACTTTTGAAGGCTTCAGGACACCAGCTTTTCAGTACAAATAAAGGTACATTCCAAAATTGTGGTATCTTTACTTATTGTAGAAAAGACAGTATTTCACATCACCACACTGGGATGTTGCCCACCGATGTGTCTAACAAAACACATAAGCACTTCGTAGGACTAAAAATGTCTGGAATCACCTCTGAAATTATCTCAGGAAAATTTAATATAGAACTAAATTTAGCTCAAGAAGTTACCTTGATTCTGGGCTTTTAGTTGATCCAAAAGATAGGAATTGCTAGAATCCTCACAGAAACTGCCATTAGCATCTCTTTTCCCCATTTTCAAAGTCGATCTACTTGGAGTCACCTCCCCAGAAAAGTGAGATGCAGAGAAATCTCTCCCAATCGGAGTTTTTTGAGCACTTGATGAAAGACGACTTGGGGTCTGTTCTTGTTGCCATGAGAACACGGACGATGAAGCCTGATGTCGGGCAATGTCTCGGTG
Organism: Equus caballus; assembly: GCF_041296265.1. Taxonomy (NCBI): domain Eukaryota; kingdom Metazoa; phylum Chordata; class Mammalia; order Perissodactyla; family Equidae; genus Equus; species Equus caballus. The sequence goes on from NC_091688.1 coordinate 21,597,717, forward strand.
ATTCATAGTGCTTTGGGGAATAGCCTGGCTCACTTTCTGTAAAAATAGAAATCTTTAGAGCTCTTTAGAGTCTCAATATTCAAGGCTATTTATTTTCAGAGAGAACATAAAGCCATGATGCCAAGAAGTTAACTCTTCCACTGTGTACCAAGAAAGAATGTTCATCATGTCAAGGGAACCATTAAGTCCCAATACCCAGTGAGGAAATTTTCTGTCGGTCAGACTTCAGCATTGAAGGGTTAAAGCCAGTACCATTTGAGGCTCAATCTATTTTAAATGGGCGTTTTGCATTTATTCTGCATCCCTTAAATACTCCATTAAACACACGTGAGTATTCACCACCATTTTGAATTCTGATATTGATTTTCCTTTGCCATCTTTGGTCACCTCCCCCTGTGGCTTTGCACAAAGAGAACCAAAATTAAATATTAACCTAAAGAATTCTTTCAAGAATCTCACTTTCCACCATATCACTCCCCCCGAAAATGTCATATATGGTATTCTGTACTATATAATACACATTGTGTATTTTGTACTGCCTTGAATTATTCCTTTGGTTCTTCTCTCAGGCTCCATTCTGACAAATATCAAGACTTGGCTGTAGATGCTGCATTAAGCTTTTTACAGCAAGTGCTTTTCTTGCCACAGGGAGAGGTTTCATGTTTATGGAGATTCATATTCCTCCATAAATAACTCTGGGAATCAATGTCAGGGGCAGAATTGGTACCAATGACTGAAGTGGATAACAAAGCATATGCTATTTCTAGGACAAAGCAGAAAATTATTGTTTAATTTTTATTCATCTTGATAAGCAGTGTCTTGCTACATACCAGAATCCTGGTGACCTCAAGGGTTAATGTCATAAAAAAATTAAAAGTGTTAAAGTTCTAATAGATACTTATTGATCCTCAGTATTTAAGGTATCTACTTAAAAACTCAACCTTAAATTGTTTGCTGAAGGGTGCCATCTCCCCAAGTTCTTATATTTGGTGGAAATGCACCATTAAGTGCCAAACTGGGCTGTTATTTTTTTTTTCTAGCAAATAAGTTCATGAGAGCAGAAATGGTAAAGGTAAATTCTGTAGATACCAGATATTTTCAAGGTCAGTCCCTGAACTGTAAGCAAGGGTTTCTAACCCTTGCATTTTTATCTTGTCGACATTAAGCAAATCTCCTCACCCACCTCTCTCAGCTTATTTACCCACATCAAAATGGAGTTCAGAACACTTGTCAGCAACTCATTTAAAAGAATTGACAAGATTATGTTGATAACATTCTCCTCTGAAATAAACTTCATAAATAACGATCCTCAAACCCCATGTTCCTGGTAGCAATCACCACATTCTAACAAAAGAACCGAACAGGAAGCAGCTGCTTCCCGGTGACAAAGCCAGCAGTGAGTCAGGAATGACTCTTGGTCCTACCTTCTCCAAATATGCTACTTATCATTAGATCTTAATAGGGAAATAATTACATGGCTACTCTTCCCCTGGAATTTGATGAACATTTAAGATTTGGAGATAAGCTAATCTCCCAGCTCTATTTTACTCATCTCATCTATTTTTAAAACTAAGAAATTTCAACATACTTCCCTAATTATATACTCGATCATAAGGCCCGGAATGAACTTACTTTAGCCTGCAACGCTTTAACTTCTGCCTCTAATCTTTTTCGTTCTTCAACTTCTTTATTATATTTTTCTTTTAGATCCTCATACTTGGAACCTAAACACAGACAAGGAGTTGCAGTTTTATTTCGATCACTGATTTCATGAAGGAATTCACAGATCAATAATCATCACAATAGATAATCTAGAAATTAGTATCTTAGTATATCAAGTAAAAGAACATTTTGATTAGGGCAACAAATACTGATCAAATTACTCAAATATGAAAATACACAGAAACATAGGTGTTTTGAATATTCGAAAACTGAATTATTTTTAAAAACATCCCAGAGAAGGACAAAGATAAAAGTTTAAAGGTTTAACATGGCAGCTCAACAGAGTTCAACAAATACACAAATGGATATGTAACAAGCAGTTGCATTTTTTTTTTTTAATGCCCAGATTAGAAGTTGAATTCAAAGTTGAATTAATTCATTTCTTTGGCAGAATTTAAATCTCAATAAAAGCACTTTTTACACTGAGGGAAAAAATCCTTACCGCTATAATAGTGACTTGGCGTCAATGGAGTTGCAAAAATTTTTTGTGGTGTATTGCACGGATTCAGAGAGACATCTGCAGACTGGGCAGTTTGTTGACTTCTTTCAAGTTCAGATTTACACCTGTTAGAAGAGGACCCAAGAGAATGCAAATCAGAGCAAAGGCTATAGGATACCTACACCATATGTTTCCAGAGTAATAAACTTACAAAGGAACCCCTCCTCTAAGAATTCTTACCACTTCATTTACCCAACAGACATTTAATAAGAACTAACTTGTATGATAGACATAAACTCAGTCCCCTGTCTTCAGAGGAACTCAGGCTAGTTAGGGAAACAGAAATATAAACCAAGAATTACAGTGTTATAAAGGCTATGATGAAGATCCATAATAACCGTTGTAGTAGTAAAGAGTAAGGAGGTTGGAGATATAATCCAGGCAAATTTTATATTCTAAGCCAAAGAAAGACAGAGAGAGAAAAGAACTCAGAACTCAGGAACACAAGAGAAAACTGCTATCATTGAAGCTTGGGTTCAAATCGTGAGAATGGATGGCATTACTTATAATATTAGTTACCACAAAAACATAGACTTGACATACATACCATGTATTGTGTGACTTTTTTGAAACACAGATACAAAAATCAAGTTAATATAACACATCTCGAAAAGATATGGCTGGAAACAGTCACAAAGAAATGGGGAAAGTAAGCTATATATTATATTTATGTACAGAATATCCCTACCGTTTGTGCTCTGAACACCCTTCAGAATCAAACAACCTATTTTAAGAGGACTCAATTCTTCCAAGTCTCTAATATCTCTGATTTTAACTTAACACAAAAATAAAATGAACACCCTATTAGAATGCCTAATGACGTGCACCAGTCTTTTTGCCATCAATGCATTACTCAAAGCAGGGAATGAAGAAAGTGCCTTGGTGCCCTAGCTCCGCCAAGCTCCAAATTCAATCTGGGAAGAAAGAAGCACTGTGCGAGCTGAAAGTGACCACTCAGCAAATCAAATCATCACTTTTGAACTTACAGGAGGTAGCAGCACTGTCCAATACAAATATTCTATTAACATGAAAAAAGTAACAAGAAATAAGTGACTTTAATCTTAATATTTAACTTGATATTTTCAGAATACTATCTTTTCAACTTGTAATCAATACAAACATTATTAATGAGATATTTTACATTTCTTTGTGCTAAATCTTCAGAATTTGGTATGCACTGTGTATTTACAACACATCTCAATTGCACCAGCCACATTTCAAGTGCTGGGCAGCCAAATGCAGCCAGCGTCTCCCATATTGGACAGGGCAGGTCTACAGACTTACCAAAGGTCTCACAAGGTTGGTGATTCAAGAGAGGAATTTTGAAGAACCTTGCAAAATCACTGTTTTTTCCCCTCTCAAATTCACCTTACCCCTGTTTCCCTATTCTTTCATTTTAAAAATATAAAAGTTTATTTATCTTAAATACTAAATAAAAGTATACCCTGCTATTATAAACCTGTTGTTTTTCCTTTCTCTTAGGGAGAAAACCACCACCACCAGAAAAAGCACTAAATTAAGCTGTTTTCTACTAGGTTTAACTATATGAGATTGCCACCATGCTACAGTTTTGGCCATCATTTCAAATGGTTCAAACTAACTTGTTCAAGACATTTCTGAAACCTAATCAGTGGCCACTGACGGAGAAATAAGTTCCTGCACTGCACTTGAAGGTTACCAGTGAGAATTTGAAAACTATACTCGATAATGTTGTAGTTTATAGTTTTTATACTATAGAAAACTATACTCAACAGTTTTTATAATCTAAAGTTTACAGTTTACAAACTTTCTTAAACATCTAAATGGAGAGATAAGAATATTTTTAAACTAAATGTGCTATGGGGGTATCCTAACCCCATGATATGACAATGACAGCTAATAACAACTGATAACAATGCTACCATTTTACAGTTGCTACATGTCATGTACAATCCTGAGCACTTTATATTTGCAAGTATTGCTACCAAATGGCATTGTGCAATGAAATATAGAAATGTATACAAAAGTCTTTGTTCCTAAAATGTTAAAAATACAAACATTTCCATCTAAATTGTTAAAACCACTATTTCTAAAACCAACAGCAAAAATGTGCTTTCCAAAGAAATAATTATTCCAACATACTGAGGTGAGCTTCCCACTTCCCTAGCACCTCCTATCCAAAACAAATGCCTATCGTTCATTCATTTATTCAACAAATATTTGAGGGCCTGCAGTTGCCAAGTGCAATGGACAAAGTGATGAACAAGACAGACAAGGTCTCTGTTCTCATGGAGTTAGAGATGACAGACAACAAACAAGAAAACAAAAAACTCAATGAGATCGAAGTTTATTTATCATTCATACACACAACTTATAGACACCACCTTCCTATAGGGATAGGAAACAAAATTAGAAAAAGATTTCTGTGCAGGTGAATGATCTTCACAGAAAGAAAAATAAAAGTGATTTTAAAATGTTTTAACTTTCAGAAATATGTTTGATATGTAGGTAGAATTAAGATTACTATAGCTATGCCAGGAAAAAAAGTTTCTTGGTATCAAGATATGTATTAATTACAAAAGGAAAAATAGTGATTTTACAGTGGAGAAACACAGACAACACCTTAACCAAGTGATCAAGTTAAAAGTCATAGTACATCACGTACCCTCTGATTTGATGCACTGAGAAAGACACATCACTACTTCTGCAGTACTCTTACCAAAAATTTATAACCTCAGTCTGACCCAGTGGTTCTCAATCCAGGATGATTTTGCCATCCCAAAGGATATTTGGCAATGCCTGGAGACATTTTTGATTGTCAAAACTTGGAAATGGAGTAGATGCTACTGGCATCTAGTGGATAGAGGCCAGGCGTGCTGTTAAGTATCCTACAATGCACAGGGCTGCCTTCCACGAGGAATAATCTAGTCCAAAATGTCAACTGGGACACTGCTGGAAAACTCTGATCTAATCAGTGAGAAAACAGCAGGCAAACCCAAATTGAGGACTATTCTACAAAAGAGCTGACGAATACTCTTCCAAAATGTAAAGGTCACAAGAAGACAAGAAACTGTCACAGCTTAGAAAAAGACTAAGAAAACATCAACAAATGCAAGGCGGAATCCTAGATCAGTTCCTGGAACAGAAAAAGGACATTCCTGAAAAAACTACTGAAATCCTAACAGTCCACAGTTTACTTAATAGTATTGAATCAATGTTTATTTCTGGCCTCATTGTATTTTGGTTATATAAGATGTTAACAAGCGTTTCTGTAAGCCTAAAGTTCTTTCAATATAATTTTTTATTATAATTTCTGGGTGTGCATTTGCCAAACCAACAAGGGGGCAAACTGCTGAAGTCTTTTGGCTTTTAGCCTTTATCACTCCTTGTTATTTTGACAAAATTCGATTATTAGAACAAGAAGGTACCACTTATAAGCTAGCAGTGATTAGGTCCCACTAACTTTATTTTGATTAATGCCTCTTGTTGTTTGGGGGATTTTTTTTTTTAATGTAAGAGTAGTAATAAGCACCGTTTTATTGCTTAAATATGGCATTGAAACTGGCAAACTGATTATGTAATGCTTACGATGGGGATCTTCGAAGGAACTTCTTCTTGACTTCACTTCCTTCCCTTTCCAATTAGATTCCACAGCACATGACTTTAACCACTCTCTTCCCAATATCCTTGATTATTCCATTGTCTTCTACCCCATTACCCTGGCCAAGAACAACCAGAAATCCATCCTCCTGTTTACCTTCTCAGCACTTACATCCCAGATGCTAAAGAAAAAAAAAAAAAAGACATACAACTCTACAGATTGGTCCCACTATAATTTCTGGTCTCCAACCTCAATTAGGCCCTCAGTGCTTCTCAGTCCTTTTGTAATTCCCTACTTCTCATTCTCTACAACAGCTTTTCCACTCAGAGAAAACATAAGCCATCAGTATAAGCCATGCCTTAACTTCCCTCCATCTTTTCAGTAACCACTGTTGCTAGTTTTTGTATTATTTATTATAGTATCACCCAGTAATAATCACAGTGTCTGGCACATAAAGCAGCTTAATAAACATATGCTGCATGAATAAATAAGCAAACAACCATTTAATGAATTTATATAGTACTAAGCCTTGCAATGATAGGACTGAAGTATAAAAGAAAAGAATTAATTTTCCTCAAATCATTATTTATTCCACTGGAAAAAATATATTGCAATGTATAATAATTACATCCTTAAAGGAAAAGATAAATGCATCTGATGAATCCATACAAAGACATCAATGTATATATATCATTCAAAAAAAATTACCTTTTAAGTTCCTGTTCCAGTTTTTCTATTTGTTTCTTGCTTGAATTCAGTTGTCCTTCTTGGAAATTCACTTGCGACTCCTTGACCTGAAGATCATGGGCAATCTTCTGCTTGGTCTTCTCCAGATTTTCACATATTTCCATCAAGCTTTGGTTCTCCCTTTTCAGGTTCGTGCCCTCAGTTTTTTCATTCTCCACCTAATGGGAATCGTTCAAAAGGAAATCGTTCTCTTACTCAGTGAATTCACCAGGGTATTATTTGTGAATCTGAGTTTAACAATGACAGCTAAGTTTCTGAGATACGGTTGTAATAATCCAGATGTCAATGCTTGATGAACACAGACATCTTAGATGACCTCACTTTGAAGCCTATAGACATGAAATGTCTACAAAGTCACGGATTACATCATCTTTGGCCAAAGCCACACATACTCATCCTAGAAAGGAGATTTAATATGCTTTCGAGTATTAAAAAATAAAAAATAAACCCTATAAATTTCCCTTAGCAATTCACTTTCAAGTTCGGCTGCTCAAGCTAATGACTCTAAGAAACTGGGAAACTCTCTCACTTGCAAAAACCTTTCAGAAGCAGTGACTGTATCACTGCTTTCTTGGCTAATACAGAGGAAAGAAAGGACTGGTGACGTTTTCATTTTGTAGTCCTAAAGAGACAAGTTCTGGGACTACGAGGGGGAAAAGCCCCCTCTCAGAAAGCGATATCCATTTGGACTGCAACGCACTTAAATACTGTCCCCAGATTCACAGCCAGAGACTTTTGGCCTTGCTGGTGCAGAACGCAAAAGCAGTTCCCAATTCCTGGTCCGAAACAGAAGTGAAAATGGAACCCAGCAGCCCTAAATATTTGCAGATAAGCAGAAATGAGGACAGAGGATGGAGAAAATGAGGCGATTAAAATAAAAATGACTCCAAAAAGGAGAGGAGGGAATTAACGCCTGACGATAGCAAAATCATTTTTCTCTAAACTTAAAGGACCAAGATGAAATCAATACCAGCATTACAATGATACCTTCTGTTTTTGCTTCTGCAACGCGGCCTCCAGAGTTTCAAGCTGAAACTGCCTCTGCTGCCTTTCCTTCTTCAGTTTGTCGAGCTGTCCTTCAAGCTCTTGAATTTTCTGAAGAGCTCTTGTAGGCAGGCCTTCTTTCCATTCTTCCAAAGCCCAACTCATTTTGCTCTCCTTCCTTTATCACTCAAACATTTAGAAATTAACTGAAAAGAATAACCAGATTGTGGGTCTCAAGACAGTAAAGGAAACGTAATGTTCTAAGACTAATGAGTCTACACAAGCACCACTAAGAATCAAGTTTCAAAACTCCACATTTCAAAAGATAACACAGTACAACATCTATCTTCTCCATCCTCTGAAAGGCCCCTCCCCATAACTCTGATTGTAAAGTACATCACATGCTTCTTTAGCTTCCTCTTTCTTTCTCTCTTTCTCTCTTTCTTTTGAGGAAGATTGGCACTGAGCTAACATCTGTGCCAAACTTCCTCTATTTTATGTGGGATGCTGCCACACCACGGCTTGCCGAGAGATACTGGGTCCACACCCAGGATCCAAACCTGCAAACCCTGGGCCGCCAAAGCAGAGTGCACGAACCTAACCACTACGCCACCGGGCACCCCCTCCGATTTTATTTTTCATTTTTGACTTCTTATACGGCTACCTGCTTTCTACTGCTCACCTGATTTTCCTTATACAAAACATGAATATTTTGCTATAAGGTTTCAGATGAAATAGGTCCTGTTAACAAATAAAATGCACGACAAGTTATTTTGCAAATGCTCTTCTTTCCCTTCTTTACACTGTTAACTCCCACTCATACTTTGTCCCTCTTCCTCTGGGAAGCATTCCCTGAGGAGACCCATCCATAACCTGGTGGCATCTCCCGGTCACAGTCTCTCATGGCACAGGTCCACCCTCTCCTTCCAAGCAGTTATCAGTTGTTGAATTAATGCATGAATGAACAAAGAGTGAATGCCATATAGTAACAGAACCACTGCAAAATGCAGTGAAGTCATGCTCCAAACAGACCTTAGCAGGAAACAGGTATATAGTCTTAATGATTCAAATCCCAGCTTGGCCACCTACTAGACGTGTGACCTTGGGCATGTTATTTAACTGCTTTGTGCCTCGGTTTCCTCGTTTGTAAAATGGGGATAATAACGGTGTGACTTCCTAAAGTCTTAGAACAGCATCTCCTGATAAGCTTTCTGTACACGTTAGCTATTATGTTGGTCCTTGAAAACACTTTTTCATTTGTATATTTCAGTCTATGGTACCAACCCACAAGTGGCCTGCCTCCTTCTCAGCCACATCTTAGAAAATTTAAATCACCTGGGAGAAAAGTATGGCAATTCTTCTTTACTTATTAGCCTTTAGAACTTAAAGAAAAAAGCATTCATTTCCCAGTTATTTTGGCAACAGAGTAAGGATTCTTTTTTTACTAAATGAAGTCCACAACCATTTTAGTGTTTTGTTTCAATTGACTTTGAATTTCAACGAAATTTTTATCAGAACAACTAATAAGTAGTTGATGAAAGTACTAAGAATGATAAAAAGATTTTCAAAAATTAAGAGAGAAGCAAAGATCTCAGAAAACGCATAATGTAGATATCAAGCCTAGGAAAGCTGTGTTTTCTCTGCTAGTTGAATTCTTTTTTCCAGGTCTCAGCTCTTTGAACACAGCATCTTAAACTCCACTCCCATTTGCCCCAAAACTCTTATGCCTGCCTCTCCACCAACAAAAGACAGTTTACAGGTCCCGATAGGCTACTCCTTCCATTCTGACCTAGCTTGCTCACTCAGGGGTGGGAGTACGCACCCTTGAGGCACACAACTATAACTGTCCTAAAGAATTCTGCTAGCCACTGAAAGCATTAGGTCAAGACGCCAGAGCCAACAAAATGTGACGTGTGACAGCCCCCCCCCCAACCCCCAGCACTGAAGGCCCAGTTTTCACGCTTTTCCTTTATCGCAATCCCCCATTTCCACCAAGAAACCCGAGTCTCCGCCTACGGGGCGTGGGGGGTACCATGGTGAGCCTGAGAATACGCTGCCTGCTCCTCTAGATCAGACTCAAGAGATAGGAGTCAGGTCATTTATTTCTGGGTTCTCATAACTCAGCAGAACCAGGTACACAGGCATATCCAAATAAACGTGGAAGGCAGGAGAGAAATGCTCTCGCAACTAACAATAGGCACACCGACCCGCCGCCCAGATCAAAACCCAAGCTTGCGCCTCCTCCACGCAACAAAGGACTGATATCCACATTTCAAATAGGAGCCACTGGTTCCTGAACGTGGAAGGCTGCTAGGAAATACCTGCTGATCTCCAATCTTTGACCTTTCAGAGGAGGAAACTGATCCCCCAAAGTGCGAGGTGGTGACCGAGCAGAGTCTCTGGATACTACTGCGAGCACAGCTTGACCCGGAGCAGAGAGGGGCGCCGACACCCCCTAAGAAACTCACCGGGGTCGGATTCTCCAGGCCCGTCAGGAGCGAGGGGGCAGTCCGCTGCACCTTCGGGGCCGGGAGCGCGATCCCACAAGCATCCCCGCCCAGTATCCTAGGGGAGAAAGCCAGCAGCTCCCCTACGCACGCCGCCGGAGCCGGGACCTAGGCAGGATGCTCACCTTGCTGGCGGGGAAGGGAAAACAACCCCGCAGAGAGTCGGGTTCCGGTGCAGCCTCCGCGGGCTGGAGCGCAGATTCCGATTCAAACTGCCCGCGGCCGCCACCCGTTTTCGATTCGCCCGCTTCCGGTCTCGACGGAACTCCCCTCCAAGCCTATTGGGCGCCGCGAGCAGCTGTGAGCCAATCCGCTTCCGCGCACTCGGATTGCGGCCTTTGATTGGTCCTTTCGGATGGATTTAAAAATCAAGTTATCACCACCTGGCTGCCGGCGCCGGAGTTAGAGTTTTGTTGCTCTTGCAGGGGGGCGGAGACCACGTGCTGTTGCTGAGGCTAGAAGATGTTTTGATCCGCTATTTCCGCAAAAGCCAGGGAGTGGGCCGGCTGATTAGGAGGGTGTGGTCTATCGCCTACAGCCAGCGGTGAGGCGCTGTCTGGTGAAAACTCTTAATGCTGCCCGTCTATATCTACTTATTTATTAAATATTTAAATCAGGATAGAGATATTAGGTACTATGCTGCCATGCGTTCTTCATCCAGTGCCATTCTTAACAATTCTTTGACGGAAGTATTCTCATTTTATTTAAAAGTAAACTGAGGCACGTAGAAGCTAAGTACTTTGAAATTAAATCTAGAACATGCAGGATGTCACTAACAACTGTGCTCTAATGATCATGTTCTAAAGAGGAGACTCTGAACACTTGTTAGCTAGGATTCCAGGGGAGGACAATGTAGCCAGAAGAATCTTTAAACCTGGATGTAATCTCTCCTTTCTTTTTCGGAAGCCCACTATTATGGGGTGTATTGATGTACTTGTTTTATTTTCCTATCCAACTAAAAGTAAGCTTCTAAAGGCAAAAGCAAACAATGAACTGATGCTGTTGTCCTCCTCAGTAGATTCCAAACTTTTGGTATCCCTCTCTGTTCCTTTCATCAGACTGCTCCTGCAGCCTAGACTGCCTCCTATCTTTCACTGAAATTCTGCTCATCCTTCAGTACCCAATTCAAATGCCACTTTTGTTAAACCTCCCTATTCCCACCTACAATAATTATTTCTGATGCCTTTCCTAGAGCTTGGTTTATACTTCAGTTTTAGGATTTTTGCCTTATATTTATAAAATATAAATAAATAAATATATATATATATATATGTGTGTGTGTGTCTATATTTGGCTCCCCCATCAGACTCAAATTGGTTTATACTTCACTTTTAGGATTTTTGCCTTATATTTATAAAATATAAATATATATATATGTCTATATGTCTATATGTGACTCCCCCATCAGATTCAAATTATTATTATTCTATAATAAACAATAAAGAAATACATTCACTTCTTGAACAAGGGGATTATGTGGTGAAGACTTCTAGCAACTTTTGTGATATTTATGTGACTTCAATTTTACAGTTCCCTTCCCGTGCCTCTATTTTTGCCCAGATTGTTTCTTTTTTTAGGGGAGAAAAGGGTGAACCCCATCCAACCAAATGTAGATCTCTTCTGAGGGGCCATTTTCAGCTTCCTCCCCTTCTCTTTGTAAAGCCACTCTCTCACTGAGCCAGTCCACTCTCTCTGGACAGTTCATCCGCCATTTCTACTTTCTGCCTATGAATCAGTGCTCTTGAGTCTATCTCTTCCTCTCCAGCTTAGACTGCAGGGCCCATCACTTAAACCATTCTTTTGCTGGTGTCCTCAGCTCTCTTGCCCCTGTTCTCTGCTTCCCCTAATCTGTATCCATGCAGCCTTCTATTTCCTCCCAAAGAGCACTGTTGCTGCAGAATAGGGCTAGAGAGAAATCCCAGGACTGTGCAGAGAGCCGCTGTAACTGTACGACCTCTAACTGGGGCCTTACTGCCCCTCCCCAGCCCTTTCGCCCAGTTCCACAATTTCTCTTAATCTTCTCCAACCATCGTCTTCCCGCTACCTCTCGGAAGGTGACCTCATCTCCCAGTTCACAGAAAATGTATGTCTGACGGGAACACCTTCAACTTCCAGCCACTCAAGTCTACAAATTTGGCACGATCTGTACCCATTCTTCCCTCCAGTTTTCCTGTTACAACCATAAGAAGCATGTTTGTGACTCTTTCTAAGCCCAAACAATCGTTCCGTGTTCTGGAGGCCCTTGCTTCTTAGGAACTTGGCTCTCCATTATGCACTTGCAAACAAGAATCTTTCACTTTCCTACTTTCCTGGGTCTTCCTCAAAGCACTTAAAGTGCTCAAGTCTTTCCCTTTAAAAAGAAATACTTTCTCAAACTACATTCCCTTACAGTGGTCATCATCTCTCTCATCACATTCCATTTTCTTTCTTTCTTTTTTTTGAGGACAATTAGCCCCAAGCTAACATCTGCTGCCAATCCTCCTCTTTTTGCTGAGGAAGACTGGCCTTGAACTAACATCCGTGCCCATCTTCCTCTACTTTATACGTGTGATGCCTGCTACAGCATAGCTCGACAAGCAGTGCGTAGGTCTGCACCAGGATCCGAACTGGCGAACCCCACACCGCGGAAGCAGAACGTGTGAACTTAACCGCTGCACCACCAGGCCAGCCCCAACAATTTCCTTTTTAGATTTGATAAAATAAGTTGCCATACTCCATTTAATCAATTATTTTTCTCAAAAAAAAAAAACCATGAAAGTACTTTCTATGAATGAAAGCTGTCTCTATCTCTGAATCACAAAGACAATATAACCTATTATGTTAAGCAGCAATTTCTATTTTATTTCATATTAATGTTTCAGCTCATGAAGACTAAAAACATTTTACAATTATACATGTGTTTAATTATGAGATAGGTTTTCCCACTACAGTGTCAGTTCCATGAGGAAGGAACCCTAACTAGCTGGTGGTGATGGTGGTGGTGGTGGTGGTGATTTTAGTTTGTTTTGTTCTGGAATCAGTTGTTTTTAGTATTAGATGGAATACATTTTTTCATCTTATTTGCAGCATTTCTACATCTGTATGTTTTAGATGTTTCTCTTGCAAGCAGCACATAATTTAATTTTATTTTTTCCACTCTGAAAATCTAGGTCTTATTTTTTTTTTAAACTTTATTGACATAGAATACACTAATTTTTAGGTGTGTAATGCAATGAATTTTGAAAAATACCTCTGTAAGCTACGTGAAAGTGAAAACATAAATATTTCTTCACATCAAAACGTTTCCTCATGCCCCCTCCCCAGTTATCCACCCCAAAAACTCCCAGACACAGGCAACCACTGATCTATTTTCTGTCACAATACATTATATTTGTATTTTTCTAGAGTTGCATATAACTGGAATTACATAGTGTGTCTTTTGTGTCTGGCTTCTTTTCCTCGGCATGATGTCTTTGAGTCTCATCCTTATTGAATGCAAAACTGTATTTTGTACAAAACTTTATTTATTTTTTTATTTCTTAGTAACATTTCTTTGCGTAGATATACAATTGGTTTATCCATCTACCCGTTGATTGATATTTGTATTATTTCCTGTTTGAAACTATTATGAATAAATCTTCTATGCACTTTGGTGTACAAGTCTTTGCATGGACATAGGTTTTCATTTCTCTTGTGAAATAGATAAGAGTGAAATTACTGGGTCAAATAGTAAGTGGATGTTTAACTTTTCAAGAAATGTCCAAAATCTTTTCCAAAGAGGTTGTATATTTTACACTCCCACAATGCTCTGCTCCCCATCCTCACCAACACTTGGTATTGTCAGTCTTTAATTTCTCCCCTTCTAATTGGTGTGGATGTTTTCTCTCAGTGGATTTAATTTGAATTTCTCGGATGGCCAATATGTTGAGCATCTCTTGATGAGCTTATTACCTAGTGAAGTGTTTATTAAAATATTTTTCCTGTATTTTTATTAAGTTGTTGGTCTTCTTACTGTGATTTCTCATATGTTCTGGCTACAAAGCCTTTGTCAGGTATATGTTTTGCACACATTTTCTCCGAGTGTATTGCTTGTCTTTTCAATTTCTTAATGAAGCCTTTCAAAAAGCAGAAACTTTTTATTTTCACAAAGTCTATTCAATTTTCTCTTTCATGGGTCATGCTTTTTTTAGGTCTTACCTAAGAAATTTTCACTTATCCCAAATTTGCAAGGACTTTCTTATGTTTTTTTCTGGAAATTTTCTAATTTGAGTTTAACGTTTCAGTATATAATCCATTTTGAGTTTATTTTTGTGTATGGTGTGAAATAAGGGATGAGGTTTACATTTTCCCACTGAGAGATCCAACTGTTCTAACACTCGGTTGAAAAGATTATCCTTTCTCTATTGAATCACCTTAGCACCTTTGTTAAAAATTAATTGAACACACAAACATGGATATATTCTGCCTCTCTATTCTGCTGATCTATATGTTTATCATTACACTTGTATCATATTGTCTTGATTACTGTAGCTTTATAGTAAATCATGAAATTAAATGTAAGTCTTCCAACTATGATCTTTTTAAAATTGTTATCTATTCTAGGGCCTTTATTTTCCAGAAAAATTTTTGAATAAGAATATTAATTTTTCCAAAAGCTTCCTGGAATTTTGATTGGGATTGCATTGACTCTATAGATCAATTCGGAGAATTTAAGAATACCATGTCTTCTGGTCCATGCACATGGTATATCTCTCTGAATATTTAGGTCTTTTAAATAACACTTCTCAGCAATATTTTATAATTTTCATTGTACATACATATTTTGATACATTCATCTATAAGTATTTCATTTTTTTGCATGCTAGTGTAAGTGGATTTTTTAAAATTTCAGTTTCTAGTATTTTGTTGCTAGTATATAGAAATCAATTTATTTTTGTAAAATGACCTTGTGTCTTGCAAACTTGCTAAACTCTCCTGTATTAATTTGCTAGCGCTACTATAACAAAGCACCACAAACTGGGCAGCTTAAACAACAGAAACTTATTGTCTCACACTTCTGGAGGCTGGAAGTCCAAAATCAATGGGTCGATTCCCTCTGAGGGCTGTAAGAGAAGAATCTGTTCCAGGCCTCTCTCCTTGGCCTACAGATGGCTATCTTCATGTTTACATGGCATCCTCCCTACATGCAAGGCTGTCTCCAAATTTCCCCTTTATATAAGGACTCCAGTCATATTGGATTAGGGCCTGTCTTAGTTCAGGCTGCTGTAATAAATTATCGTAGATTGAGTGGCTTAAACAACAGATATTTATTTCTCATAGTTCTGGAGACTGGGAAGTCTGAGATCAGGTGTGCCAGCATGGTCAGGATCTGGTGAGATCCCTCGTCCTTACCAGATGGCTGACTTCCCGCTGTGCCCGTATATGGCAGAGAACAGAGAGAAAGTGGAAATAAGCTCTCTGGTGTTCTTTCTTATAAGGGCGCTAATAGCAATCATGAAGCTTCTACCCTTATAACATAATTACCTCCCAAATACCTCACCTCCTAATACCATTACACTGAGGGGTTACGTGTGAGTTTTGCGAGGACACAAACATTCAGTCCATAACAGGGCCCAACCTAATGACCTCATTTTAAATCCATAAACGCCCTATTTCCAAATAAAGTCACACTCTGAGGTACTGAGAATTAGGATTTCAACGTATGAGTTTAGGATGAGGGACACAATTTAACCCAAGACATCACAATAGTTCTAGTAGCTTCTTGTAGTTCCATTAGGATTTTCTACATATGTTATCTGTGAATCAACATGGTTTTACTTCTTCATTTCCAGTCTATACAATTTCCATTTATTTTTCTCCCCTTATTTCGATGCTTAGGGCCTCAAGTATAATGCTGACTAGATGTGATGAGAGTGGACATCTTTTTTGGTCTTCCTGATCTTAAGGTAAAGCATTCAGTCTTTTACCACTAAATAGGATGATAGCAATATGCTTTTATAGATGCCCTTTATTACATTGAGGAAGTTTCTTTCTATTTCAGTTTGTTGACAGTTTTTTTCATGCTCAGGTATTAGATTTTATCAAATTGTTTTGCTGCATTTGTTGAGATGATCATATGGTAGTTCCCCTTTATTGGGTTTATATGGGGATTGTATTGTTTGATTTTGAAATGTTACAGCGACCTTGCAATACTGTTATATGCGCCACTTGCTCATGGTTTGTTATCCTTTTTATATGTTGATGGATTTGACTTGCTAATATTTATTGAAGATTTTTGCAATGATGTATAGGAGGGATATTGGTTCATAGTTTTCCATCTTGTTATGTCATTAAGTATGATTGTAAACTGGCCTGGTTTTGGCATCAGGTTAAATCTGGCCTCGTAAGATTAGCTGAGAAGTGTTTCCTCCTCATTTCATTTCATTCCGTACATAGTTGTATATATTCCAGTTGTAGGTCCTTCTAGTTGTGGCATCTGGGATGCCGCCTCAGCATGGCTTGATGAGCGGTGCCATGTCCGCACCCAGGATCCAAACCGGCAAAACCCTGGGCCGCTGAAGCAGAGTGCGCAAACTTAACCACTCAACCACCGGGCCTGCCCTCCTCATTTCATTCTGAAAGAGTTTGTGTCGAATTGGCATCCTTTATTCATCAATGCTTAGGCCTGGAGTTTTCTCTGTGGGGGATTTTACTTAGGAATTAAAATTTTTAATTGATAGAGAGTTTTCCAAATGTTCTATTTTTACTTTACTCAGTTTCAGTAATTTGTGTCTTTCAAGGAATTTTTCTATTTCCTCTAGGTTGTCAAAATTATTGGTACATAGCTTTTTGAAATTTTCTATTATTATCCTTTTAGTGGCCCTGTGGTATGTAGTTATCTTCTCTCTTTCATCTCTGATGCTGTAATTCATGTTCTCTCCACCCACCCTCTCTCTCATCGATCCAGCTGGAATTTTATCAATTTATTGATCTTTTCAAAGAACCACTTTTTGATTTTATAGATTTTTTTCTCTAATATTTGTCCACTTTCTATTTTATTGATTTATGCTATCTTTATACTTACTTTAAGTTTAATTTTCTCCTCTTTTACTAGCTGCTTAAGGTGGAAGTTTAGATAATTGATTTTAGATGTTTCTCTTTTTCTAAAATAAGCATGTAAAGTTTATAGTATTAACTTTACCTGATCACACAAATTTTCTTTGTTGTGTTTAAATTTTTATTCAGTTCAAATATTTTCTAATTTCCCTTATGATTTCATGTTTCACCTGTGGGTTATTCAGAAGTATATTGTTTGATCATCAAATATTTGTAGATTTTCTAGATAGCTTTCTGTTATAGATTTTAATTTATTTCTTTTGCGACTAGAGAACATACTCTGTATGGTTCCAATCATTTTTTAAATTTAATGAGACCTAAACGAGTCACAGCATATTGTCAACCTTAGTGGGTGTTCCACATGCACATGAAAGAATGTATATTTTACATTTTATCGATGAAGTACTCTACAAATATCAATTGTGTCAATTTTGTCTTCTCTCCTGTAATTGTGGGTTTGTCAATTTCTCCTTTCCATTCTGTCAGATTTTGCTTCATGTAATTTGAATCTGTGTTATTAGATATATACATAAGTCATTATTCTTGATAAATTGTTCCTTTTATTGTTACTGAATAACCTTTTTTATCCACAGTAATATTCCTTGTTCTGAAGTGTACTTTCTCTGATTTTAATATAGCCACTTCAGCTTTCTTTTGTTTGTTGTTTGCACTATATATCTTTTCCTATCTATATTTACTTTTAACCAGTCTCAATAACCATCAATAAACTTTTAATTCTCAAATCTGTAACTCTAGCCCACATCCCTCTCTTAAGTTTTACACCTATCTTCTGGATATATCTACCTGGATGCTTCAAGGAAAACTCAAACTCAACACCTGTAATAAGGATTTCCTTCACATCAGCTCCTCTTCCTACTTCTCCGTCTCAGGAAATGACATCCTCCATTCACTCAGTTGCCCAACCTGGAAACTTGAGTCATCCTTGCCTCCTTCCTCTAGATGCTATCGATTCTGTCTCCTGTAAATATTTCCCTAATCTGCTCTCCTCTCTACTACCCCATACCTAGTCCTCCCTGCTATCAACTTTTGCTTTCATTACTGAAACCTCCTAGGTGGTCTCATGGCAGGTGCTTCCTTGCTAAAGTAAGAACCTTGATATGGAAGGAATGGGACTCCGAGACCTGGGATGGGAATATTCATATGGATCCACCTATGGCAGATCCTTGCGTGATGATTTTCCTAGACAAGACTCTCCTGTTCCCACTCCACCTCCCCTCATTGTCTCTACACCAATAACTGGAATCAAGCCTCAGCATTGTCCAAAGGGAGGCAGACACTATGGTTACTGGGAGGAAATAGCTTCCTCATCAAAAGAGTTACAGGATCTGGCTAATATGTACCAGCAGGAATCAGGGAAACACCTTTGGGAAACATCTTGAGGAGGTTTGGAGAGGGGGATTACAGAATATAAGGCTGTGTAGGCTAAGTTTCACTCACATGGGAGCATTCTTTCACAGTTCAGCAGTTAACATTCTGGCAAGGTCACCTGGAGCTGGTGCTAGTATACTGCTGAGATGGTTCCCTGTGACTTGAACATGATGATGGCCTTTAACAGGCAAAGTTGATATACTAGAACCATACTTAAGTATACTGAGGACAAGATTAAAGTCTTAAGGAGGTAGGAATGTTAGACTAGATTTATTACTTAAGACTACCACCTGCTTATTTCCAGGAGGGTTCAGAGGATATTGCCTTCACTGAGGCAATAAAAAATGTTCCAGTAAGGGTCACCTGCATCTTTAAGAAGTTCAGTGGTAGCTGACCTTTGTAGGCCAGGGTTGATAGTAGGAGAAGCTGCTATGGAAGTGGGCTCCCTACTGTCAATGTGGAAGATAGAATTTCAGAAGGGCCAAGGCCAGGGCCAGGATTTAACCACCTTGGCAATGACAAGGTGGAAGTAACTGCTGTAATGAATAGCCCAGCTGGAGCACAGACTAGAGTGAAGGGATCTGTGGCTGTGGCTAATAGACTATTGCGATCCTAGGTGAGAGATAGAGGGACAACACACTTGGGTTTAGCTTGATTTCTATAACCAAAAGAACTCAAACAGTAGCCCAGGAAAAAGCTGAGAGCCACTACAGTGCAAAATCAAGAGAGGGCCCTGCACTTGGCCACATCATCTGGCATATCTAACAATGCTAGTGATAACTATAGCAGATATGGCTGACCCTCCAGCAAGCCTCAACAAGAGATTCATTGCACAGACCCCCTGGCGTTCTGAGCAAGGCCATGTTTTCTCCAGTAGACAATGACTCACCATTTGAAAAGCAGCTCCTGTTGGGCTACTGGCTTTAGTAAAGACTGAGCACCTGACCTTGGAACATCAGGTATGTAACCAGAACTGCCCATCACTATCTGAGTATTGTCAGACCCACCAAGTTAGAGGTTCTAGTTGGTGCAGCAGCAAACCATTCTATGGTGAGGCCTGAGCAGGTCCAAAAGCCACAAATAACTTCACAAGTAGTGGCCACAGGTTACCTGCTCTGTTTCACCAGGGCTCCCTTTCAACACACATCTATAGTCTGATGGTGGGTTCCCCAAACAAGCCAACAGAGGAGAAAAATGCCTGATCTTCATTCACAAATAGGTTGGCTTATTATGCTGGTGTGTCCTGAAAATAGACTGCTGTTGCCTATAGAACCACTAAGGGAGGACTCCAGTGGGCAGAGCTAGAAGCAGTACAGTTGATCGTCTACTTCATATGGAGGAAAAAGTAGCCTAAGATCAAGATATATTCCTGGGCAAATGACTTAGCTAATAGATTGGGGGCCTGGAAGGAGCAGGTACACAGACCTTATGGGAATAGGAACAAAGTGTGTAAGTCTTTGTGTCTTATGTCAATGCCCACTAGAGAGTATCCACCACAGAGAAGACACAAAACAACCAGGTGGACAGAACAATTAGTCTGGTGGATTGTTCAGTGGCAATCCTCAGTCACCTGAGTGCACAGTGGTCTTATCATCAGAGTAGCCGTTGTATCAGGGATGGTGGCTATAGATGGGCCCAACAGCATGGGCTCCCTCACCAAAGGTGGTCTAGCCACTATTTCTGCTACATAATCAATCTGTCAGCATCAGATTGACACTGGGTCCTCAGTATGGAACTATCCTGAGTAGAAACAACCAGCTTCTTGGTGACAAGTCAATTGCATTGGATCCCTTCCACTCTGAAGGAACTGATACCTACTCCAGATATGGGCTTATCTTCTCTTTCTGAAGTGCCTCTGCCAGCTTTACTCTCTGAGGGCTTACAGAATACCTGATTTATAGTCATGGGATCCTGCATAAAATTGTCTTGGACCAAGAGACCCCTTGAGAAATATGTACATGACCATGAGATTGCTAGTTCTACCATATCCTACCTATTTCCTGGAAGTAAGTGGTCTGATACTGTTACGGGTTGAACAGTGTCCCCCATAAATTCATATGTTGAAGTCCCAACCCCCAGTACCTCAGAACGTGACCTTCATTGGAAACAGGGTTGTTTCAGATGTAATCTCTTAAGATGAAGTCATTAGGGTGGGCCCTAATCCAATATGACCATGTCCTTATATTTTGACACAGAGACAGAGACACAGGGAGAATGCCATGTAAAGAATGGAGTTGCCACAAGCAAAGGAACACAAAAGATAGCTGGCAAACTACCAGAAGCTAGAAGAGAGGCATGGAGCAGATTCTCCCTCACAGCCTTCAGGAGGAACCAATCCTGCCAACTAGATTTCCAGCCTCCAGAACTGTGATACAATAAATTTCCATTGCTCTAAGTCACCTATATTTTGGTACTTTGTTACGGCAGCCCGAGGAAACAAATACAGATACCATATTGCAATCACCTATTACGGCGCTAGTTCAGGTATAGCGTCCTGTAGAGTTGGGGAACTATCCTCCATAATACGCCATCTCTATTGAGCCAATATATCAAGCTGTGTCCTTAATAGCTAGAATATCCAGGTCCAGACACCAAGAAATTGAGCAAGAATTAGCCCTTCTCATTATCACTCCCAGTAATCCATTTGTGCTTCCCATTCTACTTTAGGCTCACTGGCTAAAGTGGGGAGTGGGGAACAGTACTCCTAGTGACACAAAAGGGTTCCACAAAACCTGAAGCTACCACTAGTCTCTTTGGTTTCCTTATGTGGATGGAACAGCAGACAAAGAAAGGAATTACAATACTGGTGAGGTTAATCAACCTAGATTATCATGAGAAGCTAGGCTTGCTGCTACATAAAGGGGGCAGGGTATAATATGTCTGGAACTCAGAGGAATCACTGGGGTACTCCTATGTGCCTTTGTGTCTGATAATAACAGTGAACAAGTAATTGCAGCCACCATCATCCAACAACGGCAAGGCAAAGGCTTGACCACTCTGAGGTGAAGTTCTGGAACCCCCACCAGGCAAATTAGACCAGCTGATGTTGGCCAAGGATGGGGAAATCTAGAATGGGAGGTGGAGCAGAGAGTTGATGAATATCAGTCACGGCATTGGGGCCACTTGTAATAGCAGGGACCATAGCTTATTCCACTAATTCTCTGTAGAGATTGTGGCTGCCATTTTGAAGATACAACAGAGTGAATTTAATATGGGGACAAGTGGATCTGAGCAGGATAAGTTGTGGTCTATAGCAAGTACTTTTATGATATCCCCTTGGCCCACCTCTGATTTCAGCCACAGCTGTGGTACAGTTCTGTGTGGGCTCAGACTCTTTCCATCTAAAGTGCAAGCCATGGGCCACTCTACTTCTCTGATCCAGGGCTTTCTCCAAAGCTGAGGGAGCTGCTGAGCCAGCACACAAGCACAGCTTGGAAATGTGGGGGAAGCTATAGCTTCTAGGGACAATCCTCAGTGAATGGGGTCAGGAGCCAGTGGATAATTGCCCTAGCATTCCATCTTTCACATGGACAATTCTGAGCAGTCCTGTTAGAATCAAGCCCCTGGTACCCATCACAGTAATTGCCAAATAGCATCCTTTGATTGGCTTTTCCTCCTTCCCCGTCTCACTCTCCCTGCCCCCCACTTTGCTTCCTGGAATCATCACCTAAATAAACAACTTCCATCCAAGTCTTTATCTTAGTTTCTATTTTTAGGAGAACCCAAACTAAATGTGCATACAAATATGATTTATTATTTTCAACAAGTGAAAAATCCATCTTGGACTCTCAAATGTTTCAAAAGCTTCTGTGATGTAGATTGAACCTCAACTACCCCATCTGTGAAATTAGAAGTGCCATCATATGGGGTCTGGCCCGGCAGCGCAGCGGTTAAGTTTGCAAGTTCTGCTTCTTCGAGGCCCGGGGTTCGCTGGTTCAGATCCTGGGTGCGGACATGGCACGGCTTGGCAAAAACCATGCTGTGGTAAGCATCCCATGTATAAAGTAGGGGAAGGTGGGCATGGATGTTAGCTTAGGGCCAGTCTTCCTCAGCCAAAAGAGAAGGGCTGGCAATAGTTAGCTCAGGGCTAATCTTCCTCAAAAAAAAAAAAAAGTGCCATCATAATGGGTTTCCCTGGTGAGAGTTGTTTTAGACCAGGGGTTTCTGGTAGATAAGGGTCATGCTTTCATGCTTGTTTTGTGCAAATCTAGACTTCTTTTGACTACAGAACCATGAACTTAACACATTCTCTGGGAAAAGAATTAATTTTCAAAGCTTGATATTAGGAGATTTTTGATCCCTCTAGGAAAGACAGCCTTGCGGTAAATATTACATATTCAACACATTAATGTGATTTAAATAAATATTCAACATCTTGGTATGTTTTAAGTAAATTGATTACAATGGGGACACTACTCAGTGATAGCGAATTAAAGCACAAAAAAAGGGTCTTAAACTTTTAAAGAGCTTTTTCTATTCCCACCACTAGGTGATTCCCTATACCTTAGAAAACCTTTAAAATGAACTGTCCCACACGCTCTGACTCACATTTTCCTTTCTTTCTAGCTCCCTCTGTCCCTTTCCTCAGTGTAGTTAATATTGTTGTTTACTCTTTTTTTAATATAACACTTGCTTGTTTAAAGTAGAGGAAAATAACAGAAAAAATGATGGCCCATAATCCTACTGCTTATATAGTATATCTTATTAATACAATAGTAACACATGCACATGATAAGAAATTGTAAACATTCAAAAAAGATATAAAAATGAATTTGGGAAACTAGAACAAATATTGGACATCCTCTAGACTAAAATTCTCATTTTGCAGCTGAGGTCAGTGAGATTAAGATATTTCTGGAAATTCACACAACAAGATACCGGCCCAAAAAATGCAAATAAAGAAAATAGTTTAAACAGATAAAATGTCATCATTCTGGAATTAATTACCTTATAGAAATTCCAAACACATTCTTATGACTCTTGCAATAGTAGTTTTTATGAATGAACTGAAACAACTTGTACATTTTTAAAATTCTAATAGCATTTCATAGAAAGAAGATGCTTACTTAGTGTTGATTTTTTCCAAAGTATTAAAATCAATGTTCACTATATTTTCTATTCCTTGCTCTGAAAGCTGATCATCAAAGAAAGAAAGTGGCTGGTACAGGTCCAAGTTTCCAGAATGACAAGGATATAGCCAAAAATAAGTCTCCCAACCTCCAAGACAAGTTTGATCAAGGAGATGACGGTATTTATCATCACGTGACCGAATTTAAGCTCAATTTGTCTCTAGCTCATTTTCAATAGTAGTTTTGATCCAGGTGTTAGGTTAACCATGGAGGGAAGTGCATGATTCTCCTGACCTCTATGATTAGGGGGTTTGACACTTTGGAATAAAAGTTGAAGAAATTCCCTAAACCAGGAATGAAAATTTAGTGTCCCCAAGAGTGTCATGGAAAACTTTTCTAAAATGCAAATTTTGAGGCTATAGCTAGTTCTGATTAATAGGTTTGGGGTAGAGCACACAAATCCATTTTATGAAGCACCTCTGTGGTCAACAGATAAGGTGGATATACTTCCTGGTTTATTTCTATTGTCCTGGCATCCCTCTGGTTTACCATGTGTCCCAGAGTTGTTGTTAATTGTTGTTGCTTTTAACAAAATATTATTATTAACAGCTGCAAAATAAGACAGGACAGGTTTGGTAGATCATATCATACTCCCACATTCTACCACGGTCTTTTCTAGCAGTGTGTGAGATACAGGTGCGGTAAGCAGAGTTCAACATGTAACAAGCGGTTAAATCTGAACCATCAGTGATAACCCTTCTCACTTTTTCCAAACCTTTCTAGACACAGGTAACTAAGTCGTCCACTTTAAGGACAGCATGCAGGATGCTGGCTGATTAAGTGTGGTTGCATGCAGATGGCTTGGGACAAGCAACTTCTGGTCTCAAGGGATGTGGGAAAAGTGTTTGTTGCTGCTGCCCCTGGTGGCCATCTGGTGGATGAGTTGGTTGTGCCTTAGTCCAGAGTGGGACCTGCAAGATGATCAAGCCATCAGGCTGGCAGTCTGCCAGTCGGGGGCATCATTGTGAAATGTGGGAAATTAGAAATTCGGTAAATATGAAATATATGTAGGAAGTGGGGTTTAAGGATGCCTGCCATAGAGCTTATAGAGAATGGTGTGGACAATCCTGAAAAACGGTTTTGTCATATACTAGATAGTGTAAATCTACAACTATTTATTTACTTTATTGTTTGGTAATACTTTTTAAAGATTTTGCAATGAGCCCTCTCAACAGCAATGAACCCAAGAAAAAAGTAAAACAAAAATGACATTTAGTGAAAAATTAAGTACAGAAATTTTATTTCTCAGTGAAGTTAATGATGAATACATAACGTACATAAAATATTTGCCAACATTTACCATCTACCATGGGACCTGTAGGAATGAAAACCAGAAAACATAAATAAGCTATAGAGGACCCAGAATTTACTTTAAGCCTTAGAAATTATTTTAAGGCTCTCTTGGACAAGTATGAAATATGAGCAATAGCTGTTAATGTGTTTGGTTTAATTAACGAGAGAACTTTGCAGACAGCTAAATGGCTCTTTTACTATGTGTCACCAGTTGCTTCAAATTAAAAATTAATTAATTCTAATAATTGCTCAATTTTTTCATGGAATCAAAGTAAAAAAAGTTCCGCTGACCTTATTGTGAATGCTATTGTAAATTCAGTTAAAAAGTTTAACTTTGAAAATAAAATTGTTTTGTGTGAATCACATGGGTACAAATTCTGCATTCATTCTATCTCTTGTCAATAAATTTCTTACTAAAGAAGAAATCTATAGATCAGGAATGTTCTATGAAGCTTTTAAAGAATTGCAGTTATGAAAAACAAAATTTGGAAACAAGGAGATATTGAAATTTATCCTATAAAAGCAAGTGAAGAATTGAATAAATTAAGCAATGAGAGCTAAATCAATTAAGATTTAATTTTGAAATTCTAAAATTGTGCCCTAAAATATCTAGACTTGTAGAATAATCATTTGATGGAGCTCCTTGTTTTTATTTCATAAATGTATATTCCATCCCAGAATGGAATGAAAGCTTAAAATGTTGAAGCATCTAAATTATACCAAGTATTTTAAAGAAGTATAGAGACAACCTACTGACAAGTCTTGTCTTGTAAAAGTATTTGTGAAAGAAATCTACTCTGAATGGGGGCAAACAGAAGTTGTCTGTGAAAATACCTGCACTGAAATATTTACATATTTTACAGTAAAAAGAATAGAGTTGAGAATCTCCTCCATTTAGCAGAATTTGTTCTGAACTCACCATCAACCTCAACACCTGAAGAGTAATTTTTCAGTTGAGGATATCGTGGGCTCTCGAAAAGGGTCAATTGAAAAAGACTGTGGTAATTTTATGAATAAGAAGAAGAAGCTGATATTGAAAAAATACATTATTCAGAAATATCTCAGTAACAGAGTATCAGCAAATCATACATCTAAGAAACTAAAGTATTAAAACATGTACCAACAATTACTCTGCTTATATTATTTTTAATATTCAGATAATCAATATAAATATGTTTCAAAATTTTGCTTTAATATACACGGATATATATGGTTTTAAGAAAGAACTCTGGGTTTTTTTTGAGGAAGATTAGCCCTCAGCTCATATCTGCTACCAATCCTCCTCTTTTTGCTGAAGAAAATAGGCCCTGAGCTGACATCTATGCCTATCTTCCTCTACTTTATATGTGGGACGCCTGCCACAGCATGGCTTGATAAGGAGTATGTAGGCCCGCACCCAGGATTCGAACTGGTGAACCCAGGGCTGCCAAAGTGGAGCGTGCAAACTTAACCGCTGCGCCACCAGGCTGGCCCTGAAAGAACTCTGTTTTCGAAAATGGTTTTTAATGGAACTTATTTGATAGTTCCAACAATATAAAGAAAAACAATTTATTGGTTAATAAATATGTTAAAATTATAAATTTTTAGTAAGTTTAGTCCCCTCTTTTATTCTCAAA
Source organism: Equus caballus (assembly GCF_041296265.1). Taxonomy (NCBI): domain Eukaryota; kingdom Metazoa; phylum Chordata; class Mammalia; order Perissodactyla; family Equidae; genus Equus; species Equus caballus. The sequence goes on from NC_091688.1 coordinate 21,624,257, forward strand.
AATATCTTAATTTGGCAGCTAAATTGTATAGTCATTCTATTTTAAGCCCAAATTTGAGAAACAGTTAAGTCATCCTTGCCCTAAATTGGTGAGAATAGTTCTGGAATATTTTTTAATGGATTTGGATGGAGGACCTTTTGTTGTCATTTTAGGGTATAGGACATTGAAAAAAAGATGAGAGAATGTAACATTTTAAAACTGTTTCAATTGATTCTAAGCAAAATATGACCCTAGACACTGAAGTTGCGTAGGTTGAGCTTGTTGAATTTCAAGGAGCCGTGAGGATGACCGACGCAACCAAATGCCCAGAACTGAGGGATTTCCTGGGACATGAGACTTTCAATGCTAAAACTGTGACAGTCCCCGACAAGCTGAGATTGATGGTCTCCTTCCATTTCCCCTGTGTGTTTAGATGAGGTCTGGTTGGCATGTGGAGGTGGGAGAATTCATAAATACTGAGCCTCTGAGCCACGGTTTCAGAAAAGGAACTCCCTCCCTTTAGTATATCACAAAATAAAAAAGCCACTTTTCTGCCGCCCCTATATTCCAGTCCTCATTTCTCAAACCAGAAAAAACCCAGACACATATTTTGTGATGATTCACTTCCTTCTCCTTTGTCCCCAGGAGATGCCTCACTTCAGCTTCTTCACACTCCAACCCTAACACTAGTCCTGCTTTTGAGAGGAGATGCAATATTTGAACAGCGTCTGGGGCCTGCCTGACTTCCTAGGAGTCCAGTTCCTTTGCTGCCCACCCAGAAAGCTGAACATTGAACCCTAATGCCTAGTTCAACGCCGGGCACATAGCAAGTTTTCAATAAATATATGTAGAATTTGTGAATGATAGATCAAAGCGCCCCCAAATAGTGGGAACTCATCCAACTGAATTCTCCCAGCTATCTGATGAAAGAAAGTCGTCAGGGAAGGAGGGAGGAGAAAAAGCTCGAGAATAACCATTTCCCTTTTTGCCCCACCCAAGATCTCAGTGGATGAGGTGAAATACAAACAAACCACAAACGAACTGAGGAAAACTGTTCATTCCTCTCTCCTTTGCCTCTTGGAAGTTGGAGACAGAGGAGCAGCTGAAGGAACCTAGCTTTTCTCTCTCGGCTGGTCGCGGCTAGCCAGATACCTAAGGCATAAAGGGTACAAAATTACCCCTTATATTTTTCCTTCCAGGAGATTCTGTTTCTGGGATCCTAGAACCAGAAAATAGGAACCCTTGCCTATTTAAAAAACAGATAACCAACACTTTTCAGATTTGCCTATGTTCCTGTAATTAGCAAGAGAAAGGTATTGCTTCATGAGAAAGTCAACTATGATAGATCATGTGTTCAGGATGTATAAGGTGACCTGTTGACCACAGCAACTGAAGAGTGTTCTCCTTGCCATCTAGAGTCCTATGCTGTCTGATAACCAGGAGGCAGCACGGTGCGGGTGTGTGCGTGTCAAACCGAAGAACACCTCCCAGCACCACCGCGTACCAGCTGTGAGATGCTGGGCAAATCGCTCAACTTCTCTTCACCCTTATTCACCTAATAGGGCTGTTATGAGGACTAAGTGAGATAATCTGTGTAAAGCTCCAGCACCAAGCCACATGGTAAGTACTCAAAAGATAGCTATTGGTACTTACTGTTCTGGATAGGTTGTGTCATCTAATCCCCTATAATTTCTGCTGGAAGAACTAAGGTGGTTTTCATAGCTCATAGTAAGTTTACAAGGTGTATTAACCACAGGAAAGGTTACGCGCTGAGTTGGTGGTTGCCTAATTTGATGAGTAAGATTGTTTTCTTTTCTCACTTCTGTGTTGAAAATAGAAATTTAGGTCAAAGTTTTGCTTGAGGCAGAAAAGCCTTCTTAATTGGTTACCTGTCTGAAATAAGACAGTAACCCCTCTTAATGTCTGGACGCCTATCCAGCCCCTCAGCTGATGTTAATAGATTTCCTTTGGCAACCTGAAGCAGGAGCCTTAGGACAGAGTCTGTATATGGGCTCTTAAGCCAGAAAGCATTGATTAAAATTTGGTTTAGAGTCTTTTGTCTCCAAGCCCACCTGAATTGAAATTGGAAAACTCAAAACATCAGAATTCTTTGGTTGACTTTAACAGACAATTTACGCTCGTGGATAGCTTCACCAGATCAGAGCTCAGTTTCACTCCCCTGGGGTACACTGTCAGGGAAGGCTGCACAGCAGAGAGTGCATTTGATGGGAATCTTGAGGATGAGTAGGAAAATCCAAGGTGGTCTTCCTACTAAGAAGAGCTAGTCTAAAGAATTGCTGTAAAGAATTAGATTCTTTTAGCTAATCTAAAGAATTGTTCTCATAGGCCTCTAGGTTGCTAATGATCCTACAGCTCTAATCAGCAGGAAATGGACACACATTTAATCAACCCAAAGTCCCAAGGTACTGTGATCTAACAAGAAAGGTGAATTGCCTATGTCATTACCACTAAGTGGGGTAACTTGAACAAAACTGGCAGATCTTCATTTTCCCAGTATTCTCCTTGGTGCCTGAAACTGGGTGCTGGCATAACCTTAGGCCATAAAGTACTGTAACATGTTAGTTCATGCTGGGTGGCAGCAGGTTTGTTTTTCATGATTATGTAATCTGAATTCTTTTTCCAAGAAAGGATTTGGAAATGAGCTATTAAATTGGATTGCCAGCAAGCATATTGTCTAAACGCACATCTACATTAACTACAGTAAACTCAGACCCTTCCTCTCAAACTGCCTCCTCACCCCTGTACAAATCTATAAATGATAAATCAAGCGTGACCCATGAGAAATGTCCAGGAGCTGGCTGAGGTTTACGGAAAGCATTAAAATGCCTACTAGGGATTTTTAGGGAGGGTATTTGATTTCTCTCAGTCTTAAATAGCAACCTCATCAGCCAGAGATGGGCGCTGTGTATACTAGCACCCATATTAGATTGGCTTTGAAAACTAATATGATGTTAAAATATTGTGTAAAGTGTGCATACTAGAGTAAGTTCAAAGACTTGAGGTTCTAGGTGGGTATTTATTGGCTAGAAGGCTATTTAGAAGAGAGTTCACATTGTTCTTAACTTCTAGGACAAAGCTTAAAACCACAGCAAGTAACTGCTTGGGGTTTTGCATTCCATAATCCTGGCCTCACAAGCTAGCTTCCTGTTCCCTCTTGGCTGGGCAGACTCGAAGGACAGACGATGAATGGTTTGATTCTTATTGTTGGAGAATCTTCTCTGGCTTTCAGCCCCGAAGGTTCTGGGTGCCAGACCAGGTGTTATTTTTCACTTGAAGATAATTGCAGGAGAACAGACCAAGTTAGGCAATTGAGCAAAGACCATATCTAATAAAGATCCACACACCCAAATCCCAAAAAAGGAGTGTTTCAGAATAAGCCAGAACCAAACTTGGAAAATTCTAATCATTCCCTGGGATTTTCTTGGTAGGTTTCAGGAATTAAGAGGAAAAACAGAAGAAGGAGGAGGAGGAGGAGGAAGAGGAGGACCAGTGAGGGGAGGAGAAGATGATGACAGAGAAGAACGAGAAAGAGAAGATGACAAGATCTTGGGTCAACATGATTAACATGATTTTTTTTTTTTTTTCTGGAGGAAATGGTAGATTTTTTTCAAGTGGTATGATAATTCAGCGCTTTCCTATGTAACTTGTATACACAGCTGTATGCGTATTACGAGATAAAAGTCAAATGCTAAGATTTCTTGCGCTGTCTTCACCAGCTAGCTCTATGAAATGGGCCCTAGGTCAGAACCTACTGGAAACTATAAGTGAAGGAGATAGATTCTAACTCTGGCTCTGTGTGAGTGTGTGTGTGTGTGTGTGTGTGGTGTATAGCAAACAGAGAGACAGATACTGAGAGAGAGAATTCCAGAATTTGTCCTTGTATGGAGTAGTTAAAAGTCTGCTTTGAATTTTAAGTGGAAAACAAATTAAGAGAATACTAGAACACTAGTTATTCAAATAGCATGCCCAACTTAATTGCTTAGGAAAAACCATTGATCTTTTCTTCTCTGCCCCACTATTCTAGCAATTTTAAAAGTCTTGTGGCCAAAGGACAGGATCTTGAAGGGGTAGGGATGGGGGGAGAGTTGAATTTTAACTTGGCTGAATTGGGGACTAATTTCCTTAGCAGCTCAAAAGCTCTTAATGAAAGCTTTCTGCCAGACAGAACCAGGGCAGGCCACTACCCAGTCACACTGAGGCTGGTCCCTGAACCTCCTTCAGAGAAGAGGAGGCTTGCATCCTTCTCTGAGGCAGCCCCTCCCTTGGGAAGGTCAGATAATCTTCCTCAGTCCCCCCGCCCCCCTCCACTGTGCCCATTCTGACCTTTGTGCCCTTTCAAACTCTGCTTAGAATTCTCTCTTTCTGCCTCTGTTTAACTCAACCTTTCACCTCCTCCCAGGCCCAACTCTAGGTCCTCAAAAAGTACCCAACAAAGCACGTCAACCCAATGGCACTCTCATTCCTGTAAGCTATCATCAAGTTGCTACAATTTTCACTATTTCTGGTAGAATCTTTGAGCTAGGTGGTCAACTAGAGACAAAAAACATTCTCTTTTCTTTCCTAGCTGTACTTTTCTTTCTTTTCTATAAAAAAAAAAAAACCCTCATGATCTCTCTGCCTGATTTTATCATTGTTCACTGTACCCACAGAGATAGAACACAACTGATTTGTCACTGCTGTTGCGTCTAGGCATTGTTATTTCAACTTCTCAATCCACTGCACATCAACCCAAGCCCATATTTGGTTTTTGCAGAAGTTCTCTGACATTAGAATTTAAAAGCATCTGAAACAATGGAAACTATTTCTCCAGTAAGGACAGGAGAAACTGAGGAAGAAATTAGTACATAAAGGGTATATTATGTTACTTACATTTCTCTACTCTGGAGAACATAGGCAGGAAGTAACATGGAAAGACTTTTCAGAAATACAGTCCAAAGACACTAAGGAAAAACATCATGTTTCTATTAATAAAAATGTCTTAAAGACTTTTTATGAGAAACAAAAAGTAGAAATGTTTTTACTACTTTCCTAAGTTTTTAAATCTCTCCTAAAAAGAACAGAGGTGGATACAGGGAATAGAGCTCCCAGGAGAGAGAAGTAATTCTTTGTCATGAGTCTAGACTTCTCCACCCAAAGAAACCTAAAGGAAATTGAGTGCAGTCAACCCGCAAGGGTGAGCAGAGATAAGTGAAAGGCACTGATAATTCAGAATCTCATTTCCACCTCATTAATTTCTACCTCTGTTCCCTTCTATTGGTACTTCTAAAGGGAAGAAAGGTAGACCAAATAGAAGATAATATCCTGTCCCCACTCTTGCCTTCTCCCACCCACGAGGTGCTCAGTCAGTAGACTAGAAGATCATTATCAGAAGAAAAAGACAAAGCAAGTGGTCCATATGATTCTCCACCCAGCGAGCCTCTCCTCCATCACTTAACTGTGCAAAGATTGCAGGTGGGTGTCACTTATTTAAGATTGATGAGAATTAATATGAAAATCACTCTTGATCTTGATATGTTTCTTATTTGTCAATACCAGAAATGCTTTTGCCAAGTTTGGGAACCTTAGCCTAATTATGGCTAAAGAAGTCACTTGACTACAGTCAGCAGATTTCTGTATTTTTACTCTCCCTCCCATTCTTCGGGAAGGGAGAATTTTGCACTGTTTTCAGTAGGACATGCCTATTCATTATTGCCTACACTGGAAAGCGACTGAGGCTCTGTCTCTCTCAAATATTTTCCTTGATCACTTCACAATGTGTATTTTTCCTATTATTGTATGAGAAGAAGGGTGCTTCCTTGTTATAAATCATTATAAGAAAAACACCCCCTATTTTCTTGCAAGTAAAATTTCAGGATTCATAAATATTAGATAATACCTCTGGATGCTAATCTGGGGAACATCAGACATTAATTAAGCATCCTGGAATAATGAGGCTCAAGTGCAAAAAAGAATATTCAGGGTCACAGGAAGCCATGGTGAAGAAAGAGGAGGAAATTAAAGCAGAGATGTAAACAGTAGGGACTAGAAGGAAAAGGGGTCAGAGGAGGCAATTTCCTGTGAAAGCCAGAGTGAGCTATACTCAAAACTGTGCAGCAGACAAGCTTTGCTTTCCCCTTTCCCTTTCCTTACCAAGACCAGCTTAGAGTTTCCAATAACAGCATAATTATTACTACTACTTGTAGAGTTTACATTTTGACAGTGTTTGACACCTAATATTATCTCTAGTTGGCAAAGCTTTAGACTGGAAAAATACAGGTGATGGGAAATTTATGGAAGCCATTCCTTAGCCCAGAAATTCTATTACATATCAAGCGTGCCTCAGTCCAACCCTGGGAATAGTAAGGAGGAAAAAATTCTGGGCTCTTATCAAGGGTGTGAGGAAGGAAGATGCACGTGCCAACCACATAAGAATAAAGATGAAAAGTCAAATACTTCTAGCAGGATGTGATGATTAGTTTTATATGTCAACTTGGCTGGGCTATAGTACTCAGCTTTTCAATCAGACACTAATCTAGATGTTGCTGTGGTTACCATCTACAGTCAATTGATTTTAAATAAAGGAGATAATCTTGGATGATGAATGTGGGCCTCATCCAATCAGTTGAAAGGTCTAAGAGCAAAACTAAGATTTCGCTGAGGAAGATAAGAAATTCGGCCTCATGAGTGCAGCATCAGCTCTGCCTGAGAATTTCCAGCCTGATGGGCTAACATACAGATTTCAGACTTGCCAGCCCCCACTATCTATCTATATCTATCATCTACCTATCTACCTACATCTATCTATCTACGTATCTATCTATCTCTGGTTCTGTTTCTCTGGAGAACCTTGATACAGAGAGTAACCAAGGAAGGCCTGAGGAGGTGATATTAAACTAAGCCGCAATGAATAAGGAGACAACTATATGAAAAGTAGAGGTTAATTATGTTCCTTGCAAAGTGAAGAGCATACCCAAAGGCCCTGAGGTAAGAAAGAGCTTGGCATAAATACGGAAGTAGAAAGGAAATCAGGATGTCTTAAGCACAGTGAACAAAAGAGAGATGACCCAAGATGGGGTTGGAGACGTTTGTAGAGGTCAGATCATGCAAGACTCTTAGTAAGATATTTGAACTTATTTTTCAAACTACTGCAGAAGGTTGTTGAAGGTTTTTAACCTGGAGAAAGATGGCTGCTTCGTGGAGAAGAGAATGGAGGCAGACGAACACTTAGATGTTACTCTAGTGGTCCAGGTGGGAAATGATAATGGCCTGGCTCAGTGTGTTGGCAGAGGAGATGGGAAGATGTGGGCTGCCTCAAGGTTATATGATGGAAAGGATGAAGACTGTGGGAGGTGAGGGCAGCAAGGATGCCACTACATTTCGGCTTGTACAGTTGGGTGGATGGTGGTGTTTCTAAATACAGTAGGATAGACTGAGAGAGGAACAGGGCTAAAGAACACAAATTAAGTGTCTAGTTTTGATTCTGGAGCACAGAAAAGAGATTTCAACATGAGATATAAATTTGAGAGGCATGATTTGTAGATGGCATTTGAAGCCACACCAATGGAAATTATTAATCAAGGAGAGAAGGAGATTAATCAAGGACAGAGAGTGCTCAGGACTAAACCCTGAGTAATTCCGACACTTACAGATAGGGTAGAGAAGGAGTGGCTAGAGAGATGGGGGCAGGGGGAAGGAATAAGAGTGTGCCAAGAGGGGTTGTGTTTCAAGAAAGAGGTAGCAATCAACTCTGAAATGCTGCCAAGAAGCCAAGCAAAATGAGAACAGAAAAATAAACATAAGGTTTCATACCAGGGCCTAGCACTGTGTATTGTATGTCTGGTATGTCTGCTTATTTACTTAATGCTTTCTCATTTACCACTTACCATTTATAAGAGGAAGACCACTATCATGGCTGATTCCAGGCAATCTCCTAGGTTATTGGTTTTCATAATTGGACATACATGGGGCCTGTTTGTTTGTTTTAAAGGAGGAGGAAGGAAAGAAGTTGGTACCTGGGCACCTGGGGATGAGGAAGGAAGGGAAGAAAGATGGGAAAAGGAAGGGCAGGATGTTCTGCTGTCCCCAGCCTGGCCTCAGAGATCACATCTGATCTATAGGAAGGACCTTATATAAAAGATGAATTGTTTTGAAGAGTCACGTATCCCGACTTCTAAGTTAGAAATCTTACCCTCTTTTTTTTTTTTTTTTTGAGGAAGATTAGCCCTAAGCTAACATCTGCCACCAATCCAACTCTTTTTGCTGAGGAAGATTGGCCCTGAGCTAACATCTGTGCCCATCTTCCTCTACTTTGTATTTGGGACACCTGCCACAGCATGGCTTGACAAGTGGTGTGTAGGTCCGCACCCAGGATCCCAACCGGAGAACCCTGGGCCGCTGAAGCAGAACGTGAGCACTTAACCACTGCGCCACCTGGCCAGCCCCTACTCTCTCTCTCAATCTTATTTTTTCTCTTTTCCTTCATAACATTTGATGATTAGTTTTATGTGTCAACTTGACTGAGCTAAGGGATGCCCAGATAGCTGGTAAAACATTATGTCTGGATGTGTCTGTGAGGGTGTTTCTGGAAGAGATTAGCGTTTGAATTAGTAGATTAGGTAAAGAAGATGCCCGCACCAAGGCAGATGGGCATTATCCAATCCGTTGAGGCCTGAGGGGGGTGTGTGTGTAAATTTATGTAAATATTGAACTCATACTTATAATCAATACTGGTGCACATAGTGTAAACAAGCCTATGGTTCTAGCTTTGGTAATTTACCTTGAAAGAAAAACCACCCCCAAATATATTTATTTCATAAGTTTGGAATTTTTATATTAGGTTTTTTCTAAAGTGAGGCACAGCTGAACTACTCTGATGAAATCTCAATTTTAGTACAAGTGAAAATGTCACTTTCTCCCCTTACAAACTCTGCTAAGACAGTGGTGAGCTCACCATGTGTCACACGGCAAGGCCAGAGCCCTGTGCTCCGGTGACCCAGGCAGGGCTCCCAATAGCTGGAGTGGAGGGGCTCATACATGAATTATATCCCTATCCTGCCAATTTCTTATAACTCACTTATTTCTGTGCATTTTTGAGGAAATTGATAGTTCTTTACGGCCACATATTAATATTTACTTTCTTGATAACAGAATTTAGTGAAGAAGTGACTAATCCTCCAGAAATATAGGGAGTTTTCTCAAATTCTTTTCCTAGAGTACTTGCTTTCTATACTAAAATTGGTACCAGTAGCTTTGCTGACTTCAAATCAATGAAAACGAGTATTTAGTCATATAAAAAACACACATAAAGATGTAACTCACTTTGCAGAACAGCTATTATTTACATTAAAATTTTTGTTCCTTATTTTAACATTGTTTTCTTGCTTTGTATTATTTGCAAATATTAGGAATTTTGAACTTAGAATCTATTTATATCCATTTACAGTTCTGACAGCAAAGTGCTTTTAGCCAGAAATGGTGTTTCTGTGCTCCTACTGAGGACTGTTTTTTAAAATCTTAATCCTGTTTTCATGATTTGATGACGTCATAATTTTTTTTGAAGTTTTATGCCAAGTGTCATTTAATTTGAATGATTCCTTTGTAAATGAAAGAATACAGAAAAATGTGGTAATTATTCTTTCAAGAAAAGTAGCTATTGAACATTTTCCCCATATTCTATTATTTTAAAAAAACACACCCTTTTTCTTTATCAAAAGCATGTATTCATTCAAAATTCTGTCTTAAGGACAGGAAGATATCAAAAGATGACAACAAAGACTTGCTTCAGTCTAGGTATGGAAGATGTTTGAAAAGCTCCCCCATACAGGTCTTACTCAACTGTGTATTATCAGCACTTAGCAAACAGTAGGGGCTTAGTAAGTGTTTTTGAATTAATGTTAACATCCACTATGTACACAGAAAAGAGTAATTAATTTTAGTCAATATTCATCTGTATATGGTCTATAAGCAGTAGATTAAATTTTACATAAATACCATCATATAAGTGTTCATAAGGAATATGTAGAAAAATTGAGTAGAAAAGATGTTTTCCTTAATTAGAAAAATTTTCACAAGAAGATTACATTGATTTTACAGAACATATGGAGCTGGCTTGGCAGATGGGTGGGAGTAGGTGGTTCCTGGCGTGCAGAAGGGCCCTGTGGGTCCTTCTTCCTGCTTCTTGTCAGAAGAGAGAGAGTAAGACCGACATACACACTAAGTGTTTCTTTCTCTGTTTATAAATAAGGCTCATGTCGTTATGATACTTGGTCTCTATTTATATTTTTATGCTTGCTGAGCTTTCTTTTCTCCTTCTCTTTCTTGGACAAGTCTACTGTGATTAACTTATCAGCTATTTTAACGCAATAATTCTAGCTGAAACGAATGGTTTAAAAACGGAGTTGCTAGGATTGACCAGTTGTTTTGGTGCCCTATACAAACCTTACCTAGAGACCCTAGTCTCCTGACTTCAGATTCAGATCACGGACCATGGGGTGTGTACTTGTGTGTGCGTTTGAAAAGTTGAAAACTTAAAAATCAAAATCGGTAGTGGTGTTCATCACTTAAAGGAGCCCTTGGTTATACTTAAGGTTACGTATTTTTCGTGAAGATTCCTTCTGCCCAATCCAAAGCAAATTTGTTTCCTAAGTTTAGAATCTTTATGTTGTGTTTTCTCTAATGTGAGGTACCTCTGAACTTACTCTGATACATTCAAACCCCAAACTTAGCACAAAGAAAAAGGCCATTGTCTCCCCTATATTGTTAACAGTTTGGTATCTGTACTTCCAGACGTAAAAAAAAATCTTGTGAATGTCCTACCCAAAATATAGGGTGACTCACAGTCAGCATTTTGTAGTAGCTAATACTTAACTTTGGCTTTTCCTTGCACTTAAAAAAAAAAAAACATATATATAATTAAAGTGATTACCTCTGGGGAATGTTAAGATGAAAATGGGATGTGAAAACAGACAATCCACCTTTTAATTATATACTTCAATATTGTTTGAAGTGAGAATGTGTTCTTTTTGTAATATATTTCTTTTTTAAACTTTTCATTATTATTAGGTGTTTAACTTCATTATTTACTTAAACAAAATTAACCAGAAGAGTATAATGAACTCCCATATACCCAATTGCCCAGCTTCAATAATCATCAATGTGTTGCCAATCTTGTTTTATCTATATTCCCACCCATTTCCCACCTCTGTCTTATCTGGAAGCAAAACCCAGATATAACATTTCAACTGTAAATATTTCAATACATATCTCTAAAAGAGGAGGACTCTTGATTTTTAACATAAACACAATACCAGTCATCATATCTAAAATATTTTACAATTATCAGTGTTCAAATGCCCTCACAAATGGTTTTTTGTTTTAGAGTCTGTTTACTTGAATTAGGATACAAATAAGGTCATGTGTTGTGATAGTTGGTATATCTTTTAAGTCTCTTTTAATGTACAGCTTACCCCTGTTATTCCCCTCATTGTTGAAATGTATGTTAAAAAAAAAAAAAGTTTTCCTCTAGAGTTCTCCATAGCCTAGATGTTGCTCTTTGCTTCTCTGAGATCTGTCTGAACATGTTCCTCTGTTTTTGTATTTTTTGTAAATTGGTAGCTGAATCTATTCTAGAGGCTTGATCAAATTCAGATTATCTTTCTCAAAGAAAAACACTGATAGTCTAATATCTGATTCTCTCTCTTTTTGTGATGTTAGCGACCACTGAAGCTCATGCCTAGATCCATTACTTCATCAGAGGTTGCAAAATGATAATATTCTCATTTTATCATCCCTTTTATCTATTATTTAGGATATTTCCCTAATGAAATACTCCTCTTCATCTACTACTTGCTTAGCAGTGCTATAATTTCTTAGGAAAGACAAGGAGAATGATTTATTTCTATCCTTTTATTTATCATTTTTCAAAATAATGAGTTGATTCCAGTGATGACTAATTAGTTTTTTTAATTGTACCATTATGAACTTACCGATTTCAACACAGTTGAAATGTTATAACTAATTGCTGTTATTATCCTTATTGATGCTAAAATTGGCTCTTTAGCCACTGAGAGTCTCTTCAAGGTGGTTCTTGAGTCCTTTGCTTATGACCCTAGTGTTCTTTGATAGCTTTCTTTTACATTTCTTTCCTCAGACCTGGAGTCTGTCGTTTCTCTAAGGAGCCCAGGTTCTGTTTAGTGGGAAAGGTTCGGAAGGAAATAAATTTTTGAGTTGGTTGGATAATTTGACTCGGTCAGCTTTCAGGAAACCCTGAGTGTATAGGTGGTGTTAAAAGCGCAAGGTTTGGACTCACAAAGACCAGGGTTTGAATCCAAGCTCTGTCACTTACCAGCTTGGTGATCTTGGAAACCTTCCAAGCACCTGGTTTGGGACAAGACAGCAAAGCAGCACAGACGGAGTGTTCTCTCTTGGAGAGATGCCACAGGAGATGATGGACCTCAGAGCTGCGCTCAGCAACCAGCAGCAGAAACCCTGGGGTGGAAAGAATGGATTCAGTCCACTGGCAGGGACACTGGCCAGGGGTGGGGAGAGCCTAGGGTCACAAATCGGGTCCAGGTTTGGGGGAAATGTTTTAGTTCTGCCCTCTCCTTGTCCCCATATTGCCCTAGGCAGATATCCCCCTTCCTTTCGGGACTTCGGAGGTAGGATATCAGAGTACAGGCTAGAAGCAGTGGGGTAACTTCAAGGCAGAGCTCCAGCCTGGTATGCTTATGAGCAGATGGCAATGAGTGTAGCTGGTCTGACCGGTCCCTGAGAATCCCCCTCCACACACACACATCCTGCTCTCATCCCTCTGTGGGCATCCACTTATCATACAGAGTGGCTGCTTCCAGTAAAAGGTTATTCAGAAGTTCTTTGGAAATCAGTTAAGCACAATACCTCACCTCTCCCACAAACCCACACAACAACAAACATACACACCAACTCACCTGGAGAAGCACAAGCTTGCTAGACGTCTGCCCCTCCCCACGGCTGCATTTTACCAAGTAAGGCAGCTAATGGTCCCGAAGGAACAAGGGTGCGCTCAGACGGCAAATGCTGAGAACTGTAAGTTTGAGGAACAACAAACTGAACAATCTATTCTGGGGAAAGCAGGACTCATGGAAAACAGGAAAATAATTTAAAACCAGAGTAAGAAATATGCTTGAAGACATTAGAGAAGATACTGGAAACAGGAAGCAAGAAGAAGCAGTTCAGTAAAAGAATTAGAAATATTAAGAATGAATCCTGCCAGACAGAGAAAGACAGTACTGCATAGTATCACTTATATGTAGAATCTAAAAAAAAAAAAAAGAACTAGTCAAACTTATAGAAATAGGAGTAGCAAAGTGATTGCCGGGGCCAGTGGGTGGGGGAAGCGGGGAGAGGTTGGTAGAAAGATACAATTTTCAGTTATAGGATGAATAAGGTCTGAGGATCCAATGTATAACATGGTAACTATAGTTGATAACACTATTGGATAATCGAAATTTACTAAGAGAGTAGAACTTAAATGTTCCCACCAAATTAAAAAAAGTAAGTAGATAAGATGATGGGTGTGTTAACCGGATGGGCACAATCTTTTCACAATGTGTATGTAGATCAAATCATCACATTGTACTCTTTAAATAGCTTACAATTTTATTGGTCAACTACACCTCAATAAAGCTGAAAAAAAAAGTTAAATTTTAAAAATTAAAAAAGGAATCCTGTAGTTATGGAACAAAAAATTTAAACATTGCCTAAATATTGGAAGTTAATATGTGAGCAGTAAGATTAGGTCCACTAGTTCCCCCAGGAGGCATCAGGAAAGGTTAAGGATAAAGAATGGAAAAAAGAGAGAAAAGAAATTTGGAGAATCAGGTAAGTGTCAAAGTCTGTTCATTAGGGACACCAGAGGAATAAATAGGAAATGGAGGGAGGCCAATAGTTCAATAATAGTGACCAAGAATTTCCCAGTGTCACACTGCTAGTAAATGGCAAAGCCAGGAGGTCAGCCCAGGCCATCTAGCTGGAGTATATACCCTTAACTATTATTTCCTGCCTTAGATCTACTATGTCAGATGTCAGTCTGGAGGAAGGGAATTAAGTTAGGAATACGGCACAAAGGGAAAAAATTATAAACCAAGCAGAAAAGAGGGAGTGCATGAACAGAGCAAGACAGTGTGTTAGGAGTGGGGATAAGTCTGGCTGTCACACTCAGTGTGACTGAGGTCCTTGAAAACAAACATCGAAATCCCCAAAACACAGAAACCACCATCTAAAAATAACAACAAAAACAGACAAGTTACTTCATCTCTAATCCTCAATTTCTTCATCTATAAATGGGAGAATGTAACCCCTACCTCACAGGGTGGTTGTAAAGATTAATTAACATAATACATGTAGAATTCTGAGCACAGGAAAATAACAACATATACTCACTTAAAAATAATACAGTTTTTATTTATTCCGACATTCAATAAATATTTGTTGAGGATCCTCTATGCACCAGGCAGTGAAATACAATGGTGAACAAAACAGACAAGAATCTCCACTGTGATGCAGCTTCTGGGATCGGGGGTGGGGAGACAGGCAATGAACAAATAAACATCAACAGGTAATATAATGTGAGGTGGCATGAGTGCCACTGAGGAAATCAGACAGGGTAAAGGAACAGAGAATGGGATGTGAAGAGGTGTGATTTTGACAGGATGGTTGGGAAAGGTCTATCCAAGGAACGAAGTGAGTGAACAAGCCAGGAAACATCTAGAGGAGTGGAGTACTTGGCAGAGGGAAGAGCAAGTGCAAAGATCCTGTGGTGGAAGTGTACTTGGCTGTATGTTCAAGGAATGGCAGAACGGTATCAAGGGAGCAAAGTGAAGCAGGGAAGAGTAATTGGAAATTAGATCAGAGAGTCAGCCAGTGGCCAGATCATTTGGGTCTTCATCTGTCACCAAAAATTCAATTTCTCTTTCACCATTTGAAAATTTTGTCTTTGTGTAGTCCATGACATCAGAGGTGCCAATCGTGGAGGGAGGCCCAGTGTGCGCCATCTTACGTTAGCCAACTTTTAGTCAGAAGATACCTCTGCCTCCTAGCTGTAGCAGAGGACCCCTCACAACAGAGCTTCCTAGGCAATTTGCCTCTCCCCTCCTGGCCACAGGAAGGATCTTTCGATCCTCAGTGGTCATTCCAAACCAGACCTATCATTGCCCTTGTCCAGGTCTGTGGGAATTACTCACAAATGTTTGAAGTCACAGAGTCAGCCACAGTCTGAGTCACCCTTCACTCTAGGGGAGGAGGCCAGGAAGCAGCTGGGTCTTAGGGGAGGTTTTGATTTGGTGCTGTTGGATTCTCTTCCGCAGCCCTGCCCATGCCTGCGGGTAACCCTATCTCGCCCCCGCAGGCTGGGGCATACGTGTTCTTTAGAAAGGCGTTCAAATGTGGCCTGGCCCTTCCCTCCCCCAGTGAAGGTTGTTCCTTGTCGCTACCCACAGCCTAAGATTCTCTCATGTTCATCCCTCTCAGAGAGGTGTTCTGGCTACAGCTGCCCATGTCAGAAACAAACGCACCCCGTTCTTGTTTTACTTTCATCTCTGAATTTGTAACCTGCCTGGAAGTCTATCCAGTTTTTACTTCCATAAATCTGGTAGCACCGTTTGCATTATTACTTGTTGACACTTTCATCTAGGTCTTTAAATTACATTAAAAAAATAAGCCCAGAACCAAGGAGATGAGGGAAAAACAAACTAAAAAATTGCTACCTGTTGGGGCTTTATTTAAATGTGACATCTAAGACTACTAGAAGAGTTAGGGGTCCGTAAGATGGGAATCCAGTTTTCTCAGGCTGGATATAGTTTCAGCGGTTCGGTGTAGCTGCAAATATTAGCAAACACAGACAGTGTCAGAAAGAGGAACATACCTGGACTGGCCCCTTCACTCTGAACACCATCATTAAGAGAAGGTAAAGAGAGAGTACCGCCCCCTCCACCCCAGCCCAGCTCCAAATACTTTTCTTCTGAGGTTGGTGGGAAAGGACTGAAAAAGTACGTAATGAAGAGGGGGATCTATTGACTTTTTACTCAGAAATGTCCTGGTTGACTTGACTTCTTATAAAAGCATGATTAGCCATCATTTTCTTTATCTCCTATGAACATGATTCTAAGATTCCACTCAGAATTTCTCTTCGTTATTCTTAGCAACCTGGCACTTATTCCCACTATCATGCCACAAAATGGCACCAGGCAGATATTTCGGAGAAGATTAGACGAGGATAATTACAGCTATCATTGACCTGCCCTCATGCAACTCCACGAAGGTGTTGATGGCTCCTTGGCCAGTCGCGGTACATTCTACCGCTGTGTACCTTCCTGAGAGCTGGCCCAGGTAGGGATACAAACAGGATGAAGAACAGTTTAACTCAGTTCATGGATGAGAGATTCCTAACTAACTATTCTTAGGAATTAGGGTATTTCTGACCTTTGAGATTGATGTTATGAATGGAAACGACTCCACACTCCCAGAAAGTGTGACTTCACACCAGTCAAAGGCAACCTCCCGTGTGCTAGAAGGACCATGGACCAAACCTGCCATTTCTTGGACTTTACACAGGTGAACGCATAAACTGCAAGGAATCTTGGGAGCCAACGACATAAAGAGTAGTGAGGTATTAAAGCTCTGTGAAAGGATTTGCTCTCTGATCTTATAGCAGCAGCTCCCATTCCCCCTTTCACTGAGTGTACTCAGAAAAACATGGGGAAAGAAGGATTTAAAATAACTGGAGATGCATACTCTGGGTATGCACCTTCTCCTTAGCACAATTGACCATCAACCAGGTAGAGCTCTTCCCTGGTAAATTTCTTCAATGGGGAATTTTGACCACACTCTCTCCTGCTTATGTTTTTATTTCCCGTTTTTACTATACAATTTTAGCTACCACCTAACCCTATTCCTGACATATAGTGCTGCTCAATAAACTTTGCAGCAACATGATGGATTAGAAAGAACATGTACTTTGGAATTAGAAAGGTCCGGGTTTGGATCTTGGCTCTACCATTTACTTAGGTACTTAATGTCTAAGTACATGTCTAACTACAAGGTACTTAGTGTCTTGAGGTCTCAGTTTATTTCTCTGTTAAACAACAACAAACACTAACCTCAGTGCATTAGTCTGCTCAGGCTTGCAGATCAAAATACTACACACTGTGTGGCTTAAACAACAGAAGTTTATTTTCTCACCGTTCTGGAGGCTGGAAGTCCAAATTAAGGTGCTGTCAGGTTTGGTAACTGGTGAGACCTCTTCCCTGGGCTTGCAGATGGCCTCCCTCTCTCTGTGTCCTCACATGGCCCTTTCTCTGTGCACATGCGTGGAGAAAGCAAGCTCTGGTGTCTCTTCCTCTTTTTATGAGGACACCAGCCCTATTGGATTAGAGTCCTACCCCTTATGACCTTCTCTGACCTTAATTATCTCCATAAAGGCCCTACCTCCAAATACAGCCATATTGGGGATTAGGACTTCAACTTTAGGATTTTGGAGGGACACAATTCAGTCCATAACACTCAAACACTGTCACATGGATTACTTCAGATTATGTATATACAGGACCTAGCCTTGTTCCTGTGTTCCTGGAGCATAGCAAGTGCTCGATGGATATTGGTTTCCATACCTTCTTCCCTATGTCACTCACCTCCTTAGTGGGTCACTTTCTTCTTCACATGTGAGAAGCCAGGTTGGCCCTTTGCATAGATGGTATACACAGTTACTGAGAGTGGAGGGGTTCCCAAGACTTCATTTTGGTAAAAAACTTCTCCCTTCCTTATTGGTGTGGCTTCAGATGCCCCCTGGGCCACTGTCTCCATTCTGAGAACTGTCCTTCCCACCCAAAGGGTTAGGCCCAGCCACAGCAGCCTGTTTCTTCTCCAAGACCCTTGATTGACAACTCAAACCACATTCCTTCTCTTGGGAACTGGATTTGAGATTCAGTCCCTGCTGAAGGTGAGAAATCCAGTCTGCAGAGATAGAATGTGGTTGATGATAATATTAATAGGTAACATATCGAGAGCTCAGTACATACCTGGTACTGTTCTAAAGGTTTTGCACACATTGACTCATTTAATCATGACTACAACCCCAGGACATAGCTATGTTCATTACTTCCCCTTTTACACGTGAGGAAATTCACGTGTCAGAGCTTTAGTATTTTGCCCAAGGTCACATAGCCATTAAGCCTGGAGATGGGCAAATCTGGAGGATGGCACCAGCCAGAGGGAGAAAAGCAGAGTCCCCTCATGGTTCTCTGGTCCCACCCTTCTCTCTCGTGGATTCCATATGCTCCAGTATCCTGCCAATGTATTCCGTTTTTGCATGAACAATTTGAAGTGGGGTTTTGTTCTTTGTAAACGGAAGGAACTTGTACTAAGACAATTGGCCCTAACCACCAGATCTCAGGTGGAGGATGTTTTTGAGTTTAACAACTATGGTGAGCGTGTGTGTATGTTTTTTTTAAATGACTCTATTTCATTACAAAGTTTACAATGGTTTAAATCAAAATTAAGAAGCCCTCCGTAAGAGACTTTGGGGGTAGTGAAGCCTCCTTCTCTGGATAATAGATAGTCTTCAGCAGTAAGGGGTGGGTAAACTTCACTGGCAGCGTGCTCCATATGGGATATGGTGATGACTGGATGTGTGTGTGCACACGCCGTGTGTAGGGAGATACACTGTGTGTTCCCATCCAGCCTGGAAAAGCTGGAAGGCAAGGCTGGGGCTGGGGGAGGCAGGGAAAGTCAGGCAGCTGAGCCAGGAGAATATCATTAGGGAGCTTACACTTTTAAGACCCGATTCAAAGGGAGTTTTCAACCTAAGGTGAAATTAGTAGAGAATGATAAAAAAAAAATACATCAAAACTGGCAGGATACTTAATTGTGCCTAGGTTTTATTTCTTTTAAATCTTGCTGAAAGTCCCAATAACATATGTGAATTATCGTTCCTAGAGTGTACTTGATTAATATATATTGCTGCCTTATGGAATTTTTAAAGAGTAAACAGTTGGCTGAATCTTGTATGTTTTCACTGGAAAAACTAACGATCTGCCTAGAGTAAGTCTGCCTGAAGTATGTGACTCTGACTGATATCGTTGCCCACGTGGTCAACTGCAGTAGCCAGAGGAGCTGGCACAGCGTCCCAGGAGGACAGATTCATCTTTCTCCTCCCACCTTGAGAAAACACAACCTAAAAATCTTTGGTATTCTTTCCAGAAGGAAGCAACAAGGAAGTAATTCATCTGCAGCCTCAGGTGACAGGCACGGATCTGGAGGCCCTCTCTCCTTTGACTCTGGTGAGGGCAGTCCCTTGGGAAGGCAGGGATCCTTTTCCTGAGAGATGGATAAAGGTAGAAGAAATGAAATGGAGAGGTAATGTGGTGACCAGGAGGCTTGGTGGCCGGGGATGAGGGTGCATCAGGAATGAGAGTTGAGACATTAGGAAAGATGATAAAATGGACACAATTTACAAAATGAAAAGGTACAGGTATGGAAGGCTTCCAAGAGACTGGCGAGAAAACTCAAATAAACACTGTGCACTTTCATTTTATCAATGCCTCTACAAAAGTCTCCTATTATTCCATTTGATCAGTGTTGGAGAATAGTGACTTCCTGCTTAGTCAACCTGGGGAAAGGCTGAACTTTGGAGGGCCCCTGTTACTTAATATTCTTTGCAGGTGTTACTAATCTAGCCTTATTTTTTTTTATATTTTTGCTGTAGGTCAGCAGTTCTGAATTGGAGAGGGCCAGGCATAACAGAATTGCTTGGGAAATATTTTCAAAATATACTTGCCCAATACATCAACAAGAGAATGGATAACCAAATTGTGACATGTACACATACCCACAATATGTAATTCCATTTATATGAAGTTTGAGAACTAGCAAAAGTAATGCATGACGGTAGAAGTCAGCCTGGAGGGGTGATATTAACTGACAAGTCACAGAAGGGAAATTCCTTTGGTGACGGACATTTTCTTTGATTTTATTTATTTATTTATTTATTTATTTTCCTTTTTCTCCTCAAAGCCCCCTGGTACATAGTTGTATATTCTTAGTTGTGGGTCCTTCTAATTGCAGCATGTGGGACGCTGCCTCAGCGTGGTTTGATGAGCAGTGCCATGTCCGCACCCAGGATTGGAACCAACGAAACACTGGGCCACCTGCAGTGGAGCGTGCGAACTTTACCACTCGGCCACGGGGCCAGCCCCCATGTGATGGACATTTTCTGTGTCTTGATCTGGGTGGTAGTCTTGTGGATGTATCCATATGTATGCTGGATGTACACTTAAGATTTGTGCTTTTTATTGAAAGTGAATTATATCTCAATAAAATGCTGTCCAAAAATATTATACACATACACACTCATATATACACCAACCGAAGTCTCTACTCTAGACCCAGAGAATAAGATGAATAAAAAATAGTGAGGAGGGATGCAGAAAGGATGTGTATTTTGCAAAAGTTCCCCATTTCTCCTTCCCTCCATTACCATAAACTGCCAAATATCCTTTCAGGAATTAGAATTAGGCTGGGGATAAAAACAAAAAAATACGTATCTGACTTTTAAATGTGTCGAAGGCCCCTGAAGATCATCTGAGTTTTCCTAAGACTGTCTACTTTCCAGTTTGCTTTGATGGGGAGAACTTGTTTTGTTTGCTTTCAGTGATTTCAATGTTTTTGAAGGTATAGAAAGAAATGAATGAGAAGAACATATTGGGGGTGGGAGGAACCATGGAGGCCCACGAGATTCTGCTTGGCATCCTGTATTTATAGTTGGAATCAGGCTTTGAACAAGTTGAAATCTTTTGAGGGGACATTTAATACTGACAAGTTCCTAAACATACAAACCTTTAAAGGTGCAGTGATGTGTTTGGGGCCTGTCCCATCAACCAAACTCTTGGGCCCTCTGACGCATGTTAAGGAGACGTGAGTACGACGCAGACTTAGGGAACGGGCTGCTTTTTTTATTTTTTGAAAGAAGCTTGTGACATCCTGGCTTTATCTCTTAGCTTCCTCCATAGATATGCCATCTGCCTGGAGGAATATACCTTCCTCCAAATTCAGACCTAGGAAAAACCTCAGAGATGAAGGAATTCAACCAAGCTCTGACCTCTATGTCACACTCCACTTAAACTCAGGCCTACGGGTGAAGTGGCTTTCTCAGGGTCACAGGGTTGGTCAGAGACAGAACCAGAATTCTGTGTCTGCATGCAAGTCCTTTGCTCCTTCTACACCACAAGGGCCTCAGCATGCTGTGCTCACAGTTTGGTATCATGGTGGCTTCAGCGCACAATACACAAATGCCACTTCCTTTCCTCTAAGACTCTAAGAGGCCTCCCATCTCACAGGAAAGAACAGGAGTTTAGGTTTTACCTTGAGAGCCTGCAGCTATTTCCGTGTCTTTAATCTTAATCCTGTTTTGGTCAAAATTCAGAAATTAAGAGTTTGCATTTTGGGGCCAGACAGACTACAGTCCATTATTATATTTTCCTAGCTGTGTGACCCTTGGTGAGACAGGTAATTGCTTCACGCCTCACTTTCCTCACCTAGGAAATGCGGACAGGAACACAGGAGCACAGAGTGCTTGCCAGGCTTCCGGGAGCACAGTAAGGCACTCCCTAATTTTCTTTGGAAATTCAGCAAGTCCATATTGAAGCTATCCAGCTATTTCGTAGAAAGTTTGAGAAACTGATCTTAATTCCCTTCAGCGTTTTCCTTCCATCCCTTTGAGGTCTTCTCTACTTCTTTATAGTTCTGGAGATCGGCAAATGCTCAGAGAAGTCAGTCCCCACAAATTTGTACACGATGGGTACGAAAAGCTTTGCTCTTTCATTTCCCATTTTCTTCCCCAAGAGATCCAGAATTTTAGTATCAGTTGTGGGACAGTGAAGTAATACAGAACAATATCTTCTGTGACAAAGACTTCAAGGATCCTTTTCAAGCTAACAAAGGTTGAAAGGGCTGGGCCTGAGTCCTGGTAAGATAACAGACTCCGAAGACATGTTTTTAGCAATGCAAAGGACCACAGAAATGTAGGCAAACCCTTTAATTTTACAGCTACAGAAGCCAAGGCTTTTGGGGGCTGGCATACCCCTCAGTCATCCAGTCGGTCACCAGCAGGGCAGGGCAGGGCCTAAAACATAGGTTCCCTCTCCTGGCTCAGTGCTTTTTCCATCATACCAGCTGCGTCTCATTAACTCCACCTCTGAAAGTACTAAGGAAGTTCCCTCCCAGTGCCTACCGAGGCAGGGTGGGGCGGTTCTGTGGCATGGAAAGAACCTGGAAAACCACATAGTCCCAGCATAAAGTGCGTTTGCGATTCCGGGAGGGGGGAGGGATGGTGAGATGAAGACACCAGGTCCGGTACCCTGAGGTTCCGGGTGTCCTGGAGGGAGAACTCTTGAGATAACCTGCTCCGTGAAGCCACCTTACTTTGTCCTGGTCTGTCTTCCCCTGTGCAGCGGCTGCATAGGGACGTCCTTCTCGGAGGAGTCCCCGAAATAAGATGGGCTATCCTCGCTCTAGATCGGAGCGGGCGAGTTCCTCCCGCTGCCCCGCCACTGCGGTTTGCGGAAGTCTAGGTGGGATTTTCCCTTCTTCCTGCCTTCCGCCCCCGCCGGAGCGGCGCTAGGTTGGGTTGGCTGCGGTCTCCTGTCCTTCTCCCCTCCCACGCCTCTTACTCTATAGGGAGTTTCATCCCGTCCTCCGTCCTCAGCCTTCACCTTGGAAAACAGTTTCCCAAGCGTCCACATTAAAAGTGCGCGACTTCTCGAGGCCTGCAGAAGGAGCTCCTGCAGCCCGGCATTCCTCGGATTCCAGCGCTGTGACGTCCCCAAGGCCGGCGCGCCTCCCGCCGGGGACCTCCGGCTCCACGCGCAGCCGCTCCCCCCCGCCCCGGCGCGCTCCCGGCCGCGCGCGCGCCCCCCGCCGCATTCCTCCCCGCCCCCGGCCGCGCGCCCCGCGCGCCCCGCGCTCCCTCCGCCTCCCGGCCCCCCGCGCCGCCGAGCCCGGCCGGGGGTGGGGGAGCCGCGGCCGCCGGCGCCTGCTCCGTCCCCTCCCACTCGCACGGCCCCTTCGTCCCTCCTCTCCCGGCTGCTCGCATTTCCTGCCGCTCTGGCTCTCCCGGCCCCTAAAAGTTCTTCCCAACTTTCTCTCCCCCGAGCGGGCGCAGGCAGCGGGCTGGCTGCTGCGCTCCTCCTCGCTCAGCTGCCTGCCCTCCTGGCTTAGGTCCTCGGGGAGCGGCAGACCCCAAGTGGCCGCTGCCGGTCCTTCCCCTCCCACCTCGCCCAGCCTCCTCGCCTCGGCCCCCTCCGGCGGGATAGCCCCTGTTTAGGTGGTTCTCCTTTCTCCTCCTCCGTGCGCCCCTGCGCCGACTCTCGCGCCGGGATCGCGGAGGAAACCTCCCTCCCCTTTCGCCTCCTCCGGCTTCTTCCCTCGCCCCTCCTCCGCCAGCCACTGGAATCAATTCCTTGGGGAATTGGGGCGCCGCGGCCGCCGCGGAGGGCAGCCTTTCCGCGCGGGACCCCAGGCACTGACGGGGCCATGTAAGCAGGTAAGCGCCGTCTGGGGCGGGGGAGTCGGGCCCGAGGTTGGGGGCCGCCTCGCGCTCCGGGCGCCTTGCCGATGGCTTGGGCAAACGCTGGCAGCGCCAGCTTGCAGTCGGCGGCCCGGGACGCCTGGCAGGGCAGCGGGGGCGCGAGGTGGCCCGGCCGCAGGAGTTGGAAGTCGCGGTGGGAGCCGCTCGCGGTGAGGCGCACGGCTCGTCTGGGGCGTGAAGGTGGAAGGCGAGCGTTGTCTGGAGAGTTTGCGGTTAAACCGGCCCCCTCGCCCCCTGCTCCCCATTCCCTTCTGCTTTTTGGGAACGAGAGAGGGCCTGGAAGGGGCAGCTGGAGATAGCCAAGGCGCTGGGGGCAGGACGATGAAAGGAACGACACTGCCGGCTCTCCAGCGGGAGAGGGTCTCACTTCCGGACCCTCCTCTGCCCCCCAAGGGGACAGGATCTCGGGAGGGAGAGGAGTTTGCATGCCCTCCCACTAGGCCCCAGCCGGGCCACAAAACTCCTGGGCTTCTCGGCTGCCACTTGGGTGGTCGGGCTGGCTCATAGGGAAAACCTGTGGCCACATAATTTCAGAACAGGTCTCCACCGCCAACCTTCCAAGTTCTGAGTATTAACAAGTTCTGAGACTGTTATTGATACACACTCTCCCCTTTCTCCCTGGCATGACCCCTACATCTGGGTTTTGCCTATTTGTAAGTGGGTTTTATGCCTTTTTGAGGGAGCAGTGAGGTAGCGCCCCCGCTGCCTCCCGTTCCCCTCCATCCACTTCCTTCAGTTCCTGTCAGCCCCATCCCCAACCCCACCTACAATTTAAGGAGATTGTGGGGTTTCGGCTTCAGTCTGTCCAGGGACTGGCTGTTGGAGGCTCTTTGTGAAGGTGAGGAATCTCTAGATTGCAGGCTGCATATACGGTTACAGGATTTCCACCCATGTGTTAATTTTTTAAAATGGATTAGTTCACTCATTCATTCAACAAACCTAGTATTGAGCTTCTCCTGCGTGCTAGGAACAGGGACTGCAGAGATGCTAAAACAAGATCCAGCTGCAGCCCCGTGGAAGAAACGCACAGGCTGATCGGGAATTACAGTGTGGTGAGAGAGGGGTTCCGTGACAGCCGGGGAAGGCTTGGTCCTGGAGGTGAGGGGGTGAGGTGCGCCGCTGAGCTTATTTATAGGGTTGAGGTGCTGCTCATCTGGAGCAGTGATCAGGAGAGTGCAGTCCAGTAGAGGAAACAGCTTGTGCAAAGTAAGAGTCGTCCAAAAAGTGAGTCCAAAAGGATCATACCTAACTCCCAACCAGCGGGGTTTACGGTCAGGTTGCTGCAGTGTTGCAGAGATAGCATTATTGAAAAATTCTTTTACTATCAGAAATTAAACTGGAAGCGTGTTGGCCACTTACGGTAATGAAGTAGCTTGCAGAGGAGTACAAGTCTCTCTTTGTGGACACACCTCCATGCCCGTTGCTGATTCTACAAAAAGGAGCAGTTGTGCGACCATCTAAACTTTAATTGGCACTAATTGGCCTGTGCCTGGTTTCATTAGAATGGTATTGGTTCCCTTTTAAAGAGCCGCTTGGTGGCAATAGGGGATAATACTGCAGCCTTGCAGAACCTTGTATTCAAGTCACTTTATCTTTTGGTGTTGGGGTTAAAAGCTTGTGCCGTAGAAATGATAGCCTTAATGAGTGGGAGCTGAACAGCGTGATGCTCTTTTGCCTAATCTGAATGGGTGGCCATGATGTGCAGAATGAGTACGTGTTATGTGTCACTGTGTCCCTTATAGGATTCTCTGCTTTTGAAAGTCATTATTGCTTCAGCATAGTTGTAAGGGCTACTTTTCCTTCCTCTGAAACTTTATAAAAACGGAATATGTTCAAGTAGGTTGTTGTAACTTAATGGTCCAAGATTTAGCAATCCTGCCTTCAGAGTTCCTTGTAGAGCGGGAGCATTCTGTACATGGTTTGTCTTTCAAGGGCGCCTCTTCACCGGGCTGAAGCGGCATTGTAGTATTCTTCATAGGGGCTGAGTCCTGGTTGAGATGACAGAGGTCCAGCTTTCAGTGACCTCAGTGCATCAGAGTGGGAAGAGCACTCCGGCTTCCTACAGTTTTGGGTGTTTAGCCAAGCCCCTGCAGAAACACCTTCTCTTATCTCAAGAACAGCCCCTTGACAGGACTTTTCCTGAAGGCATAGGACCTGCATGAGAGAAAGGGCTGAAGAGCAGCTCTTTCTTGCTAATCCAGGTACCTGCCTGGCTTCCATCGTTGGCTTAAACACAAAGTTGTTAGTAACCCTTCAATGATTCAGGCTTTTGCGTACTGTGGGGCACGGACAGCTATCATGGAAAGAACAGTTAGACTAGTTTATTATGGACGAACCCAAAGAATTCAGAGAAAAATCAGAATTTTTAGGGAATTCTTATGTGTCTGGAACGGATGGGCCACGGTCCAAGAACTATGAGGATTTTTTTTTCCCCCAGGGACACAAATGTGAACCCTTTGATTGCACATTGTAGCCCACTGGGTTCCATAATCTTGTCCTTTTCCCCTGCAATCCTGCATTCGAACTTCTTTACTTAGTCATCAAGTACTGTGTATTTTTTGAACTGGTACTAAGCCTCAGAGCAGTGCTACACGCTTTGTGAGAGAGAAGATGAAATCGTTAGCCGGTTCTTGTTGCTTGCGCTGATTAGAAAAGAAGGAGGAAAAACAAGTTTTGGTGGAGAGGAGATTAAAATTAATGTCTGAAATAAGACTTTGTGACCTCTCCTTTCTGGTTTAATTACCCTTGCCCAGTCTGAGCCCCACGGAGGTCTTGTTGAGTGGTCCAAGGGGTGTGTGGGGCAAGTTCTGCAGCTTTTCCTGGCCGTCAGTGTGCTGGAGCAGGGGATCCAGGGTTGGGAGTTTGAAATATAGCTAGGTTTGAATTCCAGCTCTGCCATCTTTTAGCTGTGGGATGTTGGAGGAACTTAGCAGCCTTTCAGAGTCTCAGTTTCTTCATCAACAAGATGGGGCCAGTGGTGTTTAACTTGCCGGGATATTATTTGTGGAGAATTCAGTGTAATGCCGTCTGTTCCTGTCCTAACACAGTGCCTCGTGCAGGGTAGGTGCTGGGTCAAAGATGGCTATTTATATGTTCCAGGAGTTATATGTGGCCATGAATGTACTCTTTGTGTGTGTCATTTTTTTTCCAGCAGCCTGAATTCACGTGCGAGCCAACATACACATAAAGCTTTGTCTTTGACTTTTTTTTTTTTTTGGTCTGTTGGCTCAAAGCAAACATGTTGGCTGGCAGCTGGCGTGTGGCCCCCATATAGGAGGAGGTTGAGAGTTGCACGACCAGGCAGGAGGATAGTTTGGGGAGGGAAAGCCACTTAGAGAAGAGCAGAGAAGAGGATCCTTCTCCCTGTACACTACTTACTGTGAGAAGGGTCCAGTGCTAAGGGTCCTTGGATTTCTAATGTTGAAATCCAGTGAATGAAACGATGTTGGAATAAATCTGCCTGCCTTTAGCAAAAAGGCAGAAGGTAGTTGATCTTCACAAATGAGTGTCTTTGCATCCTTCGTTTCCCTCTTTGAAGTCCAAATATAGAGTCAACTGCTACACCTCTGGTGTAATGCCAGCCTCAGGTGGCTTGAACTTTAATATTGCCTTTCATCTGAGAAGCCTAAGGTATTTGACAAACATTAACGCATTGATCTTCCTATCACCCTCCCAGCAGGAGGGAATGTTAGAAGAAAGAAGCTCCTAAAATGTCAGTAGGGCAGGTGTAGTATGTGTTCTGGAAGCAGAATGGATTGTTGTAGCCAAGAATGGTTAAATCCTGCATGCCGGATTGCGTGCGGGCCAAGAGGTCGTGAGAGGACCCCTTTGAGGGGTCGCGGGAGAAAGCTTAGGGAAAATGCGGATCTGGCGGGGATTTCTGCAGTGAGAGGAAATCCACATTGCCCAGACCAGCCATGCCTTTGCCGTACATTGCATGCACGCTGATTATGAAAATAAATACTCTGAATTATTTATAATTCTGAATGAAAGGATATGATGCAATGCTTGTGCATGAGGACTTAGCGTAGCTGAGGATGAAAGGTAATAGTGACTAAGTACCTTTTTGTGGGATAAGGGTGGTTATGTGTCTAAGTTGGATTATAAATGGCGTATTAACATTGTTTTAATTTCCTTTCCCTTTTTCCTGTTGGTTCTATGTTCCTTGGCTTGGTTTTGTTTCACTCTCCTGTCAAGCTTTTGTTTGACTTGCTTTGTGGGCCTTGCTATTGGAAAAAACATATTGTGGCCATTCTTAGATCAATCTTGTGTGTGAAATATGATATGTGGGTGATTTAGCTCAGTTCCTTGGGGGACTATATTAGGCCCAGCTCAAGGGTTTCGTCCTGAGCCTGGTCAGTTAGCTGATCCAGAAGTCTGTTGCATATCCAGAGGTCATGTAATCCTAGGGACCCATCCCATAAATGCTTAATGCAGGTCAACAGGGAGGTGTCTGGTGAGAAAATGTGAAGGGGATTGGCTGGTGGTGTGGCATCCTCTGAGAAACAGAATATCCTCTTCACGTTTGTGATGTTTGCGATTTTACTGTTGATTAGACTCCTAAATTTGGAAGCTTTACTGTGTGGGCCGCTGACTGGATCTGCTTTGCCTTGCAAGTTTTTAGCTCACAGGGAAAAATCACCCATTGTTGAAAATTAGCTAAAGTTCTTGATGCTTATCTTTGTGCAAAGTGTAGCCTTTCCTAACACTTAATTTCTTTGGAAGTCCATCTCCTGGGACTTCTTTCTTTCACACTCCATTCCCCTCAGTAATTGGGGCATTAGCTAAGGCAGTAGATCTCAAACTCCAGGGAGCATCAGATCACCTGGAGGGCTTGTTAAAACAGAGATTGCTATTCCCCAGGCTCACCCCAGCTTGATTCAGGTCTGGGGTGGGGCCTGAGAATTTGCATTTCTAAGGAGCTCCCAGGTGATGCTAATGCTCCTGGTCCTTGATCAACTGCATTTTGAGAATCAGAGAGTTAAGGAATCTCCTGTTGGTCCATCTACCCCTGTATTCAGGCTTGGTGTGGTAGTCAGTTGTTTTTGTCCGTGTTGGTTTGAATGATTCTGTTCTTGGTTGTTTGAGAGCTCTGGAGAGGCTGAGAGACCCTCCCTGGTCATTTATCCCTAGCCAGGCCCGTGGAGAGCATATCCAATCCAGACCCTTCCACTTGGTTCCAAACAGTTTGGTTTATCTGGTACTTCTCTCTGTCTGGGTAACTGATACACGTGGCAAATTCGACCTGTCTCAAATTGAACTCACTACTTTCTTGCCACAAAATCTGCTGCTTCTGCATTTCCTGTCTTAGCCAGTGACACTGCCATCTGTTGAGTTAGCTGCTGAAGCCAGGCTCTTGCAGTTTTCTTTAGCATGTCACTCTTTCTTAGCACCCTCCACCCCCTACCCTCCAGCCCCACGAGCAAGCCCATCCAGTCCTTAGATCCTTTTGAGTTTGCATCTCTAAAATATCTTCAGTTTGCTCCCTTCCCTCCCTCCATCCTCACTGCCCTAGAGATTGTTCAAGAGCTTCAAAGGCTGTCTTTCATGTATTCTTCATCTACTTTTTCAAAGAATTTTTAAAAACACAAATCTGGTTTTATGCTATTTAAATTTTTCTTTTGCTTCTTATTACCTGTAGGATAAGGCATCTTTACCCCTGACTCCCTTCCCGTTCCCCGTCTTCCACTCTTTCTCTCTCTAAGCGAGAGCCCTAACACTTGGTGGTGGTGGACTCCCCTCCCTTTGTTACATTCCAACCCAGCGTGACCTCTCCCCTTGCTGCCAGCTTAGCCCTACGCATTCAGCTTCGCCTTCCTGCCCCTCCTTCCCTCTCCAGTTAGGCATTCCTTACGTCATAGTCCCAGAGCACTTCGCGCTTTCCTAGACTGGTGACGTCTGTCTCACCATTTGATATATGTTCACCCCCCTGTCTCCTCTATTAAGTTATAAGCCTTTCCTAGCAGGATTCATGTTTCGCTTGATTCAGAATCTCCACCCCACATGGAGGTTGCATAGCATTAGCCATGTCTTACATTTATTGGTGCTGACCCCATCCCACTGTTCTCAGCACTTCAGATGATTTTATTAAAATCTTTCAGCAACCCGATGAAGTAGGTACTCTTATTGTCGCTATTTTGCAGCGAATGAAATGGAGTTGATTTTTTAAAGTGTTTATAGAATCAATGAATGAATGCATTTCTGAAATGCTGACCTGAGGGACTAGAGCCCAGCCTGGTTTGGAATTTACTATTTATTCCCTAATAGGAGATGTGGTGCTCTGGGGAAATTACATCATATTAATGATATATGTGATTTTAAAAATTAAGCAGATATCAGTGCTATTTATTACACACATGTTGTGTGTTCATTTGAGGAGATGAATCCTCCCTACATTATTTTATGAAGCTACTGATACTCTGCTTCTTAATATTGTTTTGCTTTACTTGGATACTTTCAAAAATGTGTCCATTTTCCCCCTCATTTTTCAAACCTAGGAAACCTTGCAGATCAGGGGAGTATAAATATCACAGAATGGTTCATAAGTAGGAACATTTGGGCATTAGGGCATAAAACTTGCAGGTTTAGAAATATTGACTAGAATATGCTTAATTTCCTTTCTATGCATTATTTTCTTTTATACTTTATATTAAAGAGGAAAAGACAGAATCACGCATCATTCAACCTCTGAGTTACTAGTTTTTAAAATGAGAGAGAGGGAGAGAGAGACCCTCTGTGACACCACGTCATGGCAGCTTTGCCAACTTGCCCTTAACCAAGATGTCCTGTTCGACATCTAGAAAGATAATAAGCAGCAATGATATCATTGATGTTATCCCTAAATCACAAGATTGGCTCCCACCATTATTTTAGTTCTCGAGTACAAGGGATGAAGGCAGATTTCATGGTAATGAAAGTGAGTTTGTTATGAATTACATCTACACACTATCCACCCTTCAGCTTAGTATTTCAAGTTCTCCACAGATAACCTCCAGTGGTCCTCTCATTTCTTCGGATTTATGTCCCGCTATTCCCCTGGGTTCTGCCAAGCTGCATCTGTTCCTCAACAGACCCAGTCATTTTCCACCTAAGTTCATGCTGTTTCCTCGCCCAGAATCCCAGCACTCAGCATTGCCTGTCAAAAGCGTCTCTTGAGGCCCACCTCAAATGCTGCTTCTTTGGGCAGCCTCCCCCCATCTCGCTCCCTGGATGGGCCCTCCTGCCACTTTGCTCCTGGCATTTACTTCTTTGTGCTTTGTGTGCTAGTTACCTGCCTCATCCCCCTCATTAGCCTGTCGGCAGCCTGGGAGCTGCCACCTGCCTTACTCCTCTCCGTTTCCCTCCCAGCGCTCGCTCAGCAGACTGTCCCTTCTCTTGCGCTGCTGGTTCATTCAGGTCTGCCTCCTCCTTGTCTCAGGAATGCCCCCCCGAGGCTGAGGCTGCCCCTTCTCCCTTCATTTTGATGGTCACTGCTATCTCAGCATCTCTTGGTCACCTGTCTCACTGCTGTCACCTGTCCCACGGATGCACTCCAGAGACCAGACCACTCTCTCTACACTAGAGTCTTGTTTTAAACACATCTGATATTTTCACTCTCCTGCTTGACATTTTTCTTGCCACTTTATATTGTTAAGAGATACATATGTCTCTAGTAAAAGTATAAGGAAATGCCGGAAGGATAAACACCAGATCTGGCGGGGGGGCGGTGGGGGTGGAGGTGAGGATAGAGATGTGGTGTTGGTTTATTTCCTCATATGGGTGGTGGCAACATGTATGTTTACTATATTCTCCCATAGGTCTAAAATATTTCTTTTAAAAAACACAACCAGTTGCCCACGATTCAATGCAGACTCCCCAGCCCAGCCTTCAAGGCTGTGCATCACAGCTCTTGGTTCCACCTAACCAGCCTCGGCTGACCTCTCTTGGGTCCTCGTCCTCCTTCTCCAAACATTTCTCACGGTTGAAACACTGTGGCTTTGAATTCCTTTTCACATCTGGCCACGTAATAATCTCCTCCTCTGTTCTTTAATTTCTAGTATGATTTTTATGACTTCTTAGGCGTATTGACTGGCATCCCCTTTTTATCACTGGGGACAGTTCATTGTCACCTGACCTGTCGTCTTGTGGTACTTGACCTGTCCTTTGCCATCATGCATCGCCTGATATTATCGTTGCTTCATCCATCTCCACAAATTGTGAGCTCTTTGAGGACATGTTTTGTGGTTTATTTATCTTTGGGTTCTTGGCACCTGCTGCAGAGTAGATTTTCAATAACGTTTTGGGGACTTGTTGAGTAGTAGGTGTAGGATTAATGTTTTTAATTGAAGTAATTTTTTTTATGTGTGTCCCAAAAAACTTTAAAGCAAATTGAAGGGAATATCTCTTGGGCTCAATATCTGAAATTTAGACTGCAAATCTAATGGATTTACATGCAGATTTTCTAATTCAAACTTAAGATTTGTTTAGAAATCATTCTTCTGCTATTATCATTTACCTTATGGTTATGGGTGATGGTTTGATCTTTTTGGGTCTTTTTTTTTTTTTTAAGATTTTATTTTTCCTTTTTCTTCCCAAAGACCCCCAGTACATAGTTGTGTATTTTTAGTTGTGGGTCCTTCTAGTTGTGGCATGTGGGATGCCGCCTCAGCATGATTTGATGAGCGGTGCCATGTCCGCGCCCAGGATCCGAACCAGTGAAACCCTGGGCCGCCGAAGGGGAGCGCGCGAACTTAACCATTCAGCCAGGGGGCTGGCCCCTGGTTTGTTTTTGTTCCCCCACATCCTTCACCATGGAGTGTGTTGATGGTTTCTGTAGTAGTGTCCTAGGGTGTGTGTGAGTCCAGGTCTGGAAGTAGATCTGGGCTGTGAAGTGGTCCCACTTGTTGTTAGGGTGACTTCTGCCATCAACACTGTTTGCTCTGGGACGGAGACGCAACACGTCCATTTGGAGGAGAGGCAGCAGAGTTTATTTTTGTGGCAGACGTGTCCCGCTGCAGAGCTATAATAACTGTAATGAAGGAGGATTATGCTGTATTATGTTTATGAAGGGTGTACTAGTCTGTTACCAGGGTCAGTGGTGACAGCTCAAGCCAACAATTAGGTTTCATTAAAGACTCCAGCAGGCAATTAGCATTTGCTTCTGCCAATGAAATCCTGTGATCTATTAAGCATATTCTTTTTTATTATACATTTTGTAAAATGTGTTTAGATGATGAAGCTACACATTCTTTTAGACGTATACAAGTCTCCAAATTATCATTTGAAAAATGGGGCTGAGTTTCAGACTCCCTGTGTTTAAACCCATGGGTGATACTAACTAACGTTCTGCGTGGGTTGTGCTGTTTTAAAATTGGTACATTTTGAAAAGATCAGGTACATTCTTTTATTCAAAGGTAAGAAATGGTTATGGAATGTTATATAATTATGTGACTTATGAGGGGAAAAAAGTGTGACTGACATGAGACAAATTAAAACTCCAAAATAATGAAATGACACCTACCGATCTTAATTATATTCTTTAGAAAATTATTGTTTTACTTCAGTGGCATCTAAAAATAAAGGCTGGAAAGGATGATTTGTGCTGTGCTTCTGCCGAGCAGCTGTTTGGTTGTTTTCAAAATGAGGCTTATTTTCCAAGTGCTGCGTTAGGTACAAGTGTGTAATTTCATGTGCCTGCATCCTTATGAATGTCTTCAGCATTTCAGCTTTGCCTGTAAATATGAAGTGATGTTTACACTTACTAAGCTATTCAAAGAAGTTTTCTCCTTCCTTCCTTCTTTCCTACTCCAGTGCCTTCTCCTCCCTTCTTTCTCCCTTTCTCCTTCCCTCCCTTCCTTCCTTTATAATAAACCTTCGTTTGGAGAGTTCTGATAGCTTCTGATTCTGTATATGTATTTAAAGTTGATATTTATCAGGGATTATAAAAGGAGAAGTGTACAGTGGCAGCCCATCAGGCCAGACATTCAGGGCAAACATCTGTAATGGATGTCTCTTTCCGTGGGATAATTAGATGGTCTCCCCGTTGTTTGATTCTCAATTTGTATTATTTTTTCTCATTTGTAGACTGATAAAATGATAATAATGACTGAGCATAGCAGTTTGAATCTGTGTACATGGGCGTATTAAAGACTCCAAGAAGTCTTGCAGTCAACGACAGTGTGTCAAAGTCGAATTCATTTTAGTAAGGAATTATTTTTTATTTTCTCTTTTTGAGGAAGATTAGCCCTGAGCTAACATCTGCCGCCAATCCTCCTCTTTTTTGCTGAGGAAGACTGGCCCTGAGCTAACATCCGTGCCCGTCTTCCTCTGCTTTATATGTGGGATGCCTGCTAGAGCCTGGCTTGATAAGTGGTGTGTAGGTCCACACCTGGGATCTGAACTGTTGAACCCCGGGCCACTGAAGCAGTACGTGCGAACTTAACCACTGCACCCCCCGGCAGGCCCCCTTATTGTTTTTTTTTTTTTGAAGAAGATTAGCCCTCAGCTAACTACTGCCAGTCCTCCTCTTTTTGCTGAGGAAGCCTGGCTCTGAGCTAACATCCGTGCCCATCTTCCTCTAGTTTATACGTGGGACGCCTACCGCAGCATGGCTGCCAAGCAGTGCCATGTCTGCACCCGGGATCCGAACCAGTGAACCCCGGGCCGCCGAGAAGCGGAACGTGCGAACTTAACCGCTGAGCCACCGGGCCGGCCCCCCCTTATTGTTTTTTTTTAAATTTGATTTTATGGAAGATATGTAATCTCAAGGGACACTAATATTACGTAGAATACTTTCTAGAAGAAGCTTTGTTTAGAAGGTCTCTGGAGGGGCCGGTCCCGTGGCTGAGTGGTTAAGTTGGTGCGCTCCGCTTCGGCGGCCTAGGGTTTCGTCGGTTCAGATCCTGGGCACGGACATGGCACCGCTCATCAAGCCATCCTGAAGCCACATCCCGCATACCACAACTAGAAGGACCCACAACTAAAAATAGACAGCTATGTACTGGCGGACTTTGGGGAGAAAAAAGGAAAAATAAAATCTTAAAATAAAAAAGAAGGTCTCTAGAATAGAGAAGACAAGACATATTTCTTGTCTTGAAGAAACTCAGCATCTCAATTAGAGAGTATAGTGACTTAGATTATTGAGATGAGTAAACATTTTAAGTCTTCACTGGCAAACCAGACTAGCTTTATTTATTTATTTGTATTAATTGGATTTTTTTGTGTGTGGGGGAAGCACAGAACAAGAGCAAGTTTAAAATATCATGACTTTATTCACAAAACCAACTTGAAAGGAGTTTTAGTGACAGTAAACATTTAGTCTCATTTTATGTATTTGAAATACAGTGAAGAAGAGTGTTCAGATTGAGTTCAGGGCACCACAGGAACCTCACCCTTCAGAGAAAGATCCAGATATATTCAGTGGTCCATCTTATTGAGACCAGAAGCTGTGGTTAATGTACACACTACTGAAAAATCTTGGCTCTCCAAATTTTGGAAATCAGTGCTCCTCCCCTATTACTGATAATACTGCCAAGAAGAAAGCAGGCCAACTGAGGAAGTATAAACCATTGAGGGCTTTAGAAATGTCACTGCAATTACTTTATTAATAGCTGTGCCCATTTGAGTTGTTCTGTGTGACTGGGCCTTTAACAAAGGCATTGTGACTATAACATGAACAGCTTTTCCCCGCCATGGCCTCTTATTATCTCAAGCTGATTTGCTCAGTATTCCCTTCATTAATGTTCCCCACTCCCGTTTCTGACCTTTTCTAGAGCTTTATGCAGGGAAACACTTTTTCCTCTACAACCTTCAAACTCATAACAATCTTATGAAAGAGATGTTGTTTTTGTCTATAGTTATCCTTGGGAAATAGGAGTTAAAGAGGTTATTTGCTAAAGTCTCACAGCTAGTCAGTGGAAGAACTGGGATTTGAACCCAGTTCTTCTGACCCCACAGCTCAGCTTCTTAGGTCCAGAAGTCTAGGCAGGTCAGGAACATCTGTTCTTTCTCTCTTCTTTCCTTCCTTCCTTCGTTGCTTTCCTCATTGCTTCCTTCCATCCTTCCTTCCATCCATCAGTTTGTTTAATAAATGCATTTTGATATTTTAAAAAATGGGGATGCTTTCTGTGGTCATGATCTTTCAAAGAATAAGCAACTAATAGTGTAGCCACAGGCCACGTGTGGACCGTTCAGCATTTGACTAGTACTTTGAATTTGAATTGAGATACGCTGTATGTATCAAAACACACACCAGACTTTGGAGACGTAGTACAAGAAAAAAATGCAAAATATCTCATTGTAATTTTTTTAGGTGATTACAATTTGGAATGATATCTCAGATATATTGAGTTAAAGAAAATGTTATTAAAATTAATTTCTTCTGTTTTGCTTTTTTAAATGTGACTACTGGAAAATTTTAAATTACCCATGTGGCTTGCGTTTGTAGTCCATATTATATTTCTTTTGGAAAGATTATCAGACTCTTCCTGGGAACCCTAGTACCTGAGCAATGCCTCAGAGGACCGGGGAGCAGTGGATAGAGACAGAAATTAGAAATAGTTATTGGTGATGATAAGAAGCAAGCTTGATGGCACCTTAGATGACCAGCAGAGAGAGACTATTATTAGCTGGCGTTTATTTACTACTTAGCATGTGTGAGTACTTTGTCAAACACTCTAAGTGGATTATGGTTTTGATCCTTGCGACAACGCTGTGAAGTAAGCCCTCTTGTTGGCTTATTTTATAGATGAGAAAACTAGGGCTTAGAAAGGCTAAGGCACAAGATCCTACAACTAGTAAATACTAGTTTACCATTTGCAACATTATTGGCATGCAAATACTGGTAAATGAGGGAGCTGAGTGTCAGATCTGGGCG
Source organism: Equus caballus (assembly GCF_041296265.1). Lineage (NCBI taxonomy): Eukaryota > Metazoa > Chordata > Mammalia > Perissodactyla > Equidae > Equus > Equus caballus. The sequence goes on from NC_091688.1 coordinate 21,660,703, forward strand.
TGAATCCAGAGCAGGGACTTGTAACCACTCTGCATCACTGCCTCTCAAAGGCGAAAGAGAAAAGATCACTTAGAACCAATGGGTAGCAGCCCATTTATTCATTCAGTGCCTATGAAGGGTGAGCATTTTTCTCCCCAGAGTTGGCAGATAGCATCTTTGAATGAATATAGTACAACAACTGATTTCCTCAGAATGACCTCCAGTTATCAAGAAATGATGAAATTGCGCTTAATATACTCCATTGACTAATCAAAGCTTGCCTTACCTAGGAAGGTATTTATCAGAAATTGATTTTAGAAATTTTAAGCACACTTCACATCGCTTTTTAACTGAAAGACATTGACTTATTTCATGGCAAGTACAGATTTTGCAAAGACTAGCATCGATCTTTCTCTCTCCTCAATATTTTTACAGTACTTTTAAAAAAACTGATAAAAGTCTACCCACAAATCTTTCTAGTTATTAAAAAATTTTTTTTATATTTTTCTAGTCTTTGTTCATATGTAAACATATTTTATAGTTGTATTTTATGTACCCCTTCACATATATGCATGCTTTTCATGCTTCTTATGGTCTTATTAATATTTCAGTGTATTTTCATATAATTGATATACCGTAAATTCTCTTATTCTTATTTTTTATTATTGAAAATACATACATTTCTTGCTTTCCCTTAGAAGATGATAGCAGGGATCTTCACATTAATAGTTTTTAAAAATTATTGTTGAATTTATTTTCGGATGAATTTCTGTGAGTGAGATTGCTTGTTATGATGAGCATTTTTATGGCTCTTGAATGATACAGATGGAACGCAATTTTGCACGTAGGTCATAAAGAGAAGTTCAAAGGTAACACGACTTTATTTTCAGATAGCTTATCTTTCAGATCTTGCTTTGCACAATGTTTGATGACTAGGAAGTGGATTATCCTAGCAAATAACTCTTGCTTTTGTCTGTTTTCTTACAGTTCCCTTCCTTGTAGTCCAACAGAAGAATTTGATGAGTCCTACACTCATACATTCAAAGACTGAATAATAACCCTTGCACTAGATTTGCTTTTCACCTAAGTGTCCACGAATCCTTATATCATTTAAAGCAGAAAAAACTGTATTGGATAGAATTATTTCTGTTATGAATATGATATGTATAGAATTATTGAAAAATACATTTATGTAAAGATAACATGTAAAAGGGAATTAAAGATATACATGGGTGCATACTTTATTGATAAAAAGAAATAATTATAGACTATTCCATCATTCTAAGTTAATTTCTGGTGCTTGTTGGCTTGCCTTATTTTATGTAGATGTCATTGGTGTCTGCCTATTATTCTGTCTTGTTCTTTTTCACAAGCTTTTTTCAAACTTGTGTTTTCCTGTATCAGCTACTCTCTAATTTGCCATATTTTGATGACTATTGTATTAGTTTTTGCTATGGTAACAAAAAAGTTTCCAGCATCTTAGTGGCTTTTGACAACCAACATTTATTCCTTGTCTGTGTTATGTGAGTGCTGTGGATGTCCTGTAGCTCTTGGGGGTTGACTGGGCTGGTGCCACTCCACATGTCTTCTCATTTGGGAACCCAGGCTAAAGGGACATGCTGTCGCCTGGCCGGGGGCAGGGTACAGCAAGAAGCATGCAATCTCCTTTAAAGCTGCTGCATAGATGTGGCGAATATGTTGTCTGCTCACATCCCATTGGCCAAAATATATCACGTGGCACAGCCAAAAATCAGAGTGGGGATCTTCATTCACCCCACAGCATTCCCAGGCAAGTCACAGGGACGTGGATGGGAAATATTACAGGAAATGAGCAAAGGATTGGGATCAATAATCCCATCTTTTATGCTATCATTGATTTAACTATTCCCTTGTTTCCAGTTTTAACAATGATAAATAGCATTGCTATAAACTTTGTTGAACAAATTATATTTATTTACTTGGAGAGTATTTTCTTGGAATATAGTTTCCAAAGTAGGCTGTGTGGGTCAGAGGGCATGACTTGCTTGTAGATCTTGTTACATATAGCCAGATTGCTCTCTAGAAAGACTATCAGTTTACGGTGCCATCATCAATATTTAAGGATACAACTTTCCTCATATCCTACTAGTGCTGGGTTTTGCAGTGTTCATTTTGTTAGGTTCATCATTGCTTAGAGTTTACTTTTTGTAGTTACTAATTTTACATTAGTATATTAAAATTAGTATTTTAAAACAAACTTTTAGTGTTTTTAAACAAAAACTTTTGGGACAAATTGTATTGTTATGCATCTATTAAATTGAATAAAACAAGAGCCACATAATTTTTTTTCCTGGTGGCTGAAAGTCATTGTAAAAAATACTCGTTTTCATCCTCTCTTTGTTTTCTTGTGCCCACATTTTTCTCAGTATACTGTTTCTTAAATACATTTTTATCCTGTACCTTAAAGCAAAACAGCTGAAAAAGTAGAAAGAAAACATGTTTTATTTGAAATTTTATAACTCTTATCTGAATCAAATCATAGTAATTATTACTATAGAACTGGGTAAATGGCTGAACCTACTCAAATTGCTGAATTTTGTTGGCTGTTTTAAAGTCTTGGGAGAGGAGATTTATTTATGGTCCTGCCTTAATTCCATGATTTTCAGATTCCCCTGTTGCTGTATGGTTTATATAGCAGAAAATATCAACTGAAACTTAAGAACCAGTCTTTCCTACAGTTTTCCCCCTCAAACTGTAAACTAAAACTTTTTATTACCCACTGTATCCTCTCACTTGGTTTACTTTACAAGTGTCACGTTGCCTGCTGCTACACGTGTCTTGGGCTTCTGCTTAGAAATAGTGGTATCTGGACATACCCATAAATATCCTTGCTTCTATTTCCTCTCGTAAGGCCCTGAGAGCTCACAGCAAAAGCAAGTAGACTTGCAGGGCAGGTAAGAGAAATCTTCAGGCTGCTGAATCCAGAGTCCGTAGGCAGAAGAGGCAGATTGTGTGTGTGTGTGTGTGTTGGGAAGTGGTGTTGGGCTTTGGGAATGATACCCGGATTTTGCAGCTATCATTGGAGTGCAAATGCCTCCCTCTTCGTTTAGTGGAGGAATGTTAAAAATCCTCAGAACTGAGAAGCCCCTTCTCTGTGTTTCGAGACACAGCCTGGTAAAGCTTAAGAAATATTACAGCTCACTGGGGAGCAAGTCCAGGTGTGGGAGAAGTAAGTGACGTGGGAACCAGATGTCAGTGTGTGAACTAGAGTTTTTTGAACACTGGTAGTTGCTGATGGCAGAATGTTAAATGTGTGAGTGTTTAGAGTATTAGTAGGGTGAATATTAAATTCAGATTAGGGTTGAAGAAAAATGAAATTGAATACATTTGCCATGCAAGTCTTTGGATTTTTGTTTCTGAATGGTTTCTTATTTCAGTTTAAGTTCATTTTGTATAAGTCTTTTTAGAGTTTGTTGCAATTTCTTTGGAAGATGAGGACCAATTGGTTTATGAAATTTCGATTTTGTAATAGATCAATCTTTTGGGAAAACTGGATTCCAAGCCTCAAAGTGAGTGAGCACGAGGATGCTTTATATTAATAGAGAAGAAAGTGAATTATTATAGAAACTTTTAAAAAATCAGTGCAGTAAGACAGGATGCTTGTTTACATTGAAACATTACATGTCTGGATTGAATTTATAAAAAGAAGGTTGCTACTGAACTCTTCTCAAAGGTTGTCATGCTGGTGTTTTCTTAAGCTAATAGTTTTAAAGACAAAAGTCTTATCCTTGCAGTGTGTTCTGCTTCACTGAATTCCGTATTTTGGGAGAGTTGAGGCTAAGGGTGTAAAATGTGTTAAATGTATATATAGCTTTTCGGTCCAGGGTTGGTGGTGCCACCCATGGGACCCTGTACAGTGTTGCCTCAAATCAGTTAGTGTGATCCTCTCCACTCCCCAGTGCTTTCTCCTTTCTCTTCTGTTTTCCTTCCCTTCTAGTCAGTATGCTGGCCTACTAGTGGAGTCCTGTTATGTGGCGCTGTGGTCGGATTGTGTGCCCCCAAAATTCAAATGTTGAAATGCTAACCCCCAAAGGTGATGGTATTAGGAGGTGGGGCCTTTGGGAGGTGATTAGGTCCTGAGGGTGGAGCCCTCATGAATGGGATTACTGCTCTTATCAAAGACCCCACAGAGCTCCCTACCCACTTCCGCAGTGTGAGGATACAAGAAGTCTGCGCCCTGGAAGAGGACATGAGGCTTAACTGATGGGTGATTGTCAGGCCAAAAGTTGTAATTGTTTACCTAAGAAGGCCTGTGACTACTGGACTGTTTTAACATCCCTGCACCCACATACTTCGTCTTTCACCGACATTAAGTGTTCAGTCCAGCCATTCGCTTTTTAGACATATGACAAATTTGTGGTTCTTATAACCAGTTGTTTGTCATGTAGTAATTAGTCCTGTTTGTTGATGTCCATGAGCTGTTTGGGCTTGTTTATAGGGAGGGCAGTGGCAAAAACCGTGTTAATTTCCCTCGTATGTCCTTGCCACAGATCCCCAAGGAAAGCATAAGCAGCACACTGTATTTTGCTGGTGTGCTTGGTTGTCAAATACAAGTGCATTTTGGGGGTAGCCGTCTTGTGAGTGACCTGTCATCTTTCTTGCTTTGAAGACTTTGGTCTCACAAACATACTTTCCTTGTGATCAGGTATCTACAGCATATGGATTAGGCCATGATTCTTGACTTTTGTGCCTGTGAGTATCAGACTGAAGCCCCTTTTTTTTAAATTTATTTTTTTATTTTAATTTTAAAAAATTTTATTGAGGTCATATTGGTTTATAACATTGTATAATTTCAGGCATACGTTATTGTTTTTCGGTTTGTTTATAGGGTGCATCGTGTTTACCAATAGTCTAGTTTTTATCTGTCACCATTCGTGTCTCCCTTTACCCCTTTCACCCTCCCCCCACCCCCTTCCCCTCTGGTAACCACTAATCTGTTCTCCTTGTCTGTGTGTTTATCTTCCACTTAGGAGTGAAATCATATGGTATTTGTCTTTCTCTGACTTATTTTGCTTAGCATAATACCCTCAACGTCCATCCAAGTTGTCACAATTGCAGGATTTTGTCTTTTTTATGGCTGAGTAGTATTCCATATATATATATACATACACGTATACCACATCTTCTTTATCTGCTCATCAGTTGATGGGCACGTGGGGTGCTCCCATGTCTTGGCTATTGTGAATAATGCTGCAATGATCATAGGGGTGCATAGATCTCTTTACATGGTTGATTTCATGTTCTTTGGTAAATACCTAGTAGTGGGATAGCTGGATCATATGGTATTTCTATTTTTAGTTTTTTGAGAAATCGCCATACTGTTTTCCATAGTGGCTGTACCAGTATGTATTCTCACCAGCAGTGTATGAGGGTTTGAAGCCCATTTTTTAAAACAACCATACTTCAGTTCTTAAAATGTCTCAAGAATATTCACACCAGTTATCCTTCCATGCAAACATAGCCACTGTGTTTTTTATATTCTTTCTAACCTTTCTATTAACTATATAAATATAATCATGTCTCATATATCGAATAATATTCAATTAGAATAATATATTGAGAGAATACTTTTTATTCTGCTTTTTCCCCACTTAGCTTTTTAGACATTCTTTTCCCTGTTTTACACAGTCTTTGTGTATAAATTTAATGGGTGTGTAATTACTTCACTGAATTAATATAATGATCAATTTCCATTTGTTGATTATTTGGGTTATTTCCAGGATTTTTGGCTATTATAAATAAAGTGCCATTAACATCTTTGAACCTATAGTGTCTGTCTTCTTTTGGATCACTCCTTTGGGTTGAATTCCCAGGAGAGGGTTAATACATCACAGAAAATAACGCACACATTTTTATGTTCTTTTTTGGCAAAACCGCTCTTCCAAGGATTGCCCAATTTACATGCTGCTAGATTTTCAGCTCACATTTAGTCATTGTTTTGTTTTGTAGATTAACAATAACTTTCTTATTAGGATATTGTTGACTTGATGTCAGGTCTCTTACTGCATTACTGGCCCTTCGTAGGTGCTCACACATTTTGATTAGTTCAGCTTTAGGGAGGAGTGCTTATGGGATAAATGTTAGCATTTCCAGTGTTGTAACCATTCATCTTTGTGCGAACCGTATTGATTTTTAAATGGTGTTTACGGGAGTTTTTTTTTGACAAAAAAGCTATGAAGAGGTGAAATTTTAAACCACCAGCCAGCATTTGGCCCAAAGGCTGTAAGCTCTGCTTACCTTCTTTCCCCAACAACCTGTTAGATTTTTCTCCTGGATTGATTGTGTTCCTTGAGCGGTGTCTCAGCCTGCATAGTGTTGTTAGACCGATAGAAGTTGTTGGGTAATGAAAAGGATTACTAAAAAAGAAGAGTTAAAAAGGAAATTAATCTTCAAAGGACACCTTGAACAGGCAACAGAGGGATCACTGCATGCGACAGGCTGTCCTTGTTTTATCACATAGATAGGATCATTTAATTCCCGTTATTCAGAATTTTCGAGTACTACACTGATTTGCCCAGATATTCGTCCTTTTGGTCGAGAATGAGCTGAGTCCCCTTGACAGTTAGGCTTCTCGGTATAATTTCTCAGTTGGCGTTGGTCACTCTTGGGTGAACTCATAAAATCGACTTCCTTAACAGGCATAGCCAAAGACCAGCCCGAGATGTAGACAGAAGCCTTTGTTTACACCTGGACAGAAATCTCCAGATAGCCCTAAACATCCGGTCTGATTCTGAAGTCTTGATTAGGGCTTCCCTCTCCTGAAGGCAGTGCTGCCTCTTGGAGAACAGATGCCTTTTGGCCTTTCTCTGCCTGCATCGCCTGCTGTCTCTAACACTTCATCACTTTCTTTTCTTCTGATTTTCTGCTTTTTCCTCCGTTTTTGTCACCTATCATCTCTTCCATGCATCTCTGACTTAAAAGAAAAAAAATCAGAAAACCTCCTGGATTTTCAAATGGTTTGCCCATCAAAATGCCCCTTCTTTTGTGCTATGTCCCCAGTCAGTAGAAGGGTATAATCTTGAATTCCTTTACTATTATATATATATATATATTTTTTTTTTTTTGATTTCTCAAAGAACTGCTTCTCTACTAAAGCTAGCTTTTCTTATATATATATTTCTTCTTTTAGTGTCTGGGGACCTTGAGTCCTTCCTGAATGGATTCTAAAGGTAATCTCGTTATTGTGCATATTTTACTGCTAATTGAATACATTAAATGATGTGTTTTTCCTAAATTGCTATTTGACCTAGAAAACCAAGTAGAGACTTCTTTGAACGGTGTTTGTATTCCTGTTGGTATGTGTACCCTTTAACTCCAGCTTGATTTTAATCACTTTGATCACATATATGTCTAAAAAAACCACTACCCAGGAAAAAGGGAGCAGCGTTCTGAAGTGACTCTGGCTTGTTCCATGAGAGTCCCTTAGGCCGTGTAAGATGAAACCGTTCTGGGCAGATGTGTAATGGGACAAGTCCAGTTTGAATTTTTGCACTCTCCAACCATCCCCCGTCCTCACCCATGTGGTCTAGGGAAGGTGCACTCCTGGGGAATTTCAGAAACCTGAGTCCTGGTTCTGCCACTAATTGGCTATTTTGGTTTTAGGCAAGTTACTTAGCCACTCATGACTCAGTTTCCTTGTCTTCATCGTGAGTTAGCTGGTCAAGTAGAATACGATTCCTCAGGTTCCTAGCTCCACACTGCTTTGAAAACCCAATAGTTCTAGAAAACTTTTTTGTTTCAGCTTTGTGGTTGGATTTGTGGACAGAGCAAAAAAGGAAACCTCTGTGCTGTTACTCTTCTCAGAAGAAACGACTAGTCTGATTTATTTTTGTCCAGGGAAATATTCAAGTAGCATATTTAAATATCAAATTAAAATTTTTTTTCCATGATTGCTCATTTTATTTGAATAATTCAGTGGCATTTACCTCTGATCCTTCCCCTTAAAAACGGGGCTGTAACCTCTGCAGTATACTTGTTATTGCATTCACTTAAATTAATGTTAACTTTGTTGGATATATTTTCAGAGCTTCACCCTGGTCAAGGAGGCGTTTTAGGTAGTTTTAGGTTTTGCGCTCTCAAAGGTTGGAAGTCGTTGGGATGAGAAGATTAGTGGAATTTAGCAGAAGTTTCTCTGTGCTGTGGAAAAGGATACTTTTCCTGTTGTCCATCCATTGCAAAAGCGTTACTTTTCCTGACAGTGCAGGCATCACTTCCGTATCTCTCCACAGAGATTCATGGTCCATACTGCTGTCACTGTGTAGGTCTTGAAAGTGTTTGTGGGTTGCTGTGTGTCACATATGTGCCTCTTCACCTTCTTCTGAACTGTGCTTTGTATCCTTTTAGGAATTGCAACATCATCTCTAAGGTTTTAGGTTTCCTGATGCCCTCCACCGCGGCGGATTTCTTTATAGCATTTGCTTATTACATTGATTTGTTTTGAGCATTTCATAACTTATTTTGAAATAGTTTGAGACATTCAGGGGGTATTTCGAATTCTAGGCTGGCAATCTCCAGTCTAGACAACAGTATGTGATAGACCAGAGAGAAAAGAGAAGATTGGGAGGTGGCTCAGTGATTTCCAAATAAGGAGCCAGAGCTGACATGGAAGGGTTGCTGGATAGGAGCGTGGTCTGAAAAATAGATTTCACAGTATATATTTTGTCTTTCCTTTGATCCTATTATATTTTTAATTCTTTCATGTTTTTAAAAACATACTTTATGTTGCTTACTTTCTACTCTAAATAATTGGATTTTAATTTTAACCAAAAATCTTTACTTTTTTTCATTCTGGACACAGACATGCAGATACACAGTTTGTTTTTATTGATACAAATTGATGTTCTTTTGCTTTCACCCCCTTGAAGCATGTGTACTGTTTGCATTTCTAGGTCCACTTTATCAAGGAGTGGTTCCAAAAGTTTTAAACCAATTAGCTGGGAACCAGGAATTGATTTTCCTCTAGAAACTATGTTAAAATTTGCACTTAAATTCTCAGCTATCTGCTGAAAGCCTGTTACCTCTAATGTAGCCTTCTGTAGAGTGAAGCCACTCTTAAACACTATTTCAGTGCAAGAAGAGAGTCCTAGCTCCATGCTCAGTGACAGGAGTTGGAGAGGGAGCCCCAGCAAGAGGAAGGGCTGCAAGCTTCATAGCTGTGGCCTGTGCTCCTGGGGCCGGCTGCCTGGGGAGTGCCGCTGGATTCCTCCGCTCCCCTTCCCCTGGGGCCTTCACAGAAACTGCCCTGAGGGCCCTCTTGTCAAGTGTCCAAAGCCAGTTAAAGTTACTCTGGGTTCATTCTTGGTTAGGAAAGACTACCAATAAGGGATGTGGAATGAAAATGGGGAGATGGCGAGCAGGGGATAGCGGATGTGCTCCTGTGAGAGATTATGTTGATCTTTGGATGCAAGGTCCAAGGCCACTTCTCTAAAGAGATGGAGCATGGCTGTCTGTAGATCCTGTATTGTGAAAATGTCAGAATCACACAAGGATTAACAGTTTATTCATCTCCTGTAAGCTTAGAGACCTCATAAGTATGATTGAGTCTTAAAAGTCAGAATAATTTTCCTTATTTTGGTACATAGTCAGCTCCTGATCACCACTGCAATTTTTAGAAAATCTTGAGTTAGTGTTTCCCTACTTCTTAGTAGGCCTAGTGGCTGTCTCCTTTTTCCTCTCAGGCTTATCTTGCCAGCATTTTAAATGTAATTGTTATCACCTGCAATTTTATTAAGTATTAAACATGAAGTTGCACATTAAATCACTAAAAAGACCAGGGCATTTATTTTCACAGTTTATCTTTGATTACAAGTGAAGTTTTTGCAGCTTTCTCGCTAATTTTTTCTTTTGGTGGTCTTTGTTTACACTTTTCATGTTCTTTCTTTAAAATAGCTGGGAGTCTGCTAACCGAACTTCTAGGCAATCTACTCCATTGCACCATCTGGTTTGGACTCAAGGAATATTAGCTATTTTTTAATGCTGGTGTAAGCCAAACGTAATTAGGAAAGCGAGTTCCGTTTCAGAACCTGATATAAAAGATGCAGTGCATATGCATTCTTTGGTTGTATTCTACTGGTCTGGATGAGTTGAATTAGCTAATTATTGATCAGTCATTTTGCAAATTATCCTTTTTGAAAAGGAGACACTCATTTAATCTGAAGTTTGCCTGAGAGACTGTACCAGCTCCCAAATTAGCCATTCCATACTCAGTTACTTTTGAATCTTTAAGTTGCTACATTACTTATGTGAAATCTCTCAAACTTGTGGAAAAAAATGATCTAAGATGCTTCCAATTTATGTTTTCTTGCAAATTAAATATAAACAAAACAAACAAAATAAAAATCTCATGAAACATGGTTTTTGGTGCCTCTGACAAACACTTAGGGGAATGCATACTGAATCAGTGTTGCCCTTACTTTTTCTGACTGCTTATTTTGTCACCTTTAGAAGGTTTTCCTATTGAACTCTTGTTCTTTCTCATTTCTATTTGTTTATACCGTCATCAACTTAGTACTTATACGTGTTTTCTCACAAGGCAGGGATCTGCTGCTTTAATTGTGTTAGTTGTTTCTTCAGAAAGCTTTTCTCTGTACCTGAGCTAGAGTAGGCGAAGAAGTCCTTTTTGCTGCTAACTAAGGGACTGTCAACTACTTTGTGAGAACAACATACTTGTATACACATTTACATGAGAGGTCTTTTTATTCACGCCATTAACATGCCATGTGTTCCATGGACCTTGCACTGATTCATGCCTTTGCAACAAAACTTTTTTAATTGCATCTAGCTGTTCTTTTTTTTTTTTAACTGCCACTTCCAAAGATAAATTTCGTTCTCTGCTTAAGAAAACAGATGACTCTTTTTCCCTAAAATTCCTTCTGTGAAATGACATGTGGACCTGGCAGTCATTGTGAATCTGTTTTATTTTCCCCTAGTGTTACCAAAAGCAAGGAAGGCATTTTAGCCCCTTTAAAGAGACACTAGCCTGGGGTAAATAACAATTTAGTCCAGGTGGGTAGAAAAGAATGCTTATGACATTCTTTTCATCAGCTCCATGTGTAACCTCCAAGCAGGAGGTCAGGCAGTAAAACATTTGAGTGAACTGGTGAAATGTTTTGTATTTATTTACAAGGCTCTTAATCACAAGACTGATCCCAATAAACTCAACAAGTCAAAGTGATGGAGGAAAGTATATGAGGCATGCAGAACAGTAAAAGTGGGGACTCGAAGGGGCCTTCAGAGTGCATTTTCCCTGCTCTTCTGTTCCCACTGTGGAAAGATGGCCATCAGAATCTCTGCTGCAGTGGCCATGGGTGGGTATAATGAAGAATGTAGTTATACTCATTCTGTTCCCATCTGCTGCTGAACTGCCTGACATTTTGCTTTTATTTTTACTTTTTGTTTATTTTTCGCTGGGAAAGATTCACCCTGAGCTAACATCTATGGCAATCTTCCTCTCTCTCTTGCTCTCTCTTTTTTTCCCACCTCCCCAAAGCCCCCCAGTATGTAGTTTTATATTCTAGTTGTAAGTCCTTCTGGTTCTTCTATGTGAGCCACTGCCACAGCGTGGCTACTGACAGATGAGTGGTGTGGTTCTGCCCCTGGGAACCGAACACAGACTGCTGATGTGGAGCATGCTGAACTCTAACCACTAGGCCATCAGGGCTGGTGTGGCATTTTGCTTTTAGATTCCAGGCATCCTGAAGTATTAGAATTCTGTTTCACTGAAATTTCTCCATTCTTTTTCTTAACCTTATCTACCTGAAACTTCTCTTTCACTATTAGTGTATTCTGTAATTTCCCTTGTGCTGGAGTTGATGACTTGATTTCATTGCTTACCACAGTCTTGTGTGAAGCAAAAGCATTTCAAACCTTTTAAGTTTTGCCGTTTTTATTGTTACTGTATTTTTAAAAATTTATTTATGTGAGCTTGTAGAGAATTAAAAAAAGGAAAGAGAACAGTGCCTCTGGATATGAAGTCCATTACATTTTCTACTGCCACATAGTAGGCTCTGGGGTCCCTAGACACGCCCTCGTCGTCTTTCCTGCAGCCTGGCTGTCCATCTTCTCATTGCATCGCCACCAAATGATGGGCAAAGCTTTCATTCATACCTGACTGCTCTGCTTTTTTATATCTCAAATAAAAAATTTCATGAGGTAGGAGGGTTAAACTCTTTGTGAATATTAATAATCCAGGTTAATTTGAAGGAACTTTGAATTTATATGCTACTAGAAAAAATAGTTCATCTGAGCAGTTATCTTGATCAACTAGCAGAAATCTAGGCAGGATAGATTTAATGAGTAAGTGAGAGTAATTTAGTGTTAGCCTGTTGTACAAATAAGAGTGCTTTAGTATCTGAAATAAGATTTTGTTATTATTTGGATATTTCCTTTTTCAAACCATCTCTGGAAAATATTAATGTATGTTAGGAAGTTACTTCAGTTTATTAGGCACCAGCAAGCATTATTGAGAATTTATTGTGCTGGAGGTACAGAACAGGGACTATGAAAATGAATCAAGTGCTCCCATTTGGGGATGGGGATGGGGGTGGGGACAGACTCAGAATCAGATAATTTTAGTAGAGTGGTCAGGGCTTTGCTACAGGAGTGCAATTGATGCCACAATTGAGGAACATACTTCTCTCTTGCTTCTTGAGGGATTTTTTTTTTTTTTAATTAAAGGCCCTGATCAACTTATCTAGGCAAGTAGTTTAAAACCAACATTTCTGGAATATAAAACAAAACACAGGGCAGACATTCTTAGGACATTTTCGTCAGGTTACTGTTTATTTTATTTTGCTGTTTGAATGTAAAGGCTATAAATTTTGTGGTTTAGCTTTTTAATTTTACCTCTGTTTAGCTGCATCTGACTTAAGATAAAATGAGGAGCTGTTGTATCAGAGGTAGAGGAAATAACAGAATAACTGAATCCCTTCCTTATTCTCTCCCACTTGGACCCAACTGACCCATCTGTCCAGTGGGGCATTGGATGGTTTCCTTTGAGTCCTCGGGCTCAAGAGAACCCATACGAAGTTCTTTTGGAGGAAAATTAGCTCTGAGCTAACATCTGCTGCCAGTCCTCCTCTTTTTGCTGAGGAAGATTGGCCCTGAGCTAACATCCATGCCCATCTTCCTCTACTTTATATGTGGGATGCCTCCCACAGCACAGCTTGCCAAATGGTGCCATGTCCACACTCTGGGATCCGAACCAGCATTCCTGGGTCACCGAAGCAGAACGTGCATGCGCACTTAACCACTGTGCCACCGGGCCAGCCCCAGGAAGTTCAGTTTTGAAGATTCATCCTCTCTATATGAATAAATTACTTGATCATTATCTACTGTTTTTCATTTTCTGTGAAATGTACCATCTGCCACGTGATGGAGAATAACAGATTTCTAGACGAAAGAGCTTCTATTTGGAACAGTTAGTGTAATGTAATGTTTAATCCACTTAATGACCTTAATGAACGAAGAAGTGAAATAAAATATTGTTGTTCTGGGGAATCATTGGTCAAATTCTAAAGAAGTTTGTCTTTGAATCTACTTGGGAAGTCTCTCTTATTAGTACCAGTGAGTAGAGATGAGTGGTTTTGATATGCTGAAGTCATATTTTCGTTGGGTAGAAATCCCTGTAACATTTTTACATGACATGGTACTTCTCCATTTCCTCCTAAGACAATAATTTCCTCTTTGGAAAAAGAAGTCCATCAAGGCTGGGCTTTCAGTTACAGGATCCAGTTCGATCTTTTGACGAACTAATATCGTTCACTGTGTGGTAGATGAAGTGGACGTGGTACTTGAGGGGTTGTGAAAAGATGCCAAAGCATGCTTCCTTCTTTACAGGATTTTATTGTAAGTTCTTTGTATTTTAAGTCCCCTTTTCAGATGACTTTATTATAAACTTTATATATTTTAAGTCTTTCCTCTTTCTTTCCCTCCTCCCCTGCCTCCATTTTTTTTTTTCTTTCCATTTCATCTCAGAAGAAAGATATGTTTCACTTTGCTGGTATGTCCTTGCATCTCTTCATTTACGGCTCCTGGTTAATGCTGTGATAAGATTTTTGGATGTAAGTAGTTAAACTGATATTTCTTTCTTTAGCTATTTTACTTATGTTATCCTCCTTAAATTTGGTGAGTTGACCTGGCAGCATCATCTCAATCTTCTTCCTTAGATTCGATGGATGGACTGACTTCGTCTTGAACTAGTTGATGGTTGGTGTTCTGATGAGATATACTTGAGGAAGAGTTCTCCCTTCTCCACTTAGGTTCCTTAAGTTTTGGTGCAATAATAATTTCAGCAAGGAAGAAATATCATACGTTTTGTAACTCATACATAAAGTTTGCTTTTGGGGAAGACTTGTATAGTCCACCTACTGTGCTTTCACAGAAGTGGAGGCAGAGGTGCCTTTGAAGCAGAAGGAAGTAACCATTCAGGGTTGATGATCACTCTGTTAGTGATATGAATGGAATATTGTGAAAGCTTAGAGACGGGACTGACTGCATTTGCCCAGCATGAGACACCCTTAGCAGAGGAGGAGATAGCTGGGTCTGGAAGGATGAATAGAACCTCCAGGAGGAGGAAGAGGAGAGAGAATGTCTCCAGGAGGAGAGAAGGGAATGTGAGCTCTAAGAGTGGATGCCTTAAAGCATGGGGCATGTTCAGGAAGCTGGGAGTCCAGTATGCCTGGTACTTAGGCGGTGGGGGTGGAGAATGGGAATTGCTTTCAAGCCGGGATGTTATGGTAAAAAGGAATGTGTATGACTTTTCTATATGGAAAGATTAGAATTTTCCTAGAGGGGACACTTAGTACCTGCCTGTCTCATTGAGGTTTTTTCTTGTATCAAAGTTAATCCAGTGTTTTGAAACATAAACTTCCTTTCTGTTTCCGTTTGGTTCTGACCCCAAAGAAAATAAATATTCACAGTCTTGGTAGCTATGGATTGCCTGGGTAAGCGTTTAGTAATAGGTAGCTTCAAACAAACTTTACCAAACCACATTTTGTGTTTGTATTGCACTGGTGCTAATCTGGCAGGAATGATGTCCAGCAGGAAAGTCAACATATCTTAATAAGCCATCTGTTTTACAGGAATACTAGGTTTCTGGCAAATGTAATATATGCCTGGCATACATTTCACACTGATGACTCTTTTAAACGTGTTCCAATGGGAACAGCAGCGTATTTCGCTGGTCACTATCGGCCTTGCAAAGGATAGTCTGAAGTGCTGTGAATTACTTTTCCATCTATATACCTACCTCGGTCTCTTACACTGTCAGCATGAAAAACAAAATCAAAACAAAACGTCATACAGAAATTATTTCTGCTGCTTCAGTACTGTGGCTTCAACGGTTAGAAGTGGGTGGGGAAGGGTGATGAGACTGGAGAGGCAAATGATTTGTTCTTATTTTGTGGCCAGACTTGTCAGCTATGCATGTGCCACTACGGGGAGGTTCTTCTTGGCAACCCAGGGGCGGAGTGGAGGTCGAGGGGGTGGGGTGGAGTCTCCCTCATCTGGGGTGAGATGGAGGTGTACTTCCTGTTACTGTGGTTTGGCAAGAGGGGTTCATGAGGATTATACCCGGATATCAGGAGCTTCTTTGAAAAGTTAGATACAACCCTCTTTGTCAGATGTAGGACAAGGCCTAATGTGAATGTTAGTCCAGTGGCAGCTTGGCCAGGAAAGTTGTATTTTGGCAAATGTTACTTTTCCAAGGGCAGTGATATGTATAGCCAGACATTTTTGAGGGAAGGAAGTAAAATCCATTTATGGGATTAAAAATCCAGTGAATATACTGAATACAGTTTTTAAAAACTCAGTGTCTGAAGGTTTTCATTGTCTTTTAATCCCTAAGATAAGGCTTTTTTCTGCCAATGGAGGGGTCTTTCTGGAATTTTGGATTGTTGACTGGTCAAAAGGCATTGAAGATATGCCATTCCCTGGGCCATCTTGCCATTTTGTTAAGTTAGAAGATGTATGGGGAGGAAACATTTCTTTTCTTGCAGTTCGTTCTGCTCGATCATTGCCGCAGATGGTCCAGGGAGACGGGTGCTGGTTTATTGTTAACTGGAGGCAGGGCACTGCCAGGAGCCTGAACAGGGCTAAGAGGGCTTAGACTAACGCTGCTGGCTGCTCTGGTCCTCACACTGAGTTTAGGGCACTCAGATTCTCTGTTGCATGCGGTTCCTGAGGGCACACAGCATGTCTCTTTGGGCGTCTTCAATGTGTGGTGGTGTGCACCGTGCAGTGATTGGTTTGAGCTCAGGTGATGGGATGAAGGCTGCATCTGAAGATGGAGGTGTTGGCACCCTCCAGTATCTCAGATTGGTCCCAGCTCTGCCCTGCTAGGAACTCATCAAAACTAGGTTCCTACGAGGGACCCCAGATGTGGGGAATCGTAATCTCTAGAGGTGGATCCTTGGAATCTGCATTTTAAGAAATTCTCTGGGTACCTTTTCAGTTGGAAAACCACGGGTTCATAATTTCCTGTCCACAGATGACTGCTCTAAGCCCATTTTGCAATTTTGGAAAATCTTTTCCTCAAATGATCCAGCTATGGGATGGTGGGTGAGTGGCCCAGAGCCGTTTTTATGAACCAACAGGGCTCCTATATGCAGCACATCTTGAAATCATGGTCCCTTCGTGATACCTTTGCAGAGAGCTTGAGAGTCTATTTCAAGCACCAGGTTTATTGCCTTTTAAAACAGGGTGTTTTATCCTGTTTAAGGACAGCCTCAGGCTATTAATTTTGCTCCCTGGGGCTATATGTTGAATGTGCGTGCTGCACTGGAATTTGTAGCCTGGGAACATCCAGATGGTAAAAGACCACCTGGAGTTTCTAAGTCCTCTCTCAAAATTATCCTGGATTGAAAGAAGAAAAGGACAGAAAAGAAAAATGGTTGAAGACTGGGGTAGTTCAAAGAGAGTCTTTCACAATTGGGCGGTCCTGGAATTTCCTCCATATTTTAATTTTTTTTTTTTTTTTTGCCATAATGGTGGTGATGATGAGAGTAATAACAAACACAACAAAAAATAATAAGAGTAGCAAATATTTAATGAGGACCTACTCTGCCAGGCACTGTGCTAAAACCTTTGCGTACATTGTCTCATTTAGTTTTTGTGACAACCCTATGAAATGAGTACCTTTATTATCACCTCATTTTATAAATGAGGAAACTGAGACAGAGAGTTTAGCTAAAGTCAGGTAGTTAGTAGTGCAGATGTGGAATTCAAACCCTGTAAAGTCTGACTTGGAAGCCTGGGCACAAAATATAGTGCAGATTAAAGATTCAAATGCCTATAGGACTTGGCAGGAAGGAAAAATGAATGAAGCATGCCTGTAGTTGCATAGGGAGTGGTGGGGACTGCGGCCAAGCCAGAGAGTGCTTCCCCCATCAATGGGTGGTCACTTCAATCCCAGCTCATTGTTGCTAGATTGAAATTCAGGCCAATGCTATCAGATCTTTTTTTTCAAGAGCTAATGGAAATCTATATTTTGGTGTGAAACATCTTTTTTTCCTTCTTCTTCCCAAAGCCCCCCAGTACATAGTTGTATATTCTAGTTGTAGGTCCCTCTGATTGTGCTGTGTGGGATGCCGCCTCAGCATGGTCTGATGAGCAGTGCCATGTCCGCACCCAGGATCTGAACTGGCAACCCTGGGCCGCTGAAGTGGAGTGTGTGGACTCAACCACTAGGCCACAGGGCCAGCCCCTGGTGTGAAACATCTTGATTTTTAAATAGTGGCAACAAATTCAGATTTGAAAATAAAACTATCTGGGGGAAACAAGACATCAGAATATAAGCAAGGTTTTTAGTGTGTTTTGTTTACTGAAGTATGCACAGCACAGCATCTAGAACACTGCTTGACATATAATAGATGCTCCGAAAATGCTTGTTAAACAGATGAATGAATGAATATTTATGGACTGCGTTACACTCTCAGGCTGCCATTTTCAACCTCTGCTCTACTGCTTTCCTCTGCTACCTTTTAGGTTTTTCTGCTGCTTTCTCTGCCAGCCCAGATCATTTTTTAACTGAATATGTAGATTTGATGTATTTCAAAGCTTAAAATCCTTTGGTTTGAGTTGGTGTTTGAACCAGCATTTCTGGTGTCGTCTTATGTTTTTGTTTGTTTCTAAATCCTTTTTAAAAATTTGTGGTAAAAACCAAAATTTACTGTTTTAAGCATTTTTCAGTATACAGTTCAGAGTGAGAAGTGTACTCACGTTGTTGTGCAACAGATCTCCAGCTTTTTCGTCTTTCAAAATAAACTCTATACCCACTAAACAACTCTCCCCACCCACTTCCACCCCCTGATAACCACCATTCTGTTTCTGTGAATTTGACTATTTTAGATACTTCATGTAAGTGGAATCATACAGTATTTGTCTTTTTGTGACTGGCTTATTTTCACTTAGCATAATGTCCTCAAGATTCATCTATGTTGTAGCATTATCGGAATTTCCTTCCTTTTTAAGGCTGAATCATATTCCATTGTATGTATAGACCACATTTTGTTTATCCAATTTGTCAGTGGACACTTGGGCTGCTTCCATCTCTTGGCTATTGTGAATAGTGCTGCTGTGAACATGGGTGTACAAATATCTCTTTGAGATCCTGCTTTCAATTCTTTTGGGTATATACCCAGAATTGAGATGACCGAATCATATGGTAGCTCTATTTTTAATTTTTTGAGGAACCTCCATACTGTTTTCTATAGCACTGTACCATTTTACATTCTCATTAGTGGTGCACAAGAGTTCTCATTTCTCCACATCTTTGCCAACCCTTGTTATTTTCTGTGGTTTTTTTTGATAATGGCTATCCTAATGGGTATGAGGTGGTATCTCATTATGATTTTGGTTTTCATTTCTCCCGTGACTAGTGATGTTGAAATCCTTTCATGTGCTCGTTGGCCATTGTTTTGTATTTTACTGTTGAGTAGCTCCAAATCTGTGAGCTTTCAAGAGTTGTAAAAACACGTTTCCTATTATTGCCTTGGTGTAGCTTGTGAGGATCTTCTCAAGGTAATTGTATTTGCCCCTGCACAGAGGCACAAGCTTATCCAGCCAACCTAACTCGAGGAGCCATTTAAGAATCAGAAACTAAAGCTAGGAACCCTGGCCTCTGGCTTTAACTTCTTGGACAACATACCATTCATTTTCAGAGGACCTACTGTATCCTGGCCTACGTTTAGACCTACCCAGGACAAACACATTGAGAGGATCCCCAGCCATTTTTCCATCCTAGAGGGGTCACTTTTCATCCTGAGAACATTATTCTGTGGAATCTGATTAAGCTTTTTGAGGTGAGGTTGTGGAGAAGAAGGGAGATGAAGAAGGAAGAGTGGCTGTGAGCCTTGTTTCAGAGAGCTGAACCATCTCATCGTGGCAGAGAGCTCAGTGTGTTTAGAAGGGATTGCTAAACTTAAAGTAGCTGTATAAGAAAAGTAAATGAATGATCTGTCACCCTACCACATTGTTAGTTGGTACTGGTTGGAGCAAAAGAAAGTTGGTTGAATCAGTGTGGTGAAAATAATGGTAATGTCTGAAACCCCAAATCCTGGAGAAGAGTAAATTTCATTCTGTGACAGCTAATTTGTAGTTTCAGGGTTAAAAGGTGTTATGTACACTTCTTGAAAATTTCATTCTATAATTTACTATCTAGGGCGAACCCCTGCTGACTCAGGATTAGTTGAAAAAAGGTACGTATGTTGAGGTCTTGACTTCTGAGATGTCCTTTACTAATAGACATTGATGTGGGATTAACCATCTCTGCAGCCTTCAAAACAGGAGGCGTTCCTGCCTTTTCACTGCCTGGTTTACAGACCTGGAGGGTTGGGAAGGATTGCTGGGGCTATTGTGAACCTGCAGGTTAATGGTTAACTCCTGCAACATGCCAGACATAACACCTAATCTTTGATGAGACCTACCGCTCAGAATGAATAATGGTTAACCATTCCTTACCTCTGGCTAAGACCATATACCTTCCATGGTTTGTTCTCTTAAATATGTGAGACTGTGAAGATTTTTTTTTTTCTTTTGAAAATAAAATTTACATAGCACAGAAGTTTTATGACTCATTCCTTGCAAAGAAAGCAGGTGGTATCCATGAATAGTTTGCCGCCTTTTAGGGACTAGTAGAATGATTGCTACCCAATTTTCATTTAACTCCATCACAGCTGTGTAGTTGGAGACTAACACAAAATGGTCCTTCCCTCAGTGCAAAACGCGATGAAGAATAGCGCTCTTGTCAGCAGACGTGTCTTTTTAGTCTGCTGTGCTTTATATGACAGTAAGATTTTCTTATTTATGGGGAAAGGTCATCCGGACTGGAAAAAGATAAAAAATAAAAGCAAAAGGAGCAAAGAAAAATTTGATGTCTCCCTCCCCTCACAGGGACTGCTTCAGGCTAGTTGCATTGTCACTGACCTGGTGGCTGTCTCTGAGGAGCCAGCCACCTCATTCCTGGTTAACGAGCCGTGGTCACCTGGTAGAATTCCACCACCATGAAGATGCAGCTTCAGGTTCACCATTGGTTCTGTCCAACTGAAGCTTATGGTGCTCTTGCCAACTTAAGAACATGCTGTAATCTTTAGAAATAACTTTTATATTTTTTTTAAAAAAAGCTTGGCTGGAGATGAATTTTTGCCAGTTCTGAGAAGTTTGTTCTTAATGGTGTTAATGATTCCTCCCTTGTTATCAGGGTCCTAGTTTCCTTTCTTAGTAATCTGTCTCAGCACTTGTTCCTAGTTTCCTTTCTTCATAGTCGTCTGTCTGCCATTCTGTCTGCCGTCTAAGCCGAGGATGCCCAGCTGACATGGCCAGTGTCTCTCTGGTTTGGATTTATCCCTAGAGTTCATTGTAAATCTGTTCTGAGCTGACAAGTGGGTCCAGGGTGGAATATTTCTTGCTTCTTACAAACTCTTAAGTTAAAAAGAAAGAAAAAAAAAAAGACTAGGCTCTTTCCTTTGTAGCCAAGGTTTTTGGGAAAGTTCTGAGAGCTGGCTGCATCTCCCATTCCCGTGGAGCTTGGCTCCATGCACGTTGCTGGCAGCCCCATCTCTCCTCCAACGCTGCCTTTGCCAAGGGGCCAGGCATCTCCTAAATGCCACACTGCATATTTCTTAGTCCTTATCTTATTTGACCTTCTTTTGGAATTCGACATTAACTGTGGCCGCCTCCTCGAAGCATTACTTTGCTTGGATCCCCTCATGTTCCTCCTCCTACCCTGGACCTTCCTTTTCACTGTCCTTTGAGGGTCCTCCGCCGGTCACATGTTGAGTGTAGCTGTGGTCTCTCGTCTGATCCTCTGCTTTCCTGACACAGTTTTCTCAGGGGTGTTCACAGCCATGTCCATAACTACTACTCTGAGCTCATCTGTGACTCAGACCTTTCTCTCTTCAGGGTCCCCACATTCCAACTGCCTACTGGATTTTCCACGCGATTGACTGCAAGTATCTCAAACTCAGAATGTCACAAACGGAATTTGTTGGCTTTCTCCTCAAACCTGTCCCTTTTCCTGTATTCCCTACCTTGGTGATGGTGTCACCTCCTGTCGAGTTAAACAAAGTGGGGACTTGAGTCAACCTGAACTCCTCATTCTCTGTCACCCTTTATCTGCCACAAGCACCAAGACCTTTTCCTTACTCTAAGGTAGCTACTTCTGTCCTATTCCAAGCCACTCCTGTCTTTCAGATTCAGTATGTACCTTACCTGCTGCCGAGAGAGTCCCCAGAGTCCCAGACCTACTTCCTCATCCTGGGGTATACTGAGGCCTGTTCACCTGTTTGTCCCCCACCGATAGAGTTTAGTCATGGCTGGGGTCATACCTCATTGACCATAGTTTCCCAGGGCCTAGCAGAGTGGTACCTTGGAAATATATTATTTAGTGGAAGCGTCTGAGTCCTATTCCAGGGCTGATGGATATGCTACCCTTGACATTAAGAGATGAGGCTGGGCCATCAGTCTGTGGGCTTCCTGGTCCTGAAAGCCCTGTTTCTGTGCTGCCTGTCATTTGTTTGCTTCAAGTTGGTTGTGACAGCTTTGGGAAGGTGATAGAGGGCAGGAGGCAGTTTTGGTGCAGTGGGAAGAATACAGACTTCCAGAACTCTGCTGTAAGAATCAGGGAACAATAATGCATCAGAAGCACCCAGGGAAGAGCTGGTCTCAGTAATGATGTGTTTGGGCAGCTGCCCATTGCCAGGGGCTCGGCTGGATGCTTGGGTGCAGCAGTGACAGGCAGGTTCTCTGTCTGGCTAAGTGGCCACTGACTGAGGCCACAGTCCTCATGTGTTTTCTGACTCCTTGAGCGCAGTGTGAAGGTTTTCTCAGAGTGGGGCTCAGCGGGAGGCAGGGGCAGGTGCTTTATGTTCCGTCATGTAAGTTGGAAGACTCTTCTTTAATGTGAAGTTGACTTTCCCATGTTCCTGTAACTAGTAGGGAGGAGCTGGGAAGTGGGGGCATCACTGGCAGCATTCTAATAACCCTTTCCTAGGTCTGTAGGACCTAGGAAGGTCCCAGAGTTTCCTGACTATCCCTCACACTTCTCAATGATGAGAACGCTCTGTGAACAGAAGGTTAGAGTCCCGGGACCCGTCAGTTGCTCTAGGCTTGTCCTGACTGTGGAAGTTCAGAGACTCACCTGTGAGGTAATAACACAAGTAAAAAGATAGAAGGCAAACCTTATTGGCGTCGGTGAAGTCAGGTATGTTTGCTGCTGAGCAGATAGAAATGTTTTATATGCAGATAAAACAAAACGACCCATAATTATCGCTGACGTTAGTCGAGGATCTTCCTGCAGCTAAATATGTCATGATTTTCCCTAATTGCCCCAACTGGTTGTTCGTAAACCAACATCACAATAGTCAGATCACAAGACTAAATAGGAAAGGGCCGCACTTTGCTTTCAGAGAGGAAAGATGAGCCCCGGAGAGGGCGGAAATGTCACCGTCCTGAAATGAGGTTTGAAGGGAACGTGCAATGCTGGTTTTGATTTTTCTGTTTCTTAAACTCTATTTTTAAAGTTTATCTTGTCTTGCAAATGCACACCTGCATGTTGGAGATGAGAATGAAAGACGGGAGGCTGGCGATAAATTGATGGCTATGTTTAAATAAGGTTCAGTCCTTCTGATTACTGAGCTGTGTCAAAGATGCCATGTCTAAAATGTCTTTCCCCACCCCAACCCTAATACTCTATATGTGTGTTTAGGTCAGGTTACCTCTTATATGCCTTTGGGGATTATTTTGAAGATTTAATGAATTCTTATCAAGTACTTAGAAGAGTGTCTCACAGTAAACACTAAATAGTGCTTGCCGTTTTATCATTAATATTATTATTTTTCACAAAACTGTATTTAAATTTTGCTTTTAATGGTAAGTTTCTCCAAATATAAACTAGTATTATGATTTTCACATTTTGAATTTAAATCTCAGAATCCCTCCATTAATTGGATTTTGTCTTTTTGGTTGGAATTTCCTTTTGAAATACTTTGTCAACTTTTTTAGTGTTAGGCTGCTGATATATATTATCAATAATCTATACTGATAGATTTTTTTAAATTACAAATTTCAACAGCTTCTCGTTTAATTTTTCTACTTTCTTGTTAAGAAACTTTGAGGGAAATCTGGGTATATCCTATGCAAATAATTGATATAAGAATGAAACACTGTTTCATTTATGTTTTCTACCTATGTATTTTCTGTGATACTGTTATTTTTAACATTGTGCTATGTTTTATTATGGAACACTTTCATATAATCAAATAATTCTACCATGTTTTTGATAATTTCTTTTAATTTCTCAGTAGAGGCTATATTTTCTCCAAAGCTTAAATTAAAACACCTGTCATTTTTCCTTATCTTTAAGTTACAAAAATGTTTAATTAATATTACAGGTATTTTTCAGGACCTATGATGTGTTGGGTACCATTGGCATATATTTTTCTTGTTTAATCCTTGCCACTCTGTGAGCTGTATTTTAGGAAGATGAAGCATATTTTGCACCCGGAAAAACAGTCTAATAAAGTGCACGTCATTTGCCTGGCTAGTGAGGAATAAAACTTGATTGAACCCAGGTCTCTACTCAAAAGCCTAGAATCTTAACTACTGCAGTCAAAAATTTTCAAAATAATAACTCTTGGAATTAATTGAGTATGTGGCATGAAAAATTAAGTTAATTTTTCTCTATACTGCACTTGGTGATCCCAATTTATTTTCTTAACAAGTGTTTATTGAGCTTCTAATACATTCCAGGCACAGTGTTAGGTAGAAATTCAACAGGAGTAAGACAGGCATAGGGTTACTTCTTAAAGAGTTTATAGCAGCCTGTTCATAGAATTGTTATTATGTTTTTGTTGACTAAAGTTTCTGTGTTTAACCAGCTCTCATAGGGTTTATGAGACTGTAATGTTATTTTAATCACACTGTAATATTATTAAAATCTGAAACGATGAGTTTGGCACAGCCAAATGGTGCTCACAGCCATCCTCCCAAATGGGTCTGTGTTTCCTCATGTTAAGGGTGCAGGGGCCTGAGGTACCACATGCCCCACAGATGGTGGTGTGCAGCCCCGTCCTCTGCTGGCTTCAGGTTTCTTTCAAACTTGCTTACAAAGACCTTTGAGCTGTAACAAATTATACTGGCCTCCCCCTTACCCCCTTCTGTGATAGCTAAGATTCCTTATGTACATTGAAATCGTGTGTGACCTGTGGTGAATTGATTACTCACCATTTGTTTCTGTCCGCCCCTTAGTGGTTCTGACATCTTAGACTGTTGTTCCTCTCAAAAGAGGTTTTGCTACTTTATTCAGTAAGCCAGTTGTCTTCGAGCCACTTGTATTAGGAACTGAAAAAGAGTTATTTACTGAGTTCTAGAAGAAGAGTCTTGGTGGCTTTCTTCTGTTGCTGAAAGGATAGCACTGATGATAAGAAACCTCTCGAGAGAGCGCTCAGGAGAGGTGCAGCTGTGGTCTGGGGAAGAATCTGGGGAGTCAGGGTGTTTACACAAAATTTGAATCAACTTGGGGGTGTTGTAGAGGAGGCTGCCCATTTGCCTAGGAAGGGAGTGGGGCACATCGGTGGCCCCTTCTCATTAGGAATCTGGGACCTGAGTCCATTTTTTGTCCCAGGCTGCTAAGATTATTTTTTAGGTATCTTTCATCATTGCCACAAATGTATCAACAAGTGGACCCATGTGGGTATGTGTTGCTTATTTGGGAGAATTTTCTGCAGAGAACTTTTATTCTTGGGCACATCCTCATTGATGTCTTAGAATGAAGTCTAAGGCCAAAATGCCATAAACGGGAGTTGGGACTCTTTGTATAGAGTGGGCACCAGTCCCACATGAGTGGCCGGCAGCATCACTGGCAGGTAGACCTGTTCGCCCTCTCCCCTCCTCCAGGGGCTGGCACAGATGTGTCTGTACAAAAGTTCCTGTAGGAAATGCAGTGGCTTTTGAAGTTGAATTTCCTGCGCTGTGAAGAGTGTTTCTTTATTTGGAGGCATCAAACAAAACTGAGTATTATTTTCTTTTTAGGAGTTGTCTCATGGGCATTTTTAGAAAATTTATACTCAAATTAGAAATAACGTAACAGCTTTACAGAGAGTTTGACAGATTAACCATTTAAAAAATTAGAGTTCCTTGAACTCGAGCAGACTTTCTGAGTTCACATAAATGGATCATTTTACTATGTAAAGCGTTGGCTTTGAAGTTTTCTTTTGAGGGCAGAGAGAAAATGTATTGAATTTACGTTATGTTTATTTTTGTTTGAATGGGTGAAAGAGGGACATAATGCAAAATTTTAAAAGTACAAAAGATTATGCCTAAAATGTCTTCATTCCATCCCTGTTCTCTTAGAGGTCAACCGTTAATAGTTTTTAGTATGGTTTTCCGGAGATATTTTGTATACACACAAACACATACATATCCCTTCCTTCCTTTCTGCACACGTCTAGTACGCCACACCACTCCTGTTCTCTGTCAGCGTTGTCTCCTGTCCTAGAAGCCATTCATTTCAGTGTATAGAGGACCTCCTCATTCATTTTTCCCCTTATATGGACACCCCATTGTTTACCCTATCCTCTGTGATGGAGTTTTTTGGTTGTTTCCAGACTGTGTAATTGCAAAGAGTTTTTTCACACATATGTGAGTCTTAGAATAAATTTCTAGATGTGGAATTGCTGGGTCAAAGTTTTGTACATTTGTAATTTTAATGGATATTGCCAAATTGCTTGCCGTAGAAGTTATACCACCAGCAATGTATTGAGGTACCTTGTTGACTGTTAGCTTTGAAATCTTTCTTGTGGGGGTGGGAATTTGGGAATTTGAAAATACGCATGTTTCTATAATGTCTGTGTATTTAAATACATTTCAGTGTATATTTTATTATTGCATCGTCATATTTGAGTCTCTTTTTGGAAGCTAGGTGTTTAAGTGGCAATTTTCAAACGTCGAGAGCTATCAGATTGAGAGAAGATGAAAAATAAGGAAATGTGAGGAACTCTTGGATTCGTGTCCTCTCTCCTGCCCCTCGACGTCTTTAAGATCCACCTCAGTATTGCCTTCTTCCCTGGAACTTTCTATAATTATTCTAGCTCTTAGTGATCCAGGACAGCATTTAGTGCGTGCACTCAATTATATGCTTTTATTAAAATTAATCTGTATCATGTTTGTGGGCCATTTCGGGAGAATCAGAGTGTTCAAGCAGAAAGAGCAAGGAGGGGTTTCACTCGTGGCTTTGCTCTGTGATTTTTGTCTCCTTCTTGGGACAGAAACAGTAACATTCAATAAATACAATTTTCTCAAGATTCTTAAAGCTCCCTCAAGCGCTTCACTATAACATTTTATTATAACATTTGAAGCATGTCTTAATATTTTTCTGAATATAAAAGTAATAATAATCATTGTAGAAAATGTAAGAAATATAGAAAATTTTGTAAAGCAGCAAATAAAAATCTCCCAGAATCCTTCTACCCATGGATAATCACTCCATCAATTCTTTTGTCTTTTTCTTTGTGTGTGTGTTTAATTAATTTGGGAACAGCATGCTGATAGAATTTTATATTCTCCTTTTCTCACCCTGCCTACAGCTGACAGTTTGGGGCATGTCCTCCCAGAACTTTCCCTGTGCACAAAGATATATAATATAAAATGTAAAGAAAGTTTTAAAAAATAAATGAGGAACAAAAATTCACTATGCATAATGCTGTGCTTACTTTTGCCACTCAGATAGGTGGTCAGCTGCCTGTCGTGTGACTATGTACAGATCCTAGTTCTTTTATTTTCATTTATTTATTTACTTATTTTTTTGAGGAAGATTGGCCTTGAGCTAACATCTGTTGCCAATCTTCCTCTTTTTGCCTGAGGAAGATTAACCCTGAGCTAACATACTGTGCCAGTCT
Source organism: Equus caballus (assembly GCF_041296265.1). Classification (NCBI taxonomy): domain Eukaryota; kingdom Metazoa; phylum Chordata; class Mammalia; order Perissodactyla; family Equidae; genus Equus; species Equus caballus. The sequence goes on from NC_091688.1 coordinate 21,688,110, forward strand.
TCCTCTTTTTACTTGGGGATGATTGTCGCTGAGCTAATATCTGTGCCCATCCTCCTCTGTTTTGTATGTGGGATGCCACCACAGGGTGGCTTGACAAGCAGTGCTAGGTCCACACCTGGGATCTGAACATGGGAACTTGGGACACTCAAGTGGAGCCTGCGAACTTAACCACTATGCCACCACGCTGGTCCCTGGATCCTAGTTCTTTTAAACATTTGCACCATGTCCCTTACACCGTTCCAGTTGTATCTAGTTTTCCCTGTTATAAGCAATGTGGAGGTGAACATCTTTTTACATAGATAGTAGAATCTTGTAGGATAGATTTCTAGAAGTGGAATGACTGGGTTAAAGGTCATGCACACGTAAGATTATGTATATCTTATACAGATAATGCCAAATTTCCCCTTAAAAATGTCTTCCTCTGTATATTTCAACAAATAACACCATATCCTCCTCAGCATTGATGAGCAGCCTCACCATCAGAAATGATCAGTCTTTAACTTTTTTCAATGAGATAAAAAATGCACTCTCATATACATATTTAATTTACATTTTCTTGATAGTGAGGTTGAATATCTTCATATGCTTTTTAGCCCTGTGTCTTTCAATTATAAATTGTTCGTTTTTCTAGTTTCTTATTATTAGGATTTGTTTGATATTGACTTTTTACATGTGATACTGTCTGTTACGTATGTTGGAAGTATTTTCTCCTAAGTGGTTCTCTTCTCACCTGCTTTATGTTGTCTTTAGCCATAGAAGAATTTCAAATTATGCCATAAAATCTGGCATGGCTACTGAGTTTGGGATCTTATTTAGGGAAGACTTCTATAACTTCACATTTATAATGTATTTTCTTCTGGCACTTTTATAATTTTGTTTTCTTGTATTTAAACTGAATAGATTGATTAAATATTTGAATTCTACTCTTCCTTCTTCTCTGTAGGTTACTCAAGAAAATTGGTATATTTTTGTATAGGATTTTTTATGATTTACCAAAGCAATTTCGTATAATAGTACATCAAGTTAAAAGTGAATGATGGAAATTTACATGTTCCAGATGCATTTTTCTTGAGGATTTTCAAATCTTTCTCCAGCTCTCATTTAGCTTGTCTTTTCAAATAGTGTTCCCTGGTCACCAGAGGTCCCAAGACTTAGGACTAGATTGGAGGGGAAGTGTTGTAGAGGATATACAGGTGTCAGCAAGTCTTTAGTGTTTCATATGAGAATAAAGATGTTGCTTAAGGAAAAGAAACGGAAAACCACTGATTTGCTAATGTATGTGAAGTCGAGTAGATAATAGTAACCCATTTTCCCCGAGGGGTTCCCGGGCATTGGTGTTGGTCATGCGTGTGGTCACTGTGCACTCAAGCTGGAATTCTTTGCCTGAGGACCTGGGCTGAGCTCCCCGGGCAGGGCTGGGCTGAGCCTCCCTCTGTTTCCAGCCCTATCCTGTTACAGTTATAAAGTATGCTGTGTAGTTTGACCTTCTGCTCTAGAACACTTTGCACACTATTATTCCACATTTCCTCTTGGATACCTTTCTCATCTGTACACTGGGATCTAGTTATGCAGAAGCAATAAATACTTCAGAGCATAAATATTTTTGTTAAGGACTGAAGTACATTTCTAAATCTGTGAGCACAAAAGTGAAGTGGAAAATTACTGAGTACATTATAAGCTCAGGACCAAGAATGCCAGGAGAGTTTTATTTTTATGTTTCGAAAAGAAACATGAAGTGTTGCTTATTTGTGGATGTGAAAAATGTGTTAAAATAGTATATGATAACTATTTCAAAAAGTTTTTTTTCTGCCTCATCTTAATTTGATAACTTCAGTCTTGTCCAGATACATTTTTTCCTGGAGTGGATTAATGGCATGTTATTTCTTATTTGGAAATAGTTTCCTAGCATTACTGCAGATTTTTTTGACCATTTAATTCTTATTCCTCACCTTAACATTATTTACTTGTTTTTCAGAAGGTATCAAATAAATTTTAGTTCTTAGTATCACCTTTCAAATCTTTGTATTTCTTGAGTATTCATTTTTTACCAACTTTCTTTCAATTATAATAGCTATAATAATAGATAACTTATTAGGCATTTATTTGTGGGCCAGATACGCTGATAACTACATGCATTATCTCATTTAATCCTTCCCATAACCCTGTGAAGTTTAGTCACTATTATTTTTATCTTACAGGTTAGGAAACTGAGGCTCAGATAGGTTAAATAGTTGGCCTTTGCCTAAGATTTTACAGTAGGTTAAAATTGAAACTTAGTGTTCAGATTTGGAGCTCTCTTACTTCAAATCCCAAGCTATAACTATTATAATGTCCTTAGGGTTTTTTTCCCCTTAATGAGCAACTGGATGTGTCTCCATCCCTTTCCGGTATGAGGTTGGAAGAGAGAATACGGCTCACCACAAATGCTGGTCCCAGTTCTCAGACAGTTGCTGCTTGATCTAAAGCGAGGCATGAAGTAAGCTCCAAGACCTGTTTAGTTTTATGAGTCGGACAAGAGGAATTCCAGGTCTTGCAGGCATCTCTTTCCCTTCAGTTCACTTGTGGTGAAGATGACACATGGTCAGTGTTGCTAATTATACTTCACTCCTTCTTTTCCTTGAATCTTGTCAAGGAACACAGTCACCCTCTCTTATTCCCTGTCTTCCATCCAATACCGTAGTAGTGACTCTTGGCTTAAGAAATGTCACGAGAGGCCACTGTTCCTTTAGACTCCCAAGTACTTTGTTAGCTTCGCTTCTCTCTGCCTTGTTCATGTAAGAGCTGCTTCTGTATGACCAGTTTCCTACCATCTTCTCTTTCCACTCTTTCAGAAAAAAGTAGCTCTAACTTCTTAATGTTAGATAACAGTGGAGCACTATGGAGTGTGCAGTTTAAGTTGGTTAACTTGGCAGGTAAAGAGAAGTCTACCCAGGGCTTGCTCATATTTTGACCAGAAAGGATTAAAGCATATGTTTGTTTAGTAGGACTCTCCAATCTCTGTAACCTTGGCGGATGCTAGCCTATGCAATAGGGCTAACAAGACCACTGACATATGTGTAAGGTAAGGAGGAGAGAAGGGGGAAAAGAGAGGAAAAGGAAGGCACCAAATATGGGAGAGAGGACATTGGTGGAGGGTCTCAACAATTTATTTGGTTGGCTTCGTGTAAGTTGAATGCAACTTTAGAAACTATTGTTATTTTCTCTGATAGGTGCCAACAAGAGTATGTTCTGTAAAAGGTCCTCCTAGCATAATCAGTTTACCAGTATTTCAGATTTGAGCAGCTCCTGATCATACATAGGTGACCTTGTATGTCTACAAAGTGGGTCTGACATGGGCCAGCATATCAGTTTATAACATCTACTCTGATCCACTCTGACTCTGAGTAGATTAAAATAGTGTGTAAAAGGTACATTTCTTAATGTTCTGGATTTTCAGACTAAGATGTAGTATAGTAAATGAGCCCTTTTTGGAGGGAGAGATATAAAAGAAAAATGAAGCATGGAAGGAAAAATGTGGAAGTTTGCTCTGGCAGGCTACTCCAATGAACTAAACTTTGAGGGGATATCCGCATGTCTCCATCTCATCCCATAGTCTCTTTCCAAAACCAACTTTCTAAGTTCCAAAGTTTTCATTATAAGCCTAGAGGGGGCTACAGTTGTGCTTTGCTTTATCAAGACTGGTGAATGGAAGTTGGAATCCTCCAGCAGCATTGGCAATCTACAGCCGCTGAAGATGTCTTACGTCGCAGTTTTATCCAAGAACTAAAACTACACTGCAGCATCATGAGAACATATAAAATGAGGCTTGATTTGAGAATTTTTCCAGGCCATCGTTAGTCCCTTATTATAATGAAATCTATAGATTTTTAAAACCTATTAAAGATGTAATTTTAAAAACAATCATTCCTCTGCTACTGAATATGGGTTATACCATATTTGGCAAATTATATTTCTTAAAGTAGCATAAATATAACTATGAATTCTGCCATCTTTCATGGTATTATCATTTATGTATACAAAATAGGAAACACTTCTGTTGTCTAATTTATGGCCAAGGATGTTTGGATGAATATGGCATGAAATGTCTAATATTGTTAACTATGACCTAGTGTTCAACATGGCGCAGTTACTAATAGTGCTCTGTCAAAGGTAAATGTTTCAGTAGCAACTGCTTTATTCTGGGCTAGGTCATCGGGTCCCAGGGAAATGCTTGTCTTGGGAGAAAAGATTAAATTCAAGGTTATATGTGAAAGATTTTTTTTCCCTCAAAGCTTTATAGAAAAACGTAGATGATCTTTAAGTGTTTCGCTCTGGAAGGGATCTAGACTGGTTGTGGAAGTGATCCTTCTGCCCTCTGTTCACATTATAGGAGCAGGTACTCTGTTTGCTCGAAGCCTTGAGATTGGAGGTAAGAGACGAACTGGGTACCAATGGCAAAGTCCTGTATCATTAGAGGGTTTGTTTTTGACCTGTACTTCACTACTAATAGCTAACGTTTATTGAGCACACACTATGTGCTACTTATGAGCTAAGTTGCTAAATCTAAACCCTCAGAACAGCCTTTTGAGCTAGATGCTACTTATCAGCCTTCATTTTATAAATGACACAGTGAGGCTTAGAAAAGTTAGTAAATTGGTCAAATTGGTAAGAAATGAGGTCAGGACTTGAACTCAAGTATCCCTGGCTCTGGAGACTGTCCTGGAAAAAGCCCTTAGCTTCGGTTCTCTTTCCTTATTCATTTGTTTGACTAACCAACGCAATTGATATGATGCCTTTATGCATCATCTCTCTGTTGGCTCTGGAGCTCCAAAGTGGAATATGAAATGGCCCGGGACTTTGAGCAGCTCATGACTGAATGGCACAGTGGGATAAGTGCTGTGAGATGGGGCGGGGGCGGGAGGGGGGGGTCCATGCGTAGGGCTGAGCAAATCTAGAGAAGAACTATCAGACTTTAGAGAGGGGATGTCTAGAAAAGTTTCCTGGAAAGGTGACTCCAGATGAGTTCTGAAAGACAAGTAGCAGTTGGCTGGATGAAGATTGGAAAGTAGGGCCTCTCAGAGGCAAAAGCGTTTACAGGCTTGGAGATGAGAAATGGCGTGGTGGGTTCTAGCCCATTGCAGGTGATTGGTGCCTGTAGGGAGAGGGCAGCTGCAGGAGGGCATTTGAACTTGGCTCTGCCACTTCCTAGCTTTGTGTTCTTGAGCAAAGTCTCAACGTCTTCAAGCCTCAGTTTCGTCTTCTGTAAAATGGGCATAAATAATGTACCCATGTCATAGGGCTGTTACAAGAGTTAAATGACATAATGCCCTGGAACTCCTTAGCACAGTGCTTGACATGTAGTAAGATTCAGTGCAGTGAAGCTGCAATTACTAGTCACCATCATTGTTATCACTGACCTCTTCCTCCTCCTCATGGTTTAGGTAGGCAGGGACCAGATCTTAAAAGGCCTTCCTCATACCACCTTATTTCATCTTTACGAGTAACCTTAGCCACACCATAGACAAAGGAAAATTCTGATGTCTTTGACTGCCATCATTGGAGGGTAAAGTGCATTTCATATTTTGAGAAGTAGCAACAAGCTCATTTGGATGAAATGCATTCCAACATAGCACAGAGGTCAAGAGCCTGTTCTGATGTTAGTGCTTGTTATGAGGAAATATGTAAGGAGGAAAAGGCAATAATATTACTTTGTGTCACTTTTGCACCAATCTTCTTAAACACAGCTGTCAAACCTCTTTCTAGAGGAGGCCGTTTGCCCTCTCTGATCTTAAGAATTCATCCTCACTAGATTATGAGCTTCCTGAACACAGGGACTATATTGTATTCATCTTTGTGTCTACCGTGCCTGACACCTGGTTGTTGCTCAGTGGAAATTAGTTGAATGTGTGAAAATTAATCATGTTCCTTATTGTTCTGGTATTTGACATTTAAAGAAAGGGCAGATATTGTTAAGAAAAAAGATAAGACTTATGACAGTGCATTATTCAGTGACTTTTGTGTGCTCAGCTATGACATTGCCCTGCTTAGATGTTTTAGTGACTTTAATCCTTTTGCGTGCCTGTATAGAGAGTTGTTTTAGAGACATCAAGGTGTTTTATGGCGGATGAACTTTGTGAGGACAGCACAGCTGTGTCTGTCTTAAGTAGTCTCATCCTTGCTGTCTAGCATGGTGCCTGACACATAAATTTTTGCAACAATGTATTTCTGTTAAAAATATAGGTTAGGATGTTGTCCTGAAATATAGTCTTTTTAAAAATTTAAATATATTTGGCATCTAACATTGTGTAAGTTTAAGTGTACAACATGCTGCTTTGCTACATTTATGTGTTGCAATACGATTGCCATTATAAGCGTTAGCTAACACCTCTGTCTCATCACATAATTCTCATTTCTTTTTTGTGGTGGGAATAATTAAGATCTAGTCTCTTAACAAGTTTGACGATTATGATACGATATTATTGTCTCTAGTCCCTACCCTGTGCATTAGATCTCCAGGACCTGTTTATTTATTTTTTATTTATTTATTTATTTATTTATTTAAAGATTTTATTTTTTCCTTTTTCTCCCCAAAGCCCCCCGTACATAGTTGTATATTCTTAGTTGTGGGTCCTTCTAGTTGTGGCATGTGGGACGCTGCCTCAGCGTGGTCTGATGAGCAGTGCCATGTCCGCGCCCAGGATTCGAACCAACGAAACACTGGGACGCCTGCAGCGGAGCGCACGAACTTAACCACTCGGCCACGGGGCCAGCCCCCAGGACCTGTTTATTGACTGGTTGCAAGTTTGTACCCTTAGCATCTCCCCAATTCCCCCACCCCCAGGTCATCTCCATTTTACTCTGTTTTTAGAGTCCAACTTTTTTAGATTGCACATATAAGTGATATCACACAGTATTTGTCTTTCTCTGTCTGACTTAGCTTATTTTCAGTCTTAGTTTAACAGAGACGACAAATCTTGCTCTTACTTTCCTTGGCCCATAAGTGGGAGGATTGCCTTCTCGCCAAGTCAAGTTTGGATGGAGATGCTCTAATGTTTAAAAGGTTGGCTTATGTGCCATATGGTGTATCCAAACCCTTTGCTTCCTCCCTCCCCTGTGTCATTCATTAGTGTCTTGTTTTAAGGCCTGAGTCTTTGGGTTGAATGGGTACAGTGTTTTGGGGCGTGGACTTTGGGTCCCAGCTCTGCTCGTTTGCTCTGGTTCATGTGACTGAATATTGGAGGTACGTTGTGGCAGACTAGGAAAGCCATCTTGCAATGCGTCCCCCTCACGCTGTCTCAGGTGCAGTCTCAGATGTGGCCTAGAGATCACACCGACAGCATCCTCCTCCTCTTCCCCTGCACGCAAGAGAGAGAGGGGCCCCCTCCCCGCAGCCCACTTATCTTTAAGTCACTGTTTAACATGTTATCTCGCAACAAAATGCTTTCAGACCTTTTTCATATGTTTTTTGCAAAGTATAGGTTCAATAAACTTTTTGCCCTATTGCTCTTATAATTGGATTTAAAAGCCTTTGACTTGCCTTCCTTAATTCTACTCTGGCTAGTGTTTGAGACCTCTCAGTAACTCGTTCCCTGCCTCCTCCTTCCTTCACTTTCCTTTCCTTTCTGTATTTCTACTTTCTCTAGTCATATGTGAACTACCCATGAAGTGGTGACTTCAGGATATGCCTTGGAAAATAGGCATGATTTACTTGAATTTGTTTTTGTACTCAAATTGGCTTAAGGGGAGAAAGTGCAGTGCAATTTGTGTTCACCCATGAAAATATAAAAGCATATAGTTTTTTCTGGTATTTATTCTTTTAAAAAATTATTAAAATTTCAGCTTTATTGAGGTATAAACGACGTATAAAATTGTAAGATATTTAAAGTGGACCTCGTGGTGATTTGATATACATATGCATTGTGAAAGGATTCCCCTGACCTCATTGATGAACACATCCACCCCCTCACATATTTATCTGGTATTTATTATTCTGTTGGTAGAATGAAAAGATGCTCTGGAGAGTTTGACCAAAGTGCACCAATTCATATGAATAGGTAGCAGGTTGGTGCATCTGGGTGACAGTGGGTCCACTTTTCCAGATTTCCTGACAAGTGCCGAAGTTAAAACTTGGGATCTGCCAGTTTGTCATGGAAACACCTGAGAATTTTCCCACATCTTTTTTTTTTTCCCCCCAGTCCTACGGTATCAAGATGGGCCCCTGTTCATACCTGGGAGGAGCGTGAGGCTCCAGGGAGGTTGTTTTTGTTTTTAAAACAGGGGAGGAACGATACTGGTAACTGCCAGGTCTGTGTCTAGAGCCTACGCCAGGCACACAGTGAACAGACACTGGCTTCTAGTCCTCCACTCCTTTCTAACCTCGGTGCTTTCTTTTATTTTTGGGCCCTGGGCCCTCTAGCAACTTTGTTCCTATTGTCCTAACCCTGGGTACTCACAGAGCATGTTTCTCTAATGTGGTACCTAGATTTATACAACACTGTTAGTAGGTCATGAGCTCTGAGATTTATTTCCATTGGTAGAGACTGACTTCCGTGTATCCCTGCAGACTGTAGAAAAGTCATGATAGAGGCTTATATTTTAAGGTATTGTGGAAGATGAGAGACCACATAGCCTGATGGAGACTGTGTGAATTCCATTGCTAGCTAGTGTATTGTCTTAGGTAAGTTACTTAAAATTTGTAAGCCTCAGTTGACTCATCTGTGAAATGGGTATAATGCCTACTATACCCATAGTATAGATGTGAGTAGTAGAAATAATATATGTACAGAATTTAGTATGGAGAAAATGCTCCCTAAGTGGTAACTATAATCTCTGGTAAAATTAGGGTATGGCTTTTAGCCGTGAAGATTTAGTGACCATAACTCATTGGTGATCACAGTAATACTGTCCATAATAGTGCCAGCATCTGTAGATGTCTGTCCTCAAGGAATCACCCCATATATATAGAAGACTAGATGTCTTCAGCCCCATGCATGGTCATCCCTCTTCATGGATTTAGGCTCAGTATAAAAGCTGTTCGTATTTGCATTTAGATTAACCTCCTGTATTATTTGAGGGGTGGGAGATGGGGCCTTGGAGGTCTAGGTCAGTTGTATTTTAGATTTCTCTGCAGGTCCACTTCTCCCAGCCCAGTGTCTGTCAGCCCTTCTCTGTTCATCTGTTTTTGGCTCTGAGGCCTCGCTCCTGGCGGTTATCATGGGCTTCCTGAGATTGAGTGGGATGCTCCTCTTCTCCTGGCTGAAGGAATTCCACGAGCTGACTCTAGGCCAGACAAGGGGAGCTTTCCTTTTTCGAGAAGCTTCCCTCTTTTCTCAGTCTGGGACGCTTCATGGTGCCTTTTGTCTTGTGGCAGCTTCCTGACTCCTAGGAGAGACCTGGGGCCCACCTATAAGTACTCAGAATAAAAAATATAAAACATAGTAAGTGCTCCATCATGTTAGCTAGGAGGGTGGTGGTGGTGGTGGTGGTGGGAGGTAGGTAAGGACTTAAGCTCATTTGTACTCCATCTTCCTGGCCACCATCCTTCCAGTATAATTCGCGGCACTAATACTCTGGTTAGACTCAGTTCAGCACTTTCTATTCAATATAAATATGTACGTAATGTTTACAACTAAGCCAAATATGGTATTGAGATTACATTTTCTTTTTTGAACACAATTTTGTTTTTTCTTAACTTGGTAAATGCTTCACCTTTTCCTTTGCTTGGTTTTCTTTAAACATCTGACTCAGTCTTCCCACACACCTCCAGCTGCTTTATGACACTCCTCTTATACAACTTTCCATATGATTCAGTCTTGTCAGATAATTTCACCCCCTCTCCCTTCTTTCTTGCCTCCTGGAGGCAGCCCTCTCAGAACCCTCTTGCTTCCTGTTCCATGTGGACTGGGAGGAGTAACACTTCCTAATAAAGACGTTCAAACAGTTCCCCTACTTTCAAATCTTTTCCTTCTCACGACCTACACACTTCACAACACAAAACAACCTGCCGCCTCACAAAACAACGGTTGGTACCTTGTGCCTCTCGAAGTTAAGCTTACAGAGGGCCAACGGAGCTTGCTCTTGCAGGTTTTTCTCTTCTGTGTTTGTGTGTGTTGATGTGGGGGTTCTCAAATCCATCTCCTTGTTTCTTCAAATGTGGAGATTTTAGCTGTTGTCTTGTTCCCTCCTCGATTTGAAGTGATTTTTCAGTTCGGAAAAGGGTGAAAACATCTTTATTTTGCCACTTAAACTCAGCAGTCTCCTAGCTTCTATCTTCAAATTTCTGATTTTTGACTGAATTAAAGTAACCAGACAGAGCAAGGAATTAAGTGTAGATATTCCAGACCAATTATATACTTTGTATTTCCTTCTTCTATTTTTCATTATCTGATACCGGTGAGAGTGGGCTTACATTTTGTTTCTGTGTCTTCCTCTAGGGAGAGATCTTTTCCCTCAGATAAAGATTTTATGGGAAAATCCAACTTGTGTGCCATATTTTCTGTTGAATCGTAAGCCCATCTCAATGAGTTAGGTTGTAAAGATCACTTATCTTGTTTTAGTTCTACAACTAAAGGAAAACAAGGAGAATTGAGAGTTAATAGAGAACCACAGAGATAAAGGGCCATGAACTAGTACCTAGAAAGAGAAGGTAAGAAAGGTAAGATTGTTTATGTTGGAGAATCTGAGGCAGTGAGTGTCATGGTAACAGTGTTAAATAAGTGACGGTGTAATGTCGAAATGATGGTTCCCAGTTGCCCTTTTCACGATGAAAGACTTTAGGAGGTAAAAGATAAAATTAGCAGCAGAGATTTACGTCTATTTTACAAAGAAAAAATTTCGACACAGGGAAGATTGTTACTGGAACGAGCCATCGGTTTATGGTCACCTTGAGTAATGTTTCCTTGATGTGTTTAGCCACCATCAGAAAGTTCTAACTTAGTATATAAGTGACTCAGGGCCATTACGTTTTTTCCAAATCAGTTCACTCTCCATTGAGAGCATCCAGGCGCAGGTAGTAGAATGAAATTTTCATTCTTCCCTCCTTGCCTATTTTAGTTGCTGTATTAGAATCCTCGTTTCTCAATTGGACTTTACGTGCAGCCATATTCTTGAGAACTCTTGACTACAGCTCCAGTGTTTGCTTAATTTGAACAGTTTAAAAAAAACCATACGTAACAGTAAGATAACTAGAATATTTTGATTTTTATTCTTGTGTTGTATTTGTTTGGACCTCCCATTGCTTCTGTTTCCAATATTGCATTTAAGTGAAATAAAATGAGGTGGGACATAATCTTCAGCTATAACCTCGCCACCCTGGAAGCTCGTTTCTTCTTGAGCCATGTCACCTTTGCCGTCTCCCTCTCTACCTTTTGTAGATTATCCTGAGCCCTAGAACAGTCTTCAGATGTTTGGTGCGCATTTTCATCCACTTCTTGTTTCTTTCTCACCCTGGCCTCTGTCTGGGCTGATCACTTCCAGCTGCCCAGCATATCTGCCGCTCCCTGTTTTTATCCTTACTTAGCATTTCCTACGACTTGGTAGGCAGAGAGGGTGTCTTTACTTGTGCTTTGGGATTTCCCACAATCAGTAGTCTGTGCTGAGTGAATAATAGTTTTCGAGGAAATGATATATAAATATAAAGAAGTACAGTCATTTGATGTTCAGGCCAAGTAATTTCCACAGTTGCTGCTTGATGGAGGGCAACATGTTATATTTTTCTAAAGCTCTCCTTGGAGCTGCTGCTTCTCGCTGTGGTTCTGGTTGTGGTTCTGCGACACAGCACTGGAGCTGTTGAGAGAAGCGAGCTCATTTATTGCACACGGGATATTGGGAGGCGTTCTGCTGCCCAGAGCTCTTGTCGCACAGGGACATTGGGACTTTGATGTATCACTTTTGGGTTGAAATTTTCCTTTACTGAAGCTTTTCTGCCTTCTTGGGGAGTCATGCTTAAGGGAACACAACAGGGGAAAAAAGACTGCATGTAACCTGATCTTGGTTCTTTTGATTGCAAGTTTGATTCCTTTCTGTTTTATATTATGCAACTTTTTATTGAAATACTAAGAAAACACATTATTTCTGTCATTTGACAGGTAAAGAAATGGAAGTCATGGCAATTTGTCATAGCTTCTGCATTTGGCAGGCCTTTGGGAATCTATAATTTAGGAGTATGCAATAAGAGATTTCTAAAAATATACAGCTTTTGGCTTGATAACGCTCCTCCCTAAGAATCTACCCTAAAGAAAACATCAGAGGTATAGGCAGATCGTTTTGAATATTAGCAAAAAATTAGAATCAACCTAACATTTCAACAGTGGAGAATGGGTAAATAAATGTTAATCTATACCGTAGACTGTTATGCAACCCTTTAAACTTGTTTTTGAAAAATTTTCAGTAATAATGGAAAATAATAAGTGGTAATCAGAAAGAATGAAAGCTATAAAACAGTGTAGTATAATCCCAACTATGTAAACAAATTGAAAATATACTTAATTAAAAGAATGGGATAAAATACGCAAAATATGCACTTGATCCTCTCTAGGGGGTGACGTTATGGGTGATTTTAACTTTTCCCTTTTAGTTTCCTATAACTTCGAATTTTCTTATAATGAATTTATAATCAGAAAGTATTAAAGATTATTAAAATTTTTACTAAAAGTAGAAAAAGAATGACATTTCTAACCCTAATAACTCAAAAGAATGTAAACTCATGCAAGTTCCAGGATTTAAGTGGTTTTAATCAGTTCTGATTTTGAAAAGGAGTGCTTGATCTCAAGTGTTTTTTTTCTTGTTTTTTTTTTTTGCTTTGGCTTTTAATCAAGGTGTGATTGTATGTGGTGCTGGAAGCCATTTGGTTAGTGAGATAAGTTTTCTAAATATTGTTGTTTCTAAAGGGGTCGTGTATGGTAATTGTGCATCTTACGGTATAATCTGATGGTGAAAGACGGCTTTGGAGTGAGGCTCTGCCACCTGCTGACTTCGGGACTTTGGCCAGGTTATGTAGTCTCGATTTCCTTATCTGCAAATTGGGATTGTGTGGAGTAAATGACATAATGCACGTAAAAGTCTTTAGCACAATTCTGGCACATAGTGATCACTCAGATGACATCGCTGAAATGATAAATGATAGCTGATATACTACTACTCCGGAAGGAAGACTTCTTCCAAATTTTCTCATATATAGTATTTAGAAGAGGCAGAGGTTAAGTGGTCGAAAATAATTTTTTGGTCTAACGTAATGTTAATACTCCAAAGATTGTGTAAAGACAAAGTAGATGTTGTGTTTCCCCTTTCTCCAAGCTGTATAAGCATTAACACATCCAAGATGACTGCTTTTGCTTTGTTTTTGCCTTATGTATTTCTCTGCAACTTTCCCAACAAGCCCATAGTCACAGAATTTTTAACGGATGTCACACTGAGTCCATGGATTCAGATTTAACTAATTTTTAATAACCGCACAATACCCTAAATAACATGGCTGTGCCAGAACTTACTTGGACATAACTCAACTATGGATATTCAGGCTGTTTTTAGTCCCCCACCCTTCTACTACACACAGTGTTTACTGCAGCATCCTTATACATAATCTTAAGGTCCGTTGCTTTTATTTCCAATCAGTTTCCCAAAAGCCGCATTACGGAGTCAGAGTGAGTGTTAATTATAGTGCAGAGGGATTGGGATTACAAAAGCTGTAGAAAGCTGTGTTGGTTCCTGTCGTCTTACAATCCAGTTGAAGAACAGATATGCCTTTATTTTCCCAGGGGTTTTTTTTGCTTAGGTACAAAGATTTCAGGACCCTGATTCTGCTGCCAGAGGAATGAAAGCTGTTTATTTCCAGGGAAGTTTGAAATCCTTCACATTCTGAACTGTAGGTATAATCAAGAGAGCAAAGGGAGCCTCTTGAATTAGGTTTACTCTGTGTAGTCTTTGCTCTATTTACTAGATAGGAATTTGCAGGAAATTGTACATGTTTAAGTTTTTGAAGTTTTCAGAGCTAAGAGTCCAACTTGAGAACTGAAGTACTTGACCTTGGCCCTCCTGTTCCTTACTGTGCTCACACCCCACAGGGTTGCAGACATCCCCTGCTTGCAGCATCTTGTCTGCGGAGGCCCGGGCTTGCTCAGTGTTGATGCAGGCAGCTGAGCCCACCTTCAGTTTGAGGTCACTGAAGGTTACAGGAGTGGTGGTATGCCAACAAATGGTTTTACACCCGTCAGGTTACTGCACTAGAGGTAGACAGGTTCTTTTTGTTTGTAACATCACTGAAAGCTACTTCATACAACTTAAGTTTTTTCAAGTATCCACTTAAGGGGGTGTGTGTGTGTGTGTGTGTGTGTGAGCACGCGCGCATGAGCATGCCTCTCTCTTTCTGCTAGTCAGGGGACAGAGAGAAGAAAGGACAATTATGTTGGGTTTGTGGTGCGTGTGTGTGCATGTGTAGATATAGCCTACCTCCATGTAGGTTCCTATGTGGAGCATGACCGTTTCTGTTTAGAAGCTTTGTTTTCCTTATTTACTAATTAACATTTGGTTACATCAGTTGGGATTATGCAACTCGTTAACAGCTGACGCTAGTTCCTACCTGTTTTCATTCTTTCTCCCCACTGATTCAGCTTCTTGGCCCTGAAGAAGGATTGCATTACAGAGCTTTAGAACCGCGTGGTTGTATTCCTGACTCACTGGAGTGGTCACATATCTGGAACCCACTGGGCACCCGGTCACGGTTCCCAGTCAGTGGGACGCGTCGTGGCTTGTTTTGTATTCATCTTTTGTCTCCTTGTGATGAATAGCCTTAACTAAAAATTCTAGAACTCTTGGCTTGTTGGAAAGCAGTTTTTACTCTTGTGGTACTTAGCAGGCAGTCTGTGCTTCCTTGGGCTCCCTGCAACATTCAGTGAAACAGCAACAGTAAGAAGAGCAGGGAGAGCAGACACATAAGTAGTGCTCCCCGTGCGCCAGGCTCTGTGTTAGCGCTTGGTATATTACTAACTCGTGTCATCCTCCCAACAGCTCTGTGTGGTGGGGACTGTTACCACCCCCATGTTAGAAATGCAGAAAGTGAGGCAGCTTCTGAGCCATGGTTATACAGCCTGTACGTGGCTTATGCACAGATATTACTCCAGATCTGGGTGAGGCTCGCTGGTGGGGCTCGAGAAACCAAGGAACAGGGCGATGGGCCCAGAGAAGCTGGGTGCTGGACGCGCAGACCCCGTCGGAGAGCATTGGCAGAGTTGCTTGGCTGCTGCTTGTGTTTGGATAGGAAGTGACATGGCTGAGTCCTCCCATCCGAAAGCCCTGGACCTGCGAGGGAGGTTGAGGGAACTCAGGCATGGGCAGGAAGGAAACGGGAAAGGGAGGTGTGGAAAACTTTGCTAAGGGAGGTCACTTGGGACAGCCTCTCACAAAGAGCCCCTCTCTCCATCGGTTTTGTCCCTTTAGGGCACATATCCCAGAGAAGGGTGAAGCAAGCTAAAGGTGTGTTTACCTTCATCAAATTTCTTTTGTTTTGACAAGTGAGTCATATGACCAGGTTGGAAAACCTCTTCGGTTGCTCTTGTGAATGTGTTTTTGAAATAGTTTTTTGAAGAGGGTGTATGCGACGTGCTAGGATTTTCCCACCGTGCTGTACAGCCCTGAGCTGTAGGAGGAAGCTGTCTAGGTAAGAGAGACTGGGGAGTGGGTGCTCTGGCAGGGCCAGGACCCTGATTCTGCTGCCATGCCCTCTGGATAGAAGATCCTAGAGCTGAAAATGGGTCACCAGCCTCAGGGTCCATCTCCGCCCTATCTGAATAAAGTCCTCTGTGGGTGAGCAAAGATAGGCTGCGGATGGTATGTTGTAGTCTTCCATATAGGATGTGGTTGCTTTCTTTTGTTGTTGTTATTTTTACATCAGTGGGTTCTTGTTTCCAACCCTGTTTCTGGGTGTTATCAGCATGGTTCCTTGAGTAACAACATGGAGTCAGATATTGTCATTAGTAACTGTGTGATCTTGGGCAAGTTCTTAACCTCTCCAGCCTCAGCGCCCTACTCTGTAAAGTGGGGGCAATGAGAATAGCCATCTCATAGGGCTGTTGGAGATAATGTTCAGCAGAGTGCCCCTGTCACTGTGTCTGCTTTGAAAATGGAAGTTCTCGTTATCACTCTCTGAGTCTTCTGACACTGCGGGAATCTCCGATTCTGGTTCCTGGCTGTGACTAGCTGTGACATTCCAGGGCACCCATCAGTGTGGGTATAGACACTGACAGTAAAAAGAACTGGAATTGGAGAGTTGCAGATTCGACTGTGTCTCAAAGAAGGGTGGAGTCTCTTAGGACGAAGCATTCCTGGCATGAATAGACAGAGAAAGCTCGGTAGAGAAGGAAGCCCCATCAGGTATGCTGATACAGCGGATTATGCAAGTTGGACAGGGAAGAATTCCCCATCTTATGCCGGGTTGATTGTTCTTTGTATTGTATCCAACTTGTCAGTTGACTTACAAAAAGACTTTTTCCTGCCGTGTTTTATAAATGAACTGAAGAACTCTGTCAATTTGATCTAATTAAATGCAAGTTACATTTTGAAAGGGCAGGAGGGGTTTGGGTGGAGGGAAGATTCTGACCCCTTTTCTCTGTAAGGTACCTCTGCAAAGTGGGCAGAGGTACTGTTACCTGTTTTACCAGGTTACTTTACAACGTACCATTTAAGAAATACTTATTAAAAAACTCAACTTTTTAAATATGAAAAATTTCAAGCACATACAAAGCTGTAGAGAACGGTGTGAGCCTTGACACATCTCTCTCCCACCTTCAACGACTGTCAGCTCATGGCCAGTATTGCTTCATCTGTACCCCCACGTCATTCTCCCACCCAGTTATTTTTAAGAAAATACCAGACAATGTATTAATTTATCCATAAATATTCAAGATGCGCTTTGAATGCCTTCAAAGTTTCAGTAAAGTAAAAAATGAAAACTTCCATGTTGTAAGATCCTTCTTGTGGGAAGATCACATCTCTAGAAACCTCAGGGCAGTGATCCTCAAAGCAGGGAGTTGGGGAAATGATTTTTTCAACAGTTACTTGGAGGGCTTTTTCAAACTACATGTCCTCCCAGAGTTGCCTTTTGCAGGGCACTGCCCCCCCACCAATGACAATCATAGCCTTTGATACCTAGTAGGACTGGTTTGCTTCTGAGTGCCTTTGATTACTCTAAGGATGTTCTGGCTCCATTTCCTGCTTTTCAGCAATATTCTGCCTGGATGTTGTTGCTGTGTAGCTGCCTTTCATGTAGGTGGAGTATCACAGTAATGGGCACAATATAGCAGGAATCTTTCTTCTAATTTCATATACAGCTTAAGAAAGACTTGAAAGGTCATTTACATGGTTAGTGCACAGGAAAATTGGAAAATGTGTTTTTGGAAAAATTTCTCTCCATCTCACCATTGAATGTTTGAAAGTGAGTTAGAAGGGGGGAAATGAAGGAATTTAAAAAGTTGACCATTCTACTTTTGTTGTTACAGTTATTTAGTAACTAAAAGTTTGGGGCATGTGTTTTAAACCTTGTACGAGAATTTTACTTGGCTAAAAATAATTCGATGTATGGATATAATTTGGGTATTCTATAGCAATGAAATTTATAGAAAAAACTAATAGTCTAATTTTCACCAGACAAAATGAACTTCCCTGTTGCTATTCTTTAAGGGGGAAATTAGAGAACACATTTCAATACAGTCGTGTACCACGTAGCAACGTTTTTGGTCAGCCATAGACCACATATATGACCGTGGTCCCAGAAGATTAGTACACCATAGCCCAGGCGCATAGTAGGCTGTACGATCTAGGTTTGTGTAAGTACACTCTATGATGTTTGCACAATGACAGAATCACCTAACGATGCATTTCTCAGAGCGTGTTACCGTCGTTAAGCGACGCGTGACGTACTTTTTTTGTTTCCATCCCCTTGCACCGCATCCCTTTTTAAAACTCTCCTTAGGAAAATGACATAGTCCTTCTCAAAACTGAGCTGTGCCTTCTGCAGGTTGTACACTGGATGGACTGGTTGCATCAGTTTTTCTCTTCTCACACCCGGACCAGGGGTGCATAGTTCTGTGAGGTGTGATTGGGAGTTGTAATAATGTGGGATGCTGGACAAATGCCAGAGACTGTTGGTAAATATAGAATGCAGCTGAACAGCAGTTAGCTTGCGTTAGTGATTTCAGAACTTACCTTTAGGGGAAAAAAGGGCAAGTCTACATAAGATAATATGGGAAATAAAAAGAAAGTGTGATGGCTGTGTTTAAGATTTGGATTTTAATTTGTCTTTCATTTCTCTAAAGACTGTACAAGTAATTCAGTAAAGAGGATTAAGCTGTGTTTGGTTGATATTACAAAGATATCTTTACCTACCCATCATAGTTAAAGACTGATTAGATTAGCCAAAGGCTTTTCTGTGTTATGAGAAAACTGTCTTTGCTTTGTGTTTTCAACTCTGCGGGCTTTTCGTTGATATGTTTAGGAAAAAAAATGGGAATACAAGATACTGGAAATCCATAGCTGATAGTTAAAGATGGAAACTTAGATATTAGAACTTTTCGGAAGCTGATTGACTTTTAGAAGTGTCTTAGAAGCTTTTCTGTATATCCTCTCTCACCATAGCCTATTCTATAAAAGGCCTTTAAAGTATGGTGTTTACAGAGCAAATAGCACAGCAAACTTGGCGCTCTACCACACTGTTTATCGTATCAGTAGTTCCATTGTAGTTTTTGCAAAGAACTCCCGTGGGGTGTGGTATGTCTCTGGTCTTTGAGACCCCTTCCGGTATAAGACATGTCAAGGGACATGGGACACCTGGATGGTGGGAACCTTCTTTTAGAAATCTGGGTTCAATTTTTTTCCCCCCAGAGAGCACCAGTGAGCTGAATAACTTTTCATCCCTGTTTTCCACCGTTTAAGCCTGTCTTAAGCCCCTAAAAGTCAGACCTAACTGAGGCTCCAAATTCCTCAAGCATCACTGAGGTCACCCGGAGGTCCCTGCCCTACCTTGGCATCAAAAACTCAACTAGTTCAGGATCCATTCTTTCTTTCCTCATAATGACAAATATTTATGAAGCTTCCTGCAGTGTACACAGCTCCACTTTAGTTTAGGAGACCACAAAGCTGAGTCTGACAGAGATCTTTCCCTTCAGGATTCTAATTGGGGAGCTAAGACACGCCCGGGCGTTTCTCTAGTGAGGGACACTGTGATGTGCCGTCCACTGTAGAGACACCGTCACGTGGATTATCAGACCAAAGGCAATCTGGAATCGATTTTGTACCAAAAGAACAGCTGCTAACCCAGACACTATACACATGTTCTTGACTGAGATACGAAGGCTGCAGTCCTCTTATCCACTCATGGTGGGCTCGTAATGGGGATTTTTGTCTAATGATTGGCTCCTTTCTGCTCCTGGTGTCAGAATTTGGGGGATTACAAGGCCTCAGTGCTGGGAGAATGTGGGGTTCAGTTTTACACTTGGTCCAGTTTCCTGTGGAATCGCCACAGCTTCATGTTAAACTCTGTATTCTTTGCTTTAGCTCTTTTCCTTTTTTTACAGACTTTCTCCACAGTAGGTGGTGAGGTCCCCAAGCCCTTCTTTTCACACCTGCTGTGCTATCCTTTGAGCAAACCCAGCTTACTCTGAGGGGGAGTAGAAGGGAATGTGGCCGCACCCACTGAGCGCCCCCTCGAAACATTTTCTCATTTACTTCTCACATACAGGCGGGCTCAGTATTATCTTTATAGATCCGTAAACTGAGGCTGAGGCTCAGTCACTTGGCATTCACTGCAGGCCTCTCTGGTTAAAGCCACTTCTTGCACGAAGGTTTGCAGATGTTCCGTTCCCCCGAGAGCAGACCTCGGTTCTTAGAACCTCTCAGCTTGCCTGTGGCTCTCCCTCCTCCAGCAGCCCTTAACGTTCACTTTCCAGTTGCTTTACTGAGACACCTGGGAGCTGGAGAATTCAGAGAGTTTGTGGTACTTCCCCTGTCATTTTTTTTTTTTTGCTGTCTTATTCCCAATTACTCTCGTCGCTAAAGGGCCATGGTCTAACTCTCTTATCCAATGCTACTTTCTTCCTAAGATGCACCTAAGAAAAAGAGGATTAGCACGTTATGTTTTGAAATGAGAACAAATTACTATTTGTCTTGAAAAAAATCATGAGTCAGCACTGTTAGTTTTACCATCTATAGTAACAAAAAAAATAAGTCGCCTTAGCCTCCACGAATGGGTCTCAGCAACAACTGAAGCTTGACATTGTTTACTACAAATGTTCTTGAAAAGTAGATAAATAAAATTCTATACGTATTTTAAGTGACTTTTTATTTTTAAAGGAGCTTGCTGTTAAAAAAAAAAACCTTATAGTAAGTAGAATGATGAGTCCCTAATTTGATCTTTTCTGAAAAGCCAGTCTCATCAGGAAAATCAAGTGTCATTAACATGTGACATTTCTATGAGACGATGCATTTAGTTCTAGGTTTTGTAATGTTCATGTGATAATCTAAGCATGATGAGGCCCCAGACAACCACATGGGGGAAGTCAGAAAGGGGCCAGAGCCAGACTATTGAAAAGAGAGGACTTGCTTGGAGTAAACTTTATATCCAGTCTACTATGTGGTGGGATATCTTAGTCCTTGTTCTCTCTGTCTGTCAAGAAATCAAGGACAAAGCAGAGGAACTGGGCTTAAAATACAGCAGGAAGCTGGGTTACGTTTAAGGTAGAACTGTATGCCTTTGTGGATATTTAGAAAGTGGATTAGTGACACGTGCTGTGGATGCTTTGAGAGCTTAAACGTGATGGATAATTCATAACCTATTAAAATGTTAAAACCGAAAGGGACTAAGACATCATTTCTCTAGCCCCATTGTTACAGGTTAGTGTCCAACAGATTGTTTACCTGGGATAGTTGAGATGTTGCCCTTTCAAAAGGTAAGGGATGTCTTAAATGAGTACCTGGAAGCTCCTTCCAAGAAGCACAGCTCTATGACTACACAAGTTCTGGGCGTAAATGCCATGAACTTTTAGTTTAGGTAAATGATGTGTGTTAAAGATGGAGAAAACATGTTTATAGCTCTGGAGAAGTTTAGAGTCAAACCGTGTTAATACTTTTACCGTAAGTTAGATTGATATATTAAATAAGCACAAATGGCTGTGGGAGTTCCAACAAAGAGAAAATGACCTCTGATGGGAAGGATCCGCATGTCTATTGAAAGAGGCTGCAGCATTTAAACTGAGCCATAAGGAGTAGGTAAGATTGGAGCCTGTTTAGTGCCTGCATTGAGGGTTGCCTTTTTTTTCCCCCTTACCTTTCGGTTATGAAGACTTTTACATATACAGAAAAGCTAAAAGAATAGCTCAGTGAATATCTGTACACCCACCACCTAGATTCAGCAGCCGTTAACGTTTTGTCATATTTGTTTCGATTCTGAATTTGTGTATGTGCTTATGAGTTGTTTTTTAGCCATTTATAAGTTACCTGCATCCTGACATTTTTACCCCTAGATATATACATGGCATCTCCTCAAGCCGTTCTCCTACCTAACCACAATTCTATTATCAAAAGTGGAAGAACATTAACAATAATACATCAATATTATCTAATTTCTATTCTCTATTTCAAATTTCCCTAATTGTCTCGTGTCTTTCATAGCTATTTTTTTCAAACCTGAATTTGATAGGTTCTCACACATAGCATTTTGTTTTTATAACTCCTAAATCTCTTTTACTCTAGAGTAGCCCCTCTCTAATCTCCCTTGTTTATTTTTAGTTTCATTACATTGACACATGACAGGACCAGTTTTTTTCCCCCCCTGAGGAAGATTAGCCCTGAGCTACTATCTGTGTCAGTCTTCCTCCGCTTTCTATGTGGATCACCACCACAGCATGGCCGACAAGTGGTGTAGGTCCATGCCCGGGATCCAAACCCATGAACCTGGGCCGCTGAAGCAGAGCACACTGAGCTTAACCACTATGCCACGAGACCGGCCCCCAGACCAGTTTTCTTATAACTTTTTTGTTGATACCTTACCTGGCAAGTTCCTTGCAAATTGAAGATTTATTTTAAAAGTTTTTAAAAACTTAAAATAGTCAGATCTTTTCTAGGAGATATATTGCCAGATTGTCAGATCTTGCCCCTGATAGACCATTTTCAGTAGCTAATATATTTTAAACTAATCTTTATTTGCAAAAATAATATAAATCAGTTGTAAAATCTTCAAACAACTCAGAAATATATAAAATGTAAAGTGAGAGTTCTGTTTCATATCACTGCTCTGTAGCCCTGAGATAACAGTTAATCATCTTGGTCCCATTTGTTTGTGTGTTTTTGTTTATTTGTTATAAAGCTGAGGTCAGCTATAAACGTTATTGTGCAGTTTACTGTTTATTTCGCTAACTGCGTTATGGATGGCGTGCCATAGAATATGTAGAAGGGATTGTTTTTAATAGTGGCTGGGATGAATGCACACCAGGCCAGCCACATTCTTTTCGTAGGTGTTTAAGGAGAGACACACCCAAATGTAGAGAGTCTGGCCCAGGATTAGAAATGTGGCGTGGGCCCCCAGAGCAAATATTTTTCTCTGTTGGAGGGTCCCTGGCTAATACAGGAATTGAATCTTGGTGTTTTCTGCCCTGTGCTTCAACAAGTTGAGGGAATGTGTGAGTAGTAAACTCTTAAGGGGGTCTGTATTTGAATTCTGGCTCTTTTTTTTTTGTCTGTTCCTTTTTTGGGTGGGTCCCTCCGTATTATTTCCTGAGATAGAAGGAGATCTTCAGGTTGGCGTACCTGAGGTAAACATGATCCTCTGCCAACATAAATTGATTTAGAAATGTTAATATATTTTACCAAGCCGAAGTTTCTAGCATGTGTATTTTAAGCCATCATAAAACATATACCTGTCATGCGAAGGAATGTGCCGAGGGCAGACATCAAAGACTGGCCGAAGGAGTCTGGGGAGTGTGTTTTGCTGTGTTGTAGGGCTGTGCCCTGACAACCTCCTTGAGGCCTGGGGTACTGGCAGGGCGTGGTTTCTAAATATGCAAGCCATTTTATTTATTGACTCAAGAATTCCCGCAAGTAGTTATGCATATTTGTCCATCCGGAGCGTAGAGTCGGGGGCTCAGAGGTAATTCTGTGGATGAGGGGTGTGAAGACAGGCTGAATCCGCCTGATTTAGGGAATCAAGTTATCAGAGCAATCATATGAGCAAGAGATGGTCCTTTGTGCTTAGTAGAGAACAGAAAGTTGAACAGAGGGGCTGGCTGGACATTTCTGGCTTCTTTGGAAGGTACATTTAATGAGCCTCCCAGTGGGAGCCTTGCTGGCGCAGGGTGGAATGGTGAAGCCCCTTTTGTTGTTATTTTCTTCTTGTGTTCTCCATGGTAATAATGTCATCACTCGCATGTGGTGGGACATCAGGGTGTTAATAAATCTCCTTATTAGTAAGTTAAATTATCTGTAATTTGGTGACAGGGCTTTTGCATCAAGAGTTTTGCAAAGGAACACAGTGCTGATAGGGTGGTGCCCCACATCTGTCTAAATATTTGCTGAAAAAAAAGCACAAATAGTTGTGATTTTAAGTACATTGTAGAATTTATATATTAAAAAAATTTTTTAAAGTAGAAAGTTGCAGGCTAGATTAAATGTGTATTCCCTCCCTTTTCTGTCATCCACTCTAAGTAAATAAAGTAAATAAAATAAAGTATTAAATAAAAATATTTAGTTGAAAAAGTATTAAAACTAAGTAAAAATAAAAGCAGATAATGTTAATGAAAGTAAAGGGGCAGTGTTGGCAAAGAGTGAGGAGGAACAAGATAAGATTTTTAAGTTCAGGATCAGTGAGTCACTTAAACCATGAACTCCACTTTTTCATTTGTAAAATCGGAATCATAAAATCTGCATGATAGGGTTGTTAATCAGGTTGAAATGAGATAATATATTTAAAAGCTAAAGAAAAGCTGTTGAAATTCCACTCCTTCTGCTTTCTTGAGCAGACAGGATTGGGCAGTGGAAAAAGCATGTGAATTGCAGGTGTGTAGATTTGATTTGAATTCTGGCGTTGGTTGCCATTTACTCTGTGCATCTTTGGATGGGTTCTTTTAATCTCTCTGACCCTCAGTTCCTTAGCTGTCGAGTGGACTTTATCATTATCATCCATGTAAGATGAGGTAAAGGGCAGAGGCTACACTAAGATGCTCGGGCGTTACAGAGCTGGCTGGGTCTTGGGGTCTGGATGTTCATCTGTTAGGGGTGGTGTGCTCACGTATGTAGAGTCTGTGCCATACCCTCCATGGCTTCCCTTCCAGCTCATGACCTTGCTGCTGCTTTTCTGTTTGCAGCCATCCTCCCGAGTGCCACACCGGGCATGGACACCTTTTTCCGTATCTGGAGGAGCACGGGTGGTAGTGTCATCACCCAGTCACGAAACTGCTAAGGCCATCTCCGGGGCGTGGGCGCCAGGATAAGAGGGCGGCATCCGAGGGGCACACAGCCATGCCTTTCGGCCTGAAGCTCCGCCGGACGCGGCGCTACAATGTCCTGAGCAAGAACTGCTTTGTCACCCGGATCCGCCTGTTGGACAGCAATGTTATCGAGTGCACACTGTCGGTGGAAAGCACGGGGCAGGAGTGTCTGGAGGCTGTGGCCCAGAGGCTGGAGTTGCGGGAGGTAAGAGTCTGTGTGTGGTGGGTGCCTGAGTGTGAACTCACCAAAGGGACCAGCCACCTGTCTCTTGGTGCCACCTGCCATGCTTTTCAGCCTCAGCCTTGTGTTTAGAAGAATCCTGTTGTTCTTAACATGGGCCTGATCTTACAGCCTTCAGTGGACCAGGAGACCTGCTCTGATGTTGTGAGAAGCAAGGACACCATCTAGAGCTTGCACTGGATGGCAGCTTCCCTTGTGTTTTAGCCAAATAGGAGGTTTTGGTGGGGGGGGGGGGGGGTTTGCAAACGAGAGACTCTCTGTGCCAAAGTCTTTGTCTCTCTTTAAAACAATTGAGTGGGGAGCTGGTGTTTTGGCGTTCCGGCTGCATATCACGGAGAAAACTCCCACATATGGGATGGTTGCAGCTGCTTTAATTTTGTGGTTTTTTTCTGTGTTTTCCCCTTCAAAGAGAAAAAAAAAGGAAAAAGCATTTAAAGAGAGCATGACCAGTGAGGCTTTTGGTGGGAGCTTGTAAAATGGGGATTTTGTTCCTTTTAAGAGTCCTCATGACCCTTGTTTTCTCTTTACTGTCTGGGGGGCTTCTCTGGGCTGTAAGCAAACCCAGCGTAGACCATTAAGACAGTCACGTGACCGCTCTTTAGAAGAGATTCTTAGTGCAGAATGTCCTTTATAACAAACTTTATAGTTCTAGTAGTTGATGCTTTTATTAGTCTTGCAGACATTCAGGAGAAGACACTTTTGACAGAAACCCACACAAGCGTTTGTGTCTTGAGAGCCACGTGGCATATTGGCTAGTGGGTAAGGTGGTACGGCTGAATGGTTGCCAGTGCTGAAATGATTGCAAGCCCCCTGAGAGACAAGCCTTCCTGAGGATGAGGAAAAATCTCTGTAATTGTCCCAGGCCCTCTGGTCTCCTAGGGACCAAGTGACAGCATTGCCCAACACCTCAGGTGGTAGAGAGAGGGGCTGGTGCCTGTTGGAAGTGATGGCGTTTGATCTCTTTCCTCACCCCTCATGATCCTCCCTCTTTTCACGTGTACAAAGGAGCTGGGGTCGGGGAAGGTCTTCCTCCCCCCTTGGTGTCCTGCACAGGCTGACTCTTATCCTCTGGGGGACTGTTTCACCTAAACACTTCTGTCTCCTGCTGGTCTTCATGTTTCTACTTTGGTTTCAGTGATCAGGTCTTCTTTTGAAGTTTATTTTCCTATGTAGGAGACTGTTCTGCCCAACAGATGTATGTAGCTTGGTAGCTGACACAAGAGAACAAACTTGTGAAGTGTTCTGACCTTGCTGGTTGATGGCTGGCTCATTTTTCGCTTATTAATAGCACATTTGGGTATACATACTTAAACATATGCATGTGCGTGGGCATGAAGGGAAAAACCTTAATACTGCGGATTGTTTGGTCAGTAGACTGGTCAAAATTCTTATAAACATTTTAGTTATAGGTCATTTAAAAAGATACACAGTGGTTTTACTTTTGAGTATTCCCAGCAACTCAAATTAAAGTAACTAAGTATTCTTTGCATGCCTTGGGAGGCAGTATACCCGTAGTTAGTAGTTATAAACACAGTCTTTGGAGTCTTGGACTTGGGTTCACATTATAGTCCTGTCACTTCCTTAGTTAGGTGTCCTTGGAAAAGTTACTGCACTTCTCTGGGCATCAGTTTTCTCACCTATAAAATGGGAATAATGATACTCACCTTACTTACCTTATAGGGCTGTTGTGAATATTAAGAAGAGAGACAGTATGGAAAATGCACAGTGCTGTGTCCAATAATTTATAATTGTTCCAGTTTGAGAGTCTTAAAAACAATTTTCCATTAAAGAAAATCTTGAGCAACTGCAGTGCACCAGGCAGTGTTTTAGGACCCGATGAAACTAAGGGAAATAAGATACAGTTTTGTCTTCAAGATATGCACAGACCAGGAGGAGAATCCAGCATTAAACACGCCATTCAGATTGAACGTGGTCCATGCTAAAATACAGTGCAGGGCAGGCCTGGAAGGCAGTGGCTTTCCTTAGAGCTGTGCAGTGTGCGGTCTGCCCTGCTGCACACTGCAGCCCTGGCACAGGGAGAGGAAGCCTCAGTGAAAGATGAACGGAACCTTCACTCTTGGAACCAGGACTTGCAGGATACGCAGAAGTTCAGCAGATGGGAAAGACGGCAGGGTCCCCCTGGGCCTGGGGAAGGTGGATTTTTAAAGATCCCAGGATGGGAAAGAGCAGGCACCATGGTTGGGGGCTGAGAAGGCGTCTCTGTGAATCACTAGGTAGAGCTAAGAGTGTGAGGTGCAAGGTGAGGCGTGTCTGGGGATGTGTGTGGTAATAATTACTCTCGGTAGACTGTTGTTTTTCTCAGAGGGCAAAGGTCAACCCTGGATTATCCCACAACTGCATTGTCACAAAGAGTAAAGTGTTGATGTCCAGATTCTACTGTCAAGTGTGTGTTGCAGTGTGACTGATCTTCGAATGCTGCGTGCTGCGGTAGGGTTTGTGTTTAATGCTGGCTTTATTTTGACAAACCTTAAACAGGGGCATCCACGTTAGAGCAAGTCACTTTCTTTTTAAATTTTATGCTTTTGTTCTGTGACAGATGACATGGAAGGTATGGCCTTTTGTGACACAATCCTGTACCAACTTTTGAACCAAAGGATGAGATAGAACAGTTATCTAAACGTTGTTCTTCATTCTCACAGACACACGTCGAGGAGGAATGTGTTCTCCACCCAGAGGCAGAAGTAGGAGGCGTGAGCACGGGTCTGCTCCACTCTTGCCTTTGTATTTGGGTCATTTTCCAAATAGAGCTGACAAGTGCTTTAGAGGAAAAAGTGAAAATCCATCTAAAATATAACAAGATGTTCAGTCTTTATGAAGCCTTGAAAACCAGATTATGGTGGATATTTGGCTTTGCCGTTGGAAGTGTTCTATAGTTTAGATGTATCCCAAACTTTATAATGGCTTTATATTCAGTATGGCAGACTGAAAAAAAGAAGTTTTGATTTAATTTTTGATCTACATTAATTACAATTTGTGTTTTACTGCTTAATTTTATTAGGTAACTTAAAAATAGATTTTATTTTTTTAGAGCAGTTTTAGGTTTCGAGCAACATTGAGTGGAAAGTACAGAGAGTTCCCATATAGCCCCTCCCCTCCAGCCGGTCAACATGCCACACTAGAGTGGAATGTTTGTTCTAATCCATGAACCTACAGCTGACACATTGTTATCATCCAAAGTCAATAGTTTACTCAGGGTTCATTCTTGGTGTTGTACACTTGGTGCATTTTTTTTTCTTAAAGATTGGCACCTGAGCTAACAACTGTTGACAGTCTTCTCCTCTTTTTTTTTACCTTCTTCTCCTTCCCAAAGCCCCTCAGTACGTAGTTGTGTATTCTGGTTGTCGGTGCCTCTGGTTGTGGTATGTGGGATGCCTCCTCACCCTGGCTTGATGACTGGTACCATGTCCGTGCCCAGGATCTGAACCAGCCAAACCCTGGGCCACTGAAGCAGAGCACGTGAACTTAACCACTCAGCTGTGGGGATGGCCCCGCCCCTCCCCCCCCCTTTTCTTTTTTTGAGGACGATTAGCCCTGAGCTAACATCCATGCCCATCTTCTTCTACTTTGTATGTGGGATGGCTGCCACAGCATGGCTTGGCAAGCAGTGTGTTGGGCCGTGCCCGGGTTCCAAACCAGTGAACACTGGGCCACTGAAGTGGAGCATGTGAACTTAACTATTGTACCACCGGACCAGCCCACACTCTGGGTTTTGACAAATGTATAATGATACCTTTCCATATGGTGGAGTTTTTGAGGGTCAAATCTAGTTTTGAATGCACTGATGGGCTTCTATTTCAAATGGCATCCAGAGGGCCCAGGCCTGGTTCGTGTGTTCAGTAAACACCAGCCCTGGGGATGCTAAATAAGATTGGGTCCCTGCTCCCAGAAACCCTAGGGTTTAGAGAATAAGACAAACAAGAAACAAAGCAAACGGAACAGCCCGTGCCGAGGTGTAGAAACAGGAAAGAACATGAAATTGTCGGAGAAGGGCAGAGTTCAGTTTGCACTGATCTGTTTGTGTGTGGAGGGGTCATGGAGGCGAGGGGAGGAGTGTGGAAAGGCAGGTGGGAGTCTGCTTTTGAAGGGTTTGGTGTATTTGGCAAGGGAGTTTTAACTAGATCCTGTAGAATGTTGTTTCTAAAATGTGTCAAAAAATAATAATTGCCACCTTCTAAAGTACCATATATTATGCTGAGCACCTTTGATATATCAACTCGTTTAATTCTCATCATAAGTCTGTACGTGACTACTCTTGCTGTCCCCATTTTACAAATGGTGGGGGGGGTCACAGCGCACAGTGACTTGCCTGCAGTCATTGGGCTGGCTCAAACCCAGGTAGGCTGACTGGGGGTCCCTGACGCAGATGGGCCAGAGACCCTATCACGTTCAGCATCCGCAGGCCTTGTGTTTACTGACTACAGAACCAGGCCTGGGCCCTCTGGACGCACTGTTCTAGTTCCCAGGGGTGTGTGGTGGGAGAAGAGGGGCCGTGGCAGAAGGCTTTGGGAAAAATTCTTGTCAAGTCTATAGTTTTTTAAAAAATAAAGGTGTTGAATTCAGTGTTTCACAATTATTTTAGCTTTCTATTAAATACTCTCTGAATTGGGGAATACAACACTGCCGGGAGATAGAAATCCATCAAAGGATTTCAAAGGCGGACTATGTCATGGTCACCTTGCATTTTAGGAAAAGAACTCAATAGCAGAAAAAGACTGGGGATTGGGGTGACAGGGGGAACAGAGATGCTAGTTAGGTGGACATAATAATCCTGGCAAGAGGAAAGAAAATGAACTCTTTAGGAAAAAAGTTGTTTTTAATTGTAAGTTGAGAAAAAAAAATTAGGTATGAGTTTCTGGCAGGGAACGCTATTAAGGAAGAGATTCAAGAGATACAGGAGTTCAGAATTAGAGTTCTGATAATGTAGTTACAGCATATTTGGAATAATGGATTTCACCCTTTTCCTTTTCCCCAAATGAAATCGTAAGTGGAACTTGAAGGTATAACGTGGAGCTGTTCAGTTTGTGGAGAGGATAGATGTCTGGAGTCTCATCTTCTTGTGCCCCCAGCACAGTGTGGAAATCACTGACCTAGGTTAAAAGAGAAATAGTTCAAACAACGTTGCCTTATGACTAATTCTATTTTAAAGATCAATACGTGGAGAAGCAGCAGAGGGTAGTGCCTAGAATGGGAGCTTGGACCAAACTGCCTGAGTTTGAATCCTGGCTCTGCCACTTATTAGCTACGCAATCTTGGGTAGTTACTTAACTACACTCTGCCTCAGTTTTCTCATCTGTAAATGGAGATGGTAATAGTGGCAACCTCCATGAGTTGCTGGGAGGATTAAAATAGTTTTTGCAAAGTTGCCACAGTATCACAGTGCCTGGCACATAGGAAGCACTCAGTATGGCGGTCTCCCCTCCAAGACCCCACAAAGACTATCTGGACTTTGCTACAGCACTTCCAGAGACCAAGCTCTCACCCTTTTATAAGTGTGCTTATTCCATTTTTAGATGGCTTTACTTATTAGAAGCAGTGATCTTACACTGAGCCAAAATCTTTCAATTCCTTGAACAGTTATTATTAATGTAAGATTATGCTGTCCAAACCCCGTGGCCACACGGGTTATTGAGCACTTGAAGTGTGGCTAGTCTGAACTGAGATGCGCAGTAGGTATAAAATAACCATCAGATTTTGAAGATCTGGTATGAAATAAAGTTAAAATATTTCATTCATCATTTTTATATTAGTTACATGTTGAAAACAATATTTTGAAGGTATCATTTTAAATTGATTAAAATTACTTTCACTTCTTTGTACTTTTTAAGTATATCTACTAGAAAATTTAAAATTACATATGTGGCTTACATATTGTCTTTCTACTAAACAGTGCTGTTCTAATAAAGCCAAGGAGGCCATGTTATTAGTAATAAGGAATATAAAGAATTCCAGTAAAATGTAAAAATGTACTAGAATTATTTACTTGACTCTACTTAATTAAAAAAATAATACATAGAGGAGGAGTAAATCATTTAACAAAGGTACCTGAGACACTTTTCATAGCTAAACTCTATTCAAGATAGAGAACTGTTTTATTAGGAAATTCAGCATTCTTGGGAATGGTGAGTTCAATAAGTCTTGGGCCTCTCCGAAGTCTAGACTTAGAGCCCTGGTCTTTGTAGGAGCCTAAAAACCATAATTGTTTTGCAGAGAGCATACCTAATCATTTCGCTTTGGCAGCCTGGGGTTCGCGGCTTCGGATCCGGGGCGTGGACCTGGCACTGTTTGTTAAGCCACACTGTGGCGGTATTTCACATACAGAATAGAGGAAGACTGGCACAGATGTCAGCTCCGGGACAAGCTTCCTCACACACATTCACAAAAAATTAGTTTGGGGTGTTTTTGATTTGTTTGTTCATTTATCTGTAGAGGTGTTCGTATCCCCTACGTTAGTTATTAATAGGGAAAGATTTTCCTCTTGTCCCCTAATTTATCCGCTAACTTATCCCCTTTTTCTTTTGCAAATTTATGTTTTCATCTTTACTAAAAGCTGATTTATCCAAAGCTGTCAGCTACGGTAGAAATGTCCCACATTTTGCTATTTTCATAATAGCTAGAGTTTATAAAGATACAGAACCTTAATGTGCATTTCCTATCTTCAAAGAAAAGCTAACTTACGTTAAGGATATTTCCGTGGTTTGATTTTTGTGTGAGTCGTTTGGAAATTGGTAACATGTGTGTGATTATGGGTGTACTTGATTAAATGGAGCACCTCATTCCCAGGCACTGTCGGATAATATGGAATTTGCTGTATTTTATAGTTGTCTTAACCGTAGCCATATATGTTTGTGTTTGCAGAGGACCAAAATAATCAACACTGATTAAGAATCCACTGAAGAGTAGACTGCTGGGGAGGTTTCTAGTCTTTGAATTTTGTATTTCTTTTTGTCTTTCTAAAGACTATGATGTGAAGTCTTATTAGTGTAATGTCAATTCTGTAAGGTAAATATGGCACCAGCGTCCGTTTTCTAGATGTAGAGATTGTACGTGAAATAATTTCCCCTCTTAATTTGTAAGTCTTCATCTTTTTGTATATTCTTGAGTGAGTTGTGCAGCCCCGGAAGAGTGATTTTTCTTGGCTATGAGATTTGCTTCTTGGGTCTATGTTACTCTGCAATTTTTTTTCCTGTGTTTTTATGCAGAGATTGGCCAGGAAAATGAAGATGGTGCAGTTGTTAATTATAGACGTGTCAGTTGTAGAAACCCCAGACTTACCCAGAGTAGAGGCTGATTGCACACAAGTTGTTTTTTACAGTTTTCCAACTGATGTACGGTGGTTTATTTGCCAAAGCCTTTGGAATGTAATTGTATGAAGGGCTCTTTCAGAGTCTGCTTATGGTCATCTTTTGAAGTATTTTCCATGCTTCAGTGAAAGTTTTAATGCTTGGGTGTAATTCTTGTATATTTTATGTGGAGGCATACCAACTCTCTCTCTCTTAATTTACAACTGAAATACTGGGTACTAGGGCAACCTATTACAGCTTAATGCAAGATATTTTAAATTGTTGCTTCTGGCTGATTAGCTCTTCAAAATGCTTGAGATAAGATCATGGATTTAATCCCTGGTAATTGCCAAGACTGCGTCTGTAACCCTTACAAATAGCATTAAAGCAGTGCCATTGGTCACAAAAAGGGAAAAACAAAACCCTCAAAACAATCTTTCCCTATTAGTAGCTAATGTAGGGGATGCTACCATCTCTGCAGATAAAAACAAACAAATCAGAAACACTCCGAACTAATTGTGTGTGTGTACGTGTGAGGAAGATTGGCCGTGAGCTAATATCCATTGCCAATCTTCCTCTTTTTGCTTGAGGAAGATTGTCCCTGAGCTTACGTCTGTGCCAATCTTCCTCTGTTTTGTATGTGAGATGCCGCCACAGTGTGGCTTAACAGTGCCAGGTCCATGCCTGGGATCCGAACCCACGAACCCCAGGCACTGACGCAAAGCGTGCGAATTTAACTGCTAGGCCACTGGGCTGGCTCCCCAAGCTATTTTTAAAGGCCTTTATTTACTAGAATCTTGTCATGATATCAGAAAAGGGTCTTACTTTGACCCTAACGTATTCACATACCAGTCTGCCACTGAGGAAAACAGCATGTGTTTGAGTGCATGCATACATTTGTGCTTCCTCTGTTAAAATGCAAAACTCCAAACTGAATAAACTAGGAAACCACTCGTAGGAAAATGACATGTTAGCAAGGCTCTCCTTACATTGTTTCTTAGTAGTGCATTTTTAGTCGTTGATTCAGAGATGTGGTTCCTCTGCCTGGGTACTGGGTCTTCTGTCTTTTTTCCTCATCGTTGTAATGAACTCCTTGCAGAATTCACAGCACCAGAGTTTTTTTTTTTAAATTCTTTTTTTTTTTTGAGGAAGATTAACACTGAGCTAATATCTGCTGCCAATCCTCCCTTTTTTTTTTTTTTTTTGCCGAGGAAGACTGGCCCTCAGCGAACATCCATGCGCATCTTCCTCTACTTTTTATATGTGGGATGCCTGCCACCACATAGCTTGACAAGCGGTGTGTAGGTCCACACCTGGGATCCAAACTGGCGAACCCTGGGCCACTGAAGTGGAATGTGCGAACTTAACTGCTGTGCCACCTGGCCAACCCCCAGAGCTCTTTCTAAAGAAAACTAGAGAAATACAATGGGATTTACAGCTCCCCCAGAGGTATCTTGAGGATTACCTGGACCTGGCTCCTGTTTGACGTTTCAGAGATAAAACAGGTGTGTCAGGCCTTTCCTCAGGCAACGTGCCGGGATCCTTTTGGTCGTGGAGGAGCCGGTTTCTATTTGGAATCATCCACTACATTGTCCTCAACCATCTGGCAGTGTTCAGCAGTGAAGCTCAGACTCCAGAATTCAGCTGGAGTTTCAGTTGGCGAGGCAGTTATGTACAGGCCTGGTGTGATCTCAGCAGGGCCTGACGGGATTCGTGGTCCCTTGGCCAATACACAGGAAGTTGATTGGTGCACACGTTACTTTAAGTGAGAGGATAGGTTCTGATTCTGTTTCCTGTGAGGCACTGTATAACATGGCAGAATAAACCTCTGCTGCATTGTAAACTTGAGTAGAGCAGGCTCCGAACTTTGAGACAGGGCCCTGCCCCTCTACCGCACACTCTAGAGTAGGAATGTAGCTAGAGGAAGAATGAGGGAGGTAGGGTGGGAAAGGAGAAGGTTCCTTCGGGCATACCTTCACAAAACACTGTGGGCGTGGGGATCTCCTAAAGGGACTTTGCTTCCTACTAGATTACTGAATTCAACGCTTCCCAAATTAGGTTCTTCTGGCCATGAGTAGGTAGAAACTGTGTCTTCCAGATTACCTACCTCCCTCAATTCTACCCTGTACTGGAAACCTGATTTCTTGAGTAGTTATGTAATCATTTAATTGGCTAAAATGCATGGCGAGTCACCCTGGAATACCCTGTGTCCTTTGGAGAAGGCTATATTGCAGCAACAAAAAAATCTTATGCCATGAGTTAGGTTTTTGCATAAGAAGTGGTTTACCTTGTTATTTAGAGCTCTGTACTAGTAATTGTGGCTGAAGATTGTTACCATGGTTTCTCCTCTACCTCATCCTCATCCTTTTCAGTGTACCCAAGTGTGTGTTCTTGTAGCTGTGTGCACACTTGTGTATGTGTATCTGTACTCCCTGAGAGAGAATATTCTCTCTCTCGGTGGTTTTTTGGGGGAAGATCAGGTCTGATTTAATGATTGGGTGGGTGAGAATGAGAAAAGGAAATTTAAAATCCTAGACTTGAGGGGCCGGCTCCGTGGCCGAGTGGTTAAGTTTGCGTGCTCCGCTGCGGTGGCCCAGGGTTCGGATCCTGGGCGTGGACATGGCCCTGCTCGTCAGGCCACGTTGAGGCAGCATCCCACATCCCACAACTAGGAGGACCTGCAACTAAGATATACAACTGTGTACAGTGGGGGTTTGGGGAGATAAAGCAGAAAAAAAAAATTGGCCTCAGTTGTTAGCCCAGGTGCCAATCTTTGAAGAAAAAAAAAACTGGAAGATTGGCAATAGTTGTTAGCCCAGGTGCCAATCTAAAAAATAATAATAAAAAAAAATACTAGACTTGAAAGCATAGGAGAAGTAAAAAACTAAATTTTTTTTTTGCAGAATCTACTGTATAATATTGATGCACTTACCCTGGACCCTTTATAATTTGAATGTTACTAATTTGAGCGGACGTTATAATTTGAATGAAGGATGGACCTTAAAATTATACCCCCAAATGTCAAGACTACTTTTAGTAAAAAATAATAGATCATGGTTGGCCTATTAAGCAATTGCAAAGTTTGCCCTCCCTTTCTCCACCTGTGCTTATAACAGAGCTCTTTTCCAACTAAAATAATTATTACATAGCAGGTTACTGTTTACATATATTACCTCATTTATTATATGCAAACTCACTCCTAGCCGTCCAAAATACGGTGGAATACCCTTATATGGCACTGTGCTCCATAAAGGAACTCAGTGTAATGCACAAGGGCCTTGGACCCTCTCTAGACTGTTTATTAAGTACCCAGATTACCTCATTTTAAGGTTAGCCTAGGCCTGCATCACGGATGCCCGAGGACAGCATCAGAGTGATGGTCCAGTGTCCCATGAACATCTCTGACACTCTAAAGACAGTCTTGGGGGAGGCACTGCTTTGTGATTTGTTTTTCTTATATCTTTTAGGTTTTTATGTTATTCATAGGCCTTCTAGTTTCTACCTTTGCCTGCTTTTTCTTGTTTATTTCCAGATAACCTCTGTTTTCTAATTTTGCGGTTCACAGGCATGTCAGTAGTGCTGGTGAAAAAAGATACTTGAGGCTTGCCTGCTTTCATTTATAGACGATGAAGATGATGATGATGATGATAGTAGAAGCAGCAGCATCAACAGAAAGCACCATTTATGAAGTAGTTACTTAACATGTGCCACATACACGGTTGACAGGCCTTATCTCATTTACACCCCTGACAGCCTGCAGGTGATAGTTGTCATCATCATCCCCACTTTACAGATGACAAAACTCAGAGACTAAGTGGCTCAGTAACTTGTTGGAAGTTACTGAGACTGTGAGTGCAAAAGCTGGGAGATGACCTGACTTCAAAGCCTGTTTTCTTTTCCTTCAGCCACATTTCATTTCCTCTACATCATCAGTCACATTGGAACAGCCAGTGGACTCTGTGAAGCTGGGAAATGACCAATAGGGTCAGAATTCACTCAAGCCAGTTTGTCTGAGTTGATTGAAATATAACCTTGGCTCTGTTTGTTGGCATTTTGTTGCTCGAGAAATGCATAGATTTCTGGTGTGAACTTGCCCTTTGGAACATCCTGGAGGAAAGCTGATCCAATCATTGCTCTCGTCTGAGGGTACACCCATTTAAAAATACCCCTTAGAGTGTTTGGGGTCTGTAGCTTTGTGTAGGCAGGGACATTTCTGGTTTTCTAGTAAAGTCAGAGTCAAGACTTTAGTGCAGATTTTGGTGGGGGTTGATCTATGGGATTGTGGAGGGAGCAGCCAGCTAGAGTGGGAACATCAGCACAAAAATGCCTCTGGAAATTAAACATTGTAATGAAAACATTCTTTTGAAGGCAGACTTCCAGGTGTGCTGTAAACCATTCTAGGCTATAATTGAAATATGAAAGAATGCTTCAAAAGCGGTGATCTGTTTTTTGGTGATTGTTCTGCTAATCCTGAAATCTTAGCATGAGTTAATATAAGGATGGGGTTGGATGCATGAAAGTACCTGTTTTAATCATTTAGCATGTTGTTCAAAACTAAACCGGCTGAAGCTTCAAGTCTAGGAGGGAAAATCTCACTTTCATCTATCAAGTCCCACCATAATCTGCCAAGAACAGCCACCAGGGGCTCCTGCGGCAGCTGCGGAGAGGACACCCTTCCACTCGCAAAGCTTGATACGGGGGAGAGATTTGCTGCACTTCATGTATAATGAAGTGGTCGGAGCCGATGTTTTTATAAGTACTTCATTAAAGCTCAAAAAGAGTGAATCGATTTTCTGTTAAAATCTGGTACCCTGCGAAAGTATTCCACAATGTGGAAGCTTTCACTTGGCAGAAGGTTTTGTCTTAGGAGCCGAGTAATAATTTGCTCCGCAGCAGGTGTAGGAAGTGCGTTTGCCTTTGCCAGCATGCACCGCGTGAGATCACGGGGTGTTCGGAAGGCACAGGAAAGTCGGCCTTGAGATCTTAGAAAAAGTCAACGCTGTCCCCGACTCTGCACCATCCCCCTTACCTGACATAGCTGCATCCGTACCCACGTGTACAATGGCACCAGTGGGTATGAATGCTGCACCTAGATACTCAGTGTAGATTACAGTGTTGTGTGCATGTGGTTTCCTTCAATTTGTCCCAAAGTTAGAAAGTAAAAGCTGGATCCTTGTGTGTGGGCTGGGGAACCAAAGGTCACATAGGGCACTGGAGTCTGGTTTCCTGTGTGGTCTTGAGATGCCCCTCATAAGCATGAACTGATGCGATTTTTCCCTTTGATCTAGACGCACTACTTTGGCCTTTGGTTTCTCAGCAAGAGCCAGCAAGCACGATGGGTGGAGCTGGAGAAACCTCTGAAGAAGCATCTGGACAAGTTCGCTAATGAGCCGCTGCTCTTCTTCGGGGTCATGTTCTATGTGCCAAATGTGTCATGGCTTCAGCAAGAGGCCACAAGGTAGGTGCATTTTTTCCCATGTTCCAAATGTGGGTGTGGATTAACTGTGAGGCTTCAGATGAAGTCGATGAGCTGGTTGATTGACGGGTGTGTATGTGTGTGTGGATGGAGTGGGGAGAGGGTGGGGTAGTGGGGATTTGTGCTCACCAGTTGCTTTGCAGCTTAAGAATTTTTGTTTGAATCCGGGTACCTAACCCCAGTGATCCCTTATAATACTAGTAAGGTAACAGTGATCTTGAGTCAGGCAGAATTTTGTGTCTAGCACCATGGAAGTATTAGTTAGAAACTGAGTAAAATAGGTATGCTAGAATTTAATAAAAAATGAACCACCTAATACTGTTTGGTCCAGCCCTTCCCTCAAAATGTGCCCAAACAAAATGTAACGTCAGACTTTGGATCTGAGGATTGCAGAGGTAACTGAAAATGGGAGTAGGGTTGAGGACGATGTTGAGAGGGCATGAGTTTTGATTGTCCTAGGTTGAGTAAGAAGAGACAGGGAGCCAACTGGAGAGAGAAGACCTGGGGATTGGTCTCATCCTCCTGAGTGGCTGCTTTACCTGAGGGAAACACCTGCCATCTCTGAAATGGTGTTTCCCCCTCTTGGCCAAGTGAGGGAGTGGCATAAAGTTCCTAAAGCTCTGGTGGTCTGTGATTCTGTGAAGAAAACAAGTGCATTTTTGTTGGTGTTAGTAAAGCTCACTTACGGGTAAGAGTTTTCCATTAAAATATGTAGGGGAGTGTCTCCTCATCAAGTGGTTATTTCCAGTAATAAAGGGAATTGTGTAAACCCTCTACGTTTTGCCTTTTACTTGGATCACGGCCTTCAGAGCGCTTGGGAAGCATTGCCAATGACACTCTGAGAAGAAGGAACAGTATTCTACTTGATTATTGCATGTGTAGTTTCTTAGATTTTAACTTTCTGAAATAAGAATGCATTTGAAATTTTTAAATAGATTTTAAGGTGAGCGTTTCCATCTTTTTTCTTTTTTTAAAAATCAAAACCTGTTGTTAAATGGGTGGCGTTTGTATAAACAGAGGCCATGAGATAGCCCACAGTTTGACCCAGGAAACCTTTGTTCATTCTTCCAGGTGTCATTCATTTGAAGCACTTGGTTACATACCATTGCACACTGTTTTCAAGTTATTTCACTTATCTAAGTTATTTCTGTACAAGAAATTATTAACTCCTCAAAATGGGACAGTTTCCACTGGCTTTTGAATCCTTCATGAGTACTTTACACAGTGTTAGGAATATAGCATTAGGTTAATATGTACTTGCTGATTCGTGGCTCTTGGACCGTTAAATGCAAGGCAATGAGTGACAAGGATGAAACATGGACTGTAAATTAATGCCTATTGAAAAAGGTTCAGTCTATAAGAAAAAATGGAGTATTGTTACTCTAGACAGACTTGTTCGGTAGGGTCTGTTGTTCAGGAAGAGCAGTTCTAATGGCGAGGGACTCAAACTGTGCTTTTTGGAGTTAAAGAAAAAAAGTTGCTTAAACTTAGAAAAATGAAGTTTTGCAAGAGTGCAGTAGCTGCCTTTGGATATTTGAAGACTCTTGTGGGGAGGGAATTCTCTGTCAGCTCTGGAGCACAAAATTAGGGCCAATAATAAGTGAAGTTCAAAGGGTTGAAAGACTTTGGTTATTTGGCTCAACAGAGGAACATAGTTTCTAATAATTAAACCCATAAAAATGTGGAACAAGCAGTCTCATAAAAAGGCAAGAGCCTGGTCTCTGGAGTTCTGTAGCACAGAGTGGATGACTGGTGTGGTGTCTTGTAGAGGAGACCGCCATATTGAATAGGATGTTGGAATAGATCAGTGGTCCTCACAGAGACCAGGGCTTGCTATATCGTAATTACCTGGAGCATTTATTATAAACATGGATTCTAGGGCTGTACCAGAAGTCTGAATTGGAATGTCTAGGGCTGAGGATCAGGAGGATGTATTGTTTAAAATAAACAGTATTCCTCATGTGGTTCTGATGTTCATCTGGACTTGAGAATCAATAAATTCGTTAACCTCTAAAGCTGTTTACAGTTTTAGATTTGCCATGTAAGTAAACTTAATGCTACATTATTTGCTGTCAATATTTGCATTCATAGGCTGAAGCAAAAAGTGTGTAACTCTCAAAAATTGAGGTTTTGAGTGAGAAGTTTTGGTGGTGGTGGTTATTGAGGCTGGAGACTAGGAAGAACTTCTTTCCGTTTTCTTTAGAATTTCTTTTTGCTCGATTAGCTTGCTTCATTTAAGATGAAGTTTGGTAAGGAGGGAAAGAAGTGTTTTCCAACACAGGATTTTGAAGCAAACTCTGTCACCGTCAATCGATCAGAAATACTAACAAAGAAAATAATTGAAAACTTTGAAAGACATTTTTAGACTTAAACATTGGAACTAAACTATGTAGATTTCAGGTATAACCTTCTCTTTATGGCAAAAGATGTTTAAAGTTAGGAGCTGGGTTTGCGTGAGGAGTTAGTTGTGTGTGGGTTGAAAAAAATTTTTTTTCAGCATTGCAGGAATTTTTGTAGCCCCAAGGGGCCCTAAAACTGGTATGTGCCAAGGGGTATGAGAGCAAATGAGAGACTTCAACTGGGGAGGTGGAGAAATAGGAGAGAAAAGTGCTGTAAGTAAAGAAAGCAAAATTGATAGAGGGAGAAAGATTAGGAAGAGAGAATAACGTGCTTGAGAAAGTTGAGGGCCATAACCCACAACCCAGGTATGAGTCATGAGACCCACAGTGGGTTGTAGGCGTATGGACTAGAGTGTATAAAGGAGACTTGGTTTGCACAGAATAACATTTGTAAATGCTCAAGGCCTCTGGGTTTGGTGTTAGAGATGAATACATGAGCCGAACTCAAGGTGGAGAATGCCCCTGATGGTCATTAGGAGCCTTTGGGAATCTGAGCCTTCTTGGGAGGTTTTAGAAGCATCTGGGGTCTGAACTGAATATTGAAACTCTCTCCCAGGCAGAGCAGCCAAGGAGAAGCAGTGGTGGTGGGGCAGGATTCCAGAGGAATGTTTCACAGAAGGCCCCAACAACAGTCATTAGGAGCGGGGTGGTGACTAACCCTCCAGTCATCCACTGTTATCGGAGTTACCACGGCTCTCAGGTGGAGATGGGCCTTGGCATCTCGGAGAGCACCTGGGATCTACAGCATCTGACACAGAACAGTTAGTCTTTGTGATGTTCCCCGGAGTAAGATATTTGCATAGATTAGAAATAGAAATCTGTCTTTCATTGTGGGCAACCCGTTGGAGGAGGCAGCCATTCAACCATCTGTGCTGAAAAAATAAGCCTTTGTCTGGAGCCAACCAAACTAGTTTTCACCCAGCACATGTTTGCAGTGGTTTGGCTACTTCTATCTGAGAGTAAAACAGGTTCTATAGCATTAGTTGGGACTAGCCGTTTCTTCTCTCTGAATAAGGACAGAGAGTTTGGAATTAATACTCTATATTTTTTTTTTTGGCATGTGAGTGAATCTGTACATATCAAGACACATAGGGGTGAAAGGAAGATATATTTAAAAGGTGTGTATTTCGTTTCTTGTACCCAGACAGTCCCACCCTTGAAAACTTGCAGGTTAATAGAGTGTTCAGAGCAGCACAACAAAAATTTGAGAGTGATGTGATTGCAAACTGTTTAACAAGGTGATTGACTGCATTAAAATCATCAAGTCCAGATTTTTTAAATTAGAAAATTGAGAAGCTCTGCTTTTTTGAAATTAATTTTAACGTACTCTGTCTTACCTCCTCTCCCGGATATGACTTTTGAAGAACAAATCTCTTCGTAAGTGAGAGAAATGTGCCAAGTTGCTATGATGGAGCTGAAGAAGAAATGGACAATTCAGGCCCTACATTTAGGTGATAATTGAAGGAGGAAACAAAAGATATGAAAAGAGAATACACACAGGAGCACACATGAAAAGAACAAAAAATAAAACTCTTGAGATCCTTTATAGAAGTGTGAAAAAACTGGTGAAAAGGACACCCTCGTAGACAGATGGAGGATGAGTCATGAAACCATAGGAATTAAAGAGATTAAGAAGAGAGTCTGTTAACCCGGATCCAAATTGTAAGATATATTACCTTGGGGATTTAAAAATGTTAGTTTTCCCCCTTTGGTTAAAATGACTCAAGGGATGGGACCACCATAATTTTTTCCATTTTGCTTTGCGTCTCCTATTCCTTTTCGCCAGCTTTCGTGTTCAGCAAAGGGACTCTCTGCTAGCAGTTATCTTCTCCCGTTGTGTTCTCCTGACTCAAAGGAAAGATTTTTGTAATGTGTTTTAATGATTTGCATAGCAACAGGCTCATTATAAACACATGGTTTTCAGATTTTTCTGGACACAGAAAGAAAAAAGATGGTTTGTGAGAGGTGGAGAAATTCTTAGTCAAACAGAAGGGTACTTAATAATAGCAAGAGGAAGCCAGAAAACTGCTGGCCAGCATCACTGCTTTTAGTTTGGGTCTGGGGTTTTTCCAAGTCTTTCTCCAGTGAGGAAGTCCCTCTTTAGTTTTTTCAATACTAAGGAGAAAAGTTTTCCAAGCAAAAATAATTTCTGAAGAGTGGATTGAGGCTTCAAACTTTAAGTTGCTGGCTGCACGTATGGTTTCTAAAATTTTTAATTCTGGGACATTTTTCTTCTTACCAAAACATATTTGTCTTTGCATTACTCACTGTTGAATGGTATGTTTGCATAGTGCAAAGGAGCTTCTGATTGCCCTAATGAGGTCAGATAACCTTTCCTTCTGTTCCAGGACATGTGTGTAGCCTGCTGTTCAGATGGGGCTGTTCACCCTCCTAGAGGGGAGCCACTGTGTAGTCTGGAAGCAAAGCGGTGGAACCACTGCCATAGCCAGCAGTCACTCTACTCGCCAAGGACAGTCTTAGCACACTGTGGTACATCTGGTGGAAAGTCCAGGTCTGTGGGACCTGTTCCAAGCTCCCTCCCTCTAGTAGGGGCTGCGTGTGTGTTTTCTGCTCTTCTCAGCTTCTGTGGGTCTCTCTGTACGTCTCTCAACTTCTCTGAAGTCTTGGACTACGCAGCCATGTTCTAGTCTGCTAGGTAAAACTGCCTAGCAGTTATTACCAGAAGGATTTAAAAGATGCTTAATCTGTGTATGAGCTTGTGTGGGGCATTGTTCCATTGTTACATGTAGTTCCTGTCTGGGAACAACTTACTGGACAAAGTGTCATTCCACTAACTGGGAATAAATACCCACACTGAAAACTGCACTGTTTATGTACCAAAAAGTGGGTAAGTGCATTTTTTGGTGTGATGATGAGTGACAAGGCAGTTAGGTTATTACATTTTTAGACTGTTCTTCCAGTTACGTATATGGACCTGTTGCATCTTGATGGCAAAGCCAGGTTAGGTGAAGTCTTCCATAAAGGCCAAAATGGTGTTCTGACTTTTTTTTTTTAAACTAGATTTCAGGAAGTAGTTCCAATGACCTTACGAAAGCTTTCTTCACCTTTCCCTTCTTGTGAATACTGTTGCTTTCCCCTCTTCGACTCTCACAATGTGCCTTGAGTGCTATTGTAAACAAGTCAATGTTCAACCAGTGTTTAAAGTGTCTCTTTTAAAAGCTCTAATTATGGTAATGTTTCCATTTCCTTTTACAACACCATTTATTTTGTTCCTCCGGTTCTTTGAGTTCTTTTATTATTTTGAAATGTCATTTTAATGGCTATTTAAAGTTTACCCGTGGGCTGGGAGATAGGGACTCCCTTCAAGTCAGACTTAAGATTCAGCATGAATTCCCTGTGGATAATATAATTCGCTGAGAAGGGCAAATCCTCCTCCTGGCCAGCTCCAGCTGGTGAATGGGAACTTGTTCTCTCTCTGTTGATGACTGTAAACCGAATTGTTTTTACCAGATATTTTAGATATTTTAGAATACTCTAGGTCCTGGGATTTAAGCGCCAACATTGTGCTGTGTGGTTAATGTATTGTGTGATGAGATGAGAGAGGAAAATGGCTGTCTGGAACAAACAGGGCAACCTCAAGGGAAGAAGAGTTGCTTTCCTAAAAGGAGATCAGTTGATGAAAATGTTCATTGCCATTTGCATTGTTTTTCATTTCAACTTTTATTAAGCATCTGTCCCATGTTAGACGTTTTGCTAGTCAGTGGGAGTATAAGAATGAACAGATCTCAACACTCTTGCCTCTCCCGCAAAGAGCTATATCTCCAAGCAGGCTTTATTTCATTTCCATGTATTTGGTTTATTGGAGATTTGAGTTTGTTCTTAAAGCTTGCATTACTAACCCTGCTTACTTCCGGGAGAAGGCTTTCTCACTGTTTTGGTGAAACCCAGAAAACCTGGCAAGTGTCTTCCAGGACCAAGGCCAGCTTCATGGGCCTGCGACCCGTGCAGTTAGTTGCACAGGGCCGCATGCTCATGCCCTGCGCTTGGTTTAACGCTCTGCTGTTGCCCCCTTGAAATTCTTAAGAAGGTTTGGACAATAGACCCTGCATTTTCGTTTTCACTAGCCTTTGCAAATTATGTAGCCAGCCTGCCCGGGACAGCCTCCTACTTCCATCTCTGTTCATTCACCCCTGCTTGTTTTGTTTTTACTTTTATGAGTTGCTCTTAGCTATGGGTGGATCTGAGTCTACTGTTATGAGTGTGATCAAAGAGAAAAAACAAATTTGAAAAAACCTGTAGGGGAACAAAAATAAAATTTTTGCTACCTATGCAAATATGAAAATAGAAACGTGGCCGTGGTGACCATTTCTGGTCCTGGACCCGACTCAATGGAAAATCCTGCAGAGCCTGGGGAGCTGTTATAAATCAATTTAATTTCCTTTCGGGGAAGCTGGTTGATTAATTTATGTCAATCCTTAACTAGGATTTCTTTGTGTTTCACTGTGGAGAAGACGACTTCACAGAGTTTCTACTCTTCTTGATTAAATCAAGAGTACACCTTAGTGTCTGCTTCGTTGTATGAGTCTTCAAATGCATGGAGCTGCTGCTTGTTCATCCCCCTACCCTCCTGGAAAAGAGATAGTTTGTAAGATATGCAGAGAGGTAGTTAGCTATTTAGGCAACCCATTGCCACTAGAACAAGGAAGGATAGACAAATGAAATGAAGTTAACCTTTAAACATGATTGGTGTTTCTTTGATAGTCTTTTCCTTTAGGGGAGAGAACACAAACAGTAAAATAAATCAGTATTCTTTAATAATGTCATTTGACATTATTATTCATTGTAAGTGTCTTA
This sequence comes from Equus caballus, assembly GCF_041296265.1. Lineage (NCBI taxonomy): Eukaryota > Metazoa > Chordata > Mammalia > Perissodactyla > Equidae > Equus > Equus caballus. The sequence continues at coordinate 21,732,785 of NC_091688.1, forward strand.
TAATGAATGGAAAAATCAAAATTTCAAAAGGAAATAAATCAGAGGCATAATTCACATTTCAAAAGGAGCCTTCATATAATGTTAGGGTTCTTGAATGCATCTGATATTTGATTTTCACCCTTTATAAAGCAAGATATACGTATGTAAGTTTTAACCATTAGTAAAGCAAAGTTTCGAAAAAATAAGTAAAGTAGTATATACCTCAAAAAAACTTTTGCATTTAACATATTGAAATTATTTTATTTTTAATCATACGGTTAATATGTATTTACTAGTATTTGATGATCTAGTCTAAGCTCCTCAAAAGTGAACAAAAATCGTGTGTTTCTGTGGGGCTGTTTTGAAAATAATTTTTTCAGCAAGGGTAGTAATTTTATTCTTTGTGTATTTCTTGATTTTCAGTTCACTCATTCATTAATTCCAAATGGTTCTTTAGTGACTCACATTGCAGAAGACTGAGAAGGATTCAGTATTTGACCCATGAAATAATAAAGATTTGTAATAAAGCATGGATTAAAATTTTGGAATATTCTCTTTTTTCAAAAGTTGGGTAGAACATGATGATCCCGCACAGCAGTGTTTACTTACCTTCAGCTGAGGGGTGGAGAGAGGGGAAAGACAAACAGAAGCTATGGGTAGAGGTGTTTTGTCATGTCAAAGCATGCCAGCTATGCTTTTTGAATTTTTTTAAAGACCTCCACTTCCTTATAAAGGATTTCTAGGATTTGTAGGAGAATTATTATAAAGGGTGGGATTGGGGGTGGTGTGTTAATTTCAATAATGGATTTAAAACGTCTTGAGGGGAAGAGGAGGCAAAAGGAGTAGATGTTCTAGACTCCTTTGCCCTGCATTTTCCCTGGAATCTTAAGCACTAGGACCTGAGTATGGCAGAGTGGGTGGGGAAGACGGAGGACCTGACACATGTGCTGTAGTCACACCCTAAAGAGGCCCAGAGTGCCTGAGCAATAGCAGGATCTAGAAAGCACAGAATTCTTTTTTGTGCTTTATGATATAGCTGCTGTCTGAACCAATGTAAGATCTCTAACCCTCCCCAGCCTGAGGTTACAGTCATGCGCGGTGTAATGACAGGATACGTTCTGAGAAATGCGCCAGGCGATTTCATCACTGTCCGAACATCACAGAGTGCGCTTACGCAAACCTAAATGACATAGCCTACTACACACCTAGGCTATATGGTACTAATCTTATGGGACCAGCATTGTATATGCGGTCCATTGTTGACCAAAATTTCGTTATGCAGTGCGTGACTGTTATAATTCTTTGAGGTTCTGTAGAAGAATGTAGTTTGCATTCCATCAGCTGATAGAGCAGTAATGATAGGGGGAGCATTTATATGCGAGGTGCTGCACTGAGTATCTTAAGTGATTACCTTTTTCAGTCCTCACTAGAGCCGTAGAATAGTGGGCACTATTATTATTCTCTGAAAAAGGATTGTGTGGTTTTTTTCCTAGTAGAAATTTTATTACTAACAAGTGGAGATTTCATTGTCAGATAAATTGCATCTCTTACATTACTTTTCCAGAGAAATATGTCTGTCCACATGTCTCTCTACTTCACAGCTTTGCTGGAGTAACAGGGGGTTTAGTTTCTACAGAAGAGTCAGCAAAGAAATCCAGGGGGCTGAAGTATTTCTAAAGCTGGCGAGTATCAGCTGGTACCATGAGGGCTAATTTTGGTGTACAGGTGGGTTTTGTTTCATGTGGACCATTTTTTAAAGAACTGAATTCAGATGCCTTATGGATAGGTACATGCTGTCTAATTTGCCCTGGTTCCTCGACTTCTACAGTGTTACCATCAGCAATATTTACCTATGCATGTGGCTGCCTGGCCCTGTAGGCATTTAAGTTGTGACCTCCGATTCTTGCACTTTCATATAACTTCAAGTGCTTCTCAGTACTTGGCTCCACCCAGACCTCCTCGGTGGCCCAGTTGGATTTATGCCACTCAGCGTCTAGCTGTCTTAACACTTTAGCCTTTTGCCAGAGACTGTAGATGGTTCAACTGGATGTGAAAGTATCATTTCCCTTACGTCCTCATTTGAAAACTTTGTTTCTATGTGAAATCCCTCCAGGATGCTAGATTACATGTCCTTGTACTTCCTGTTGTAGAGATGTGGCTCAGCTTTGTCAGATTGCTTCTCTTTATTGCTTTCAATGTGTGTCTCATCTCTGAGTACCCATAAAAGTTTCCATCCATAAGGAGGGTACCAAATGTCTTGTAAGCCAATAAACATCATCCACATCTTAAACAAACACAGCCTTTTTGAGAAAGTATTGTTTGCCATCTCTAGTATCAAGACAGATTAAGCTTTACCAGAATCGTAGCTTTATATCCAAACATGAAACACCACAGATTACAGAGGCCAGTTGCTTTATTTTACAGGTGAAGATTCTGAGAACCAGGGAGATAAAGTGACTTTGCCCATGTCACACAGCTGCTTAGTGACAGGAGCCTGGCTCTTCAGCCAGTAGCAGAATGGTTTTAGGTGAACCAAACATGCAGACGTGGGAGAGCCCATGGACAGGATTTATTTAAACTTCCAAAAGCCTTGCCCGTCCTCCCCTCCCTTGCCCTGTGACGGCTAAGACACTCTGTGAACTGAAAGAGATGAGTTTGTCAAAGGGAAGAAAGTAGTTTAAACATAAAGAAACAAAGAAAAAGAAGCACAAAGCACTGCTTTGAATGGAGCCATTTAAATCGTGAGCATTATGTAGAGATTGGAACTAAAGATGGGTTTTACTTAACATTTTTACCAGTGATCTGCCGCCCTGGGCACGTAGTGAAAGTGCCAGCTTTCAGATGACACTAAGCCCATGAGAAGAGTGGAAAATTGAGACATTGGAAATAGTAGGAAGGTGTCAGCAAGTGTCACGTTGCCAGGTGTGACTATGAAATAATGATATTGCTTTCTGGTGTAGTTTGTGAAAGTAGGGGAGGAGTGATCCTAGCCGGGGCATGTTGCAACATGTTTCAGTTTACAGCACCCGAACTCTCTTTCAAGGTCAGCCTGTCAATCTTGTGCCTGCAGCTGGGGAGAGTGAGTAGACATAAAAATGTGTTACCGTTACTCAGAGCAAAGCCCAGCAAATTTTATATATGTTTAACTTAAATACAAGTCAGACACATGATGCTTTAATGGAAAATCAAGGAGATGAAGCAATGTTAGAAACAAATGTTTTGACCAGGACAGATGTTTTAAAGACGGTAATTGGAAGACATTTACGATGATAACTAAAGAGAGAAACTCATAGATCTAAGGAAAACTCAAAAAGGTTAGTAATTTAGATCCTTGAAATAACTGACCAACTGTGAAAAGATAGATACTGATGGGAAAATTTGAATGCAAGTTATGTATCTGCCACACTGTGTTGTATATTTTGAATGTTGGAATCAGCAAAGAAGTGCATTGTCTAATCTTCAGGGAGAATAATAGCTGGGAATAGATGTAATTCAAAAACAAAACTTTGCTATAGTAGGAGCACAGACTTGAAGTCAGAAGACCTAGCTCTCAGATATTTATTTGTTTCTTAGTTAAGCTCCGTAAACTCCCCAAAATTCAGCTCCTGTATTTACAGTCAGGAGATGATACCAGCATAGCTGTTGTGAGGGTTAATTCAGAAAGCACCTATCAATATGTTCAGCACATATTAGGTATTCAAATGACATTTGTTTTTAAAATGAAAAAGTTATACTAGAAGGTAGCAAGAAATTGCTGCATTCCTCAGGAAGATGTGCAAGTAGGTATCACTTACCTGGTAGAAGAAATAGTCCTGGCCTGACACTCACCAGAAGCATACAGGGAAGAGCATTCTGGGAAATGTAGTTCAGCCTAGCAAGCTGAGACATTACAGTGCCACCAAAGGCTTAGTACATAATTGATGATTAGCAGAGCGCAAATCACTATAAACCCTGTTTTAGTAGAAACTTTATTGAGTATAAATTTGGTACTGACTCATGACTTCCAGAAATCAAAATTACCCTCAAAAGACAAAGGATTTGATGTCGTTGAAGAGAAGCTCAAATTCGTCCCTTATTTTCTCAGGCACTTCTCAAAGCTGGAGTTGCAAAAAGTGTATTGTTGTCATAAACATATATTTCCCAAGGAGGTTCCCCGCCCTTGCCCCAATCCCATACAGGGGAGCAGATCCGGTCCAGAAGGCCCCAGGCTGGTCCTGCTTACTGCGCTGAGGTTATCAGGCGAGTGCGAGGAAACAGGATAAGGCAGGCCTGGCCTTACAGCTTCACAGATGGTCAGAGCAGCTGTTCAGGGTCTGGAAGCCAGGTTGGCCGCCGCAGGAGGGCCCAGGCTGACCTGATGCTAATCTTGCCGTACTTGTAACTTGAAGAGGGTGTAGTCTGAAGAAGATAAACAGATTCCAATTAAAGATTATTTAAGGAGATGATGGACTCTTGGTAAGTGATGATGATTAAGAAAACTAAACTAAGACATTGGGGACCTGTTGGTTCTTTAAATGAGGTGCTTAGACTGCACATATCAGAATTGCCTGTGGCATTCCTTAAAAGTGTAGTTTCTTATTCTCCACTCCTGCCTTCCAGAATCAGAATGTGTTAAATTAGTGACACCATGATTCTTAGCCTTACTTAGGTGGTTACATGGAACGTAACCATATCCTGATGTTCTTTCAGTCGTAGCTGGTGTTTTATGTCAGTAAATCGATGTTAGAGACTCTGAGGGTAGATTTTGACAAACTGGGAAGGGATTAAAGAGTTGCAAAATTTGGAACATCTGGTTTAGGCGTTTAGGCTGAGGACTTAGAGGATAGATGGCGTGGTCTTCTTTAGTAGGATAACTCTGGGCATCTTCGTGGAGGTCCTGGAATGAACAAAATGGAAACCCAAGTTTGCAAGAATTTTGGTCAATTTGTATTTCCTCTATTTCAGAATATAACATTTTGGTTAGTTAAACTTCGATAATGTGCAATAGATTATGCATAATATATTGAAGTTTACGTACATATATAAGTTTAGGAGGTATATTTGTTGTACAAGAATTTAGCATTATGTGCGTCCTTAATAAAAGTAATAGTAACAACTGGCCTGAATGATACTACTCTTAGACCCTAAAACCTTAAATGAGACTTTTTCCACTATTTCCTCCGGCTTTGAAATTGTAGATTTAATTTTAATTTAAGAAAAATGAGAACTTTTCAGAACTGAGAATTCCGTCTGCAGATTTCAGTAATTCTTTTGCCATTCTCTGATTTGTGAATTTCTACTGAATTTAGGTAAATGTAAGATGAAACAACAGGTAAATTGAGAAACAATCAAAATCATTTCAACCAAATAAAATTCTGAAGTTGTGAAAACATCAGTTTCTTTTCATGATCAGTTTTTTAAAAAAGATACTATTTTCTAGACTGGTTCATGGAATTCCAGCTAACAACCCGAAGCATAATGTATTTCAGTAGGAAATAAGGGAAGAAAGGCTCAGTTTTAGATAGCAGTTATCTTAATTTTCTGAACAAACTTCTCTGATCACCTCCTTACTATACATTGACAGATTTTGTGTTGCACACACACTGCCCCGGCCCGTGTTTTTCTGATGTGCTCCCTCTGGTTCTGAGTGCTGAAAGTGCTATTCTGAGAGCTCATATTCTGACAATCTTTCACAAGAAAATTCCACTCTTATTTAAAAAAAAAAATGGCTTGGAAATATTTTCTCCACAGGAAGTTGGAAAATACCAGATAGAGGAGAGCTGTATTGTTTACACCTGGTTCTTTTTCAGAAGGGTGTCATGGATTATATAACTGTCATGCTCTAAAGTAGGCTTTTTTTCCTTTCTGATTTAATGTGATTATTTGCTAATTTATAACATTGTATAATTATAACTGTAACATGATTGGAAATCCATTTAGAGCTTTGGACATCTGTAGGAGAAGAATGTTGAATTGAATTACAGAGATTCTTATCCACTGCTCTGTGATACTTGTGTTTTACCTGAAAACATACACATACACATGCACATACCAGGACCAAAGCATTTTACCTCCTTTACCCCTGACCCAATATATAAATAATTGGATTAGAGTGCATTAAAATAAATGAGAATCAATCTAGCTTTTGATTATGGGAATGAAATACATATATATTTAGTTATAGATTATAAATATATATAGATTATAATAATCATCTTGTGAAGGAGGCTCTTTTGGCCACTGTGCACACGCTCCTCTTAGGGTTTTCATTTAAGAACCAGCATTTTGTAATGCTAAAGGAAACTACAAATCATCAAATCGGACTCCTCTGTAAAGAAAATCCTGATCAGAGGCAGAGCAAAGGAGCCCAGGTGTCTTCTTCCATGTAGGCATTTCCACTTGGAGTCACACTGTCACCTACACCAATAGTAATTTTTTAGATAAACTTTTTGTTGAAGTATAACATGTACAGACAAGTGCAGAAATCAAAGCGTATACCTCGAGTGAATCATTGCAGAGTGAACATGCCCATGTAGCCAGTCTCTAAATCAGGAATCAAAACATCACCACCTCCTCAGAATCCTTCTTCCTGCTCCCTCCCGGTCTCTATTCCATAAGAGTCACTCCTATCTTGATGTCTAACATAGATTAGTTTGGCCTTTTTTTTTTTTTTTTAACCTTTTAAATGGAATAATCCAGTGTGTGCTTTTTGGTGTCTTAATTCTTTGGTTGACATTTTGTGAGAATCATTCATATTATTGTGCACAGTTAGAGATTATTAATTTTCATTGCTGCATAATATTCTAATACAGGCATGCCTCATTTTATTGCCCTTTGCTTTATTGCTCTTCACAGATACTGGGTGTTTTTACAAATTGGAGGCTTGTGGCAACTCTGTATCAAGCAAGTCTTAGCAGCACCATTTTTCCAACAGCATTTGCTCACTTCATGTCTCTATTTCACATTTTGTAACTGTGTCAATATTTCAGACTTTTCCATTATTATTTGTTACGGTGATCTGTGATCTTTGATGTTACTATTGTAATTATTTTGGGGTACCACAAACCATGCCCATGTAAGATGGCGAACTTAATTGATAACTGCTGTGTGTGTTTTGACTGCTCCACCCACCAGCTGTTCCCCCATCTCTCTCCCTCTCCTCGGCCCTCTCTGTTCCCTGAGACACAACAATATTGAAATTAGGCCAATGAATAGCCCTATATTGGCCACTAAGTGTCAGCATGAAAGAAAGAGTCACACGTCTCTCACTTTACATCAAAGCTAGAAATGATTAAGCTTAGTGAGCAAGGCATGTCAAAAGCCGAGACAGAACAAAAGCTAGACCAATTGCTCCAAACAGTTAGCCAAGTGTGAACGCAAAGGAAAAGTTCTTTGAGGAAATTAAAAGTGCTACTCCAATGAACGCATAAGTGATAAGAAAGTGAAACACCCTTGTTACTGATATGGAGAAAGTTTTAGTTGTCTGGACAGAAGATCAAACGAGCCACAACATTCCCTTAAGCCAAAGCCTAATCCAGAGCAAGGCTCTAAATCTCTTTAATTCAGTGAAGGCTGAGAGAGGTGAGGAAGCTGCAGAAGAAAACTGAAGCTAGCAGAGGTTGGTTCAAGAGGTTTAAGGAAAGAAGCCATTTCCATAACATGAAAGTGCAAGGTGAAGCAGCAAGTTATCCAGAAGGTCTAGCTAAGACAGTTACTGAAGGAGCTACACTAAACAACAGCTTTTCAGTGGAGACAAAACAGCCTTCTATTGGAAGAAGAAGCCCACTAGGACTTTCATAGCTGGAGAGGAGAACTCAACACCTGGCTTCAAAGCTTCAAAGGACAGGCTGACTCTCCTGTTAGGGGCTCACACAGCTGGTGACTCTAAGTTGAAGCCAATGCTCATTAACCATTTCGAAAATCCTAGGGCTCTTAAGAATGATGCTAAATCTGCTCTTCCTGTGCTCTATAAAGGGAACAACAAAGTCTGGATGACAGCACATCTGTCTACAACATGGCTTACTGAGTATTTTAAGCCCACTGTTGAGACCTACTCATAAAAGATGATTCTAAATGTTACTGCTTATTAGCAATGCGCCTGGTCACCCAAGAGCTCTCGTGGAGATGTACATCAAGATTAATGTGGTTTTCATGTCTGCTAACTCAACATCCTTTACTCAAGGAGTAATTTTGACTTTCAAGTCTTATTGAAGAAACACATTTCGTTAGGCTGCCATAGATAGTGATTCCTCTGATGGAGCTGGGCAACATAAATTGAAAAACTTTTGGAAAGGATTCACTGTTCTAGATGCCATTAAGGACATTTGTGATTCATGGGAAGAGGTCAAAATACCAAAATTAACAGGAGTTTGGAACAAGTTGATTCCAGTTCTCTTGGAGGATTTTGTGGGGTTCAGGACTTCAGTGGGGGAAGTAAATTGGAGATTTGGTGGAAATAGCAAGAGAGCTAGGATTAGAAGTGGAGCCTGAAGATGTGACTGAATTTCTGCAATCTCGTGACAAAACTTTAATGGATGAGGAGTTGCTTCTTATGGACAAGCAAAGAAAGTGGTTTCTTGAGATGGAATCTACTCCTGGTGAAGATGCTGTGAAGATTGTTGACATGACAACAAAGGATTTAGCATATGACATCAACTTAGTTGGTTAAGCAGTGGCAGGGTTTTAGAGGACTGACTCCAATTTTGAAAGTTCTACTGTGGGTAACGTGCTACCAAACAGAATCACGTGCTACCAAGAAATCGTTCGTGAAAGGAAGAGTCAGTTGACATGGCAAGCTTCATGGTTTTCTTATTTTAAGAAATTGCCACAGCCATCCCAACCTTCAGCAACCACCACCTCAATCAGCCAGTAGCCAGCAACATCGAAGCAAGACCCTCCACCAGGAGAAAGATTATGATTCAGTGAAGGCCCACATGATGGTTAGCATTTTTTAGCAATAAAGTATTTTTTAATTAATGTGTGTACATTTTTTTTTAGTCGTAATGCTATTACGCACTAAATAGACTACCGTATAGTGTAAACGTAGCTTTTATATGCACTGGGAAACCAAAAAATCCGTGTGACTCACTTTATGGCAATATTCGCTTTATTGTGGTGTTCTGGAGCCAAACCCGCAGTATCTCCGAGGTAGGCCTGTATGTGAATATACTACAATTTACCCATTCTCCTGTTGAAAGGCATTTGAATTGTTTCCATTTTGGAGCTACTATGAACTGTTTTGCTGTTTACATGTCTAATACATGTATCAAGACATTCTAGTACATGTCCTACGGACATTCTTACACCTGCCTTTGATGGATGTGCTCATTTCTCCTGAGGGTGCATATACTAGTTTTACCCAAGAATTCTCCAAAATTTTTATTACTACTAGTAAAAAAAGCTTTTATTGTTACCACCTGAAACACAGTGAAGTGGTGAAAAGCACAGGCTTTCAATTTCAAATTTGAATTCTAGTTCTGCCATTTGCTCTGTGTTCAGCCTCAGGTGAGTTATTCATTCCTCGTAGGGCTCTGGTTCTTAGTGAACAGAGGGATCTTGTGAGGATTAAACTTGTTAGTAAATGGTAAAGCATGCTGTATAGTGCCTGACACTATTATCATTATCATTTGGCCTCCTAACTTACATCTCTACCATCCATCTGTGTAATATTGCGTACATACTAACTCTAAGCATCTTTCTTTTTCTTTTTTTTTTGTTGGATTCCGCTCCCAGTGTCTGACTTTATTATTTATTTATATTTTTATGGAAGTATAATTCACTTACAATATCCTATTAGTTTCAGGTGTACATCACAGTGATATTTATATACATTACACAACGATCACCATGATAAGTCTAGTTACCGTCTTTTACCATAGAAAGTTATTACAATGTTATTGACTATGTTCCCTGTGCTGTACATTACATCCCCATAACTTATTTATTTTATAATTAGAAGTTTCTACCTCTTCATTCCCTTCACCTATTTCACCTGTTCCCCAACCCTTCCCTGCTCTGGTAATGACCATTTTGTTTCCTGAATCTGTTTCCGTTTTGGTTTGTTTCTTTGGTTTTCTGGATCCCACATTGAAGTGAAGTCATATGGTATTTGTCTTTCTCTGACTTATTTCTCTTCGTGTAATACCCTTTAGGGCCATCCGTGTTGTTGCAAGTGGTAAGATTTTATTTTTTATGGATGACTGATATTCTTTTGTGTGTATATATAGACATCTTCTTTATCCATTCATCTATCTATGAACACATAGGTTACTTCCCTATCTTGGCTATTGTAAATAATGCTTCAATGAACATAAGGGTGCGTCTTCGAATTAGTGTTTTCATGTTCTTCAGATAAATACCCATAAGTAGAATTGCTGGACCATATGGTATTTCTATTTTTAATTTTTTGAGGAACTTACATACTCTTTTCCATAGTGGCTGCACCAACTTACATTCCCACCAACAGTATAAGACAGTTCCCTTTTCTCCACATGCTTGACAACACTTGTTATTTTTTTGTCTTTTGGTAATAGCCATTTTGACAAGTATGAAGTGGTATCTCATCCTTGTTTTGATTTGCATTTCCCCAGTGATTAGTGATGTTGAGCATTTTTTCATGTACCTGTTGGCCATCTCTATGTTGTCTTTGGAAAAATGTCTATGCAGGTCCTTTGCCCATTTTTTAATTAGGTTTATTTTTTTGATATTAAATTGTGTAAGTTCTTTATATATTTGGATATTAACCGCTTATCAGATGTATGATTTGCAGATATATTCTCCATTCAGGGAGGTTGCCTTTTTGTTTTGTTGATGATTTCCTTTGCTATGCAAAAGCTTTTTAGTTTGACGTAACCTCATTTGTTTCTTTTTGCTTTTGTCGCCCTTGTCTGAGGAGGCTGATCCAGAAAATATTGCTAAGACTCATGTCAGAGAGCTGACGGCCTGTGTTTCCTTCTTGGAGTTTTATGGTTTCAGGTGTCACATTCAAGTCTTTAATCCATTTTTAATTTATTTTTGGATATGGTGAAGGATAGTGGTCCAGTTTCATTCTTTTTCGTGTAGATGTCCAATTTTCCCAACACCATTTATTGAAGAGACTGTCTTTTCCTCATTGTATATTCTTTATATTCTTGCCTCTTTGTCACAGATTAGTTGACCATATAGGTGTAGGTTTATTTCTGAGCTCTATATTCTATTCCATTGATCTCTGTGCCAGTACCATAGTGTTTTGTTTAGTATAGCCTTGTAGTATAGTTTGAAATCAGGGAGCATGATACCTCCAGATTTTTTACTATTTCTCAAGATTGCTTTGGCTATTCAGGGTCTTTTGTGGTTCCATACAAATTCTAGAATACTTTGTTATATGAAGTTTTGTTATATCAGGTTATATGAAAAATGACAATAGTTATATGAAAAATGACAATAGTTATAGAAAAATGACAATAGTTATATGAAAAATGACAATGCAAATAGTGACAGTTTTACTTCTTTCCAATTTGGATGCATTTTATTTCTTTTTTCTTTCTTAATTGCTTGGCTAGGACTTCAAATACTATGTTGGATAAAGGTGGTGAGAGTGGCCATCCCTCTCTTGTTCCTGATCTTAGAGGAAAAGCTTTCAGGTTTTCACCATTGAGTATGACGTTAGCTGTGAGTTTGTCTTATATGGCCTTTATTATGTTGAGGTGTATGTTGTTTCTGTACTCACTTTGTTGAGAGTTTTTACCTAAATGGATGCTGACTTTTGTCAAAGGCTGTTTTTGCATCTGTTGAGATGATCATATGATTTTTATCCTTTGTTTTTTGTTAATGTGGTGTATCACATTGATTGATTTGCAGATGTTGACCTACCCGTGCATCCCTGGAATAAATCTCATTTGATTGTGGTTTATGATCCTTTTAATGTACTGTTAAATTCAGTTTGCTAATGTTTTGCTAAGGAATTTTGCATCTATATTTATCAGGGATATTGGCCTTTTTCTTTTGTGGTGTATCTTTGTCTGGTTTTGGTGTTGGGGTAGTGCTGGCCTCATAAAATGAGTTTGCAAGCATGTTTTTCCTCTTCAATTGTTTGGAATAAATTGATAAGGATAGGTATTCACTCATCTTTAAATGTTTTGTAGGATTCACCTGTGAAGCCATCTGGTCCTGGACTTTTGTTCTTTTGGGACGTTTTAAATTACTGATTCAATTTCATTACTTGTAATATGTCTATTCAGATTTTCTGTTTCTTTTTGATTCAGTCTTGGAAGGTTTGTGTGTAGGAATTTATCCATTTCTTCTATGGTTTTCCAATTTGTTGGTGTATAATCGTTTGTACTCTTTCATGATCCTTTGTGTTTCTGTGGTGTCAGTTGTAACTTCTCTCTTTTATTTCTGATTTTGTTTATTTGGATCCTCTCTTTTTTTCTTGTGTCCTGCTAACGGTTTATTGATTTTGCTTATGTTTTCAAAGAACCATCTTTCAGTTTCATTGATCTTTTCTATTGTTCTTTAGTCTCATTTTTTTCCACTCTGATGTTAGTTATTTCTTTCCTTGTACAAACTTTGGATTTTGTTTGTCCTTCTTTTTCTGGTTCCTTTAGGTGTAAAGTTAGATTGTTCATTTGAGACTTTTCTTGCTTCTTGAGGTAGGCTTGTATTGCTTTGAACTTCCCTGTTAAAACTGCTTTTGCAGCCTCCCATAGATTTTGAAAAGTTGTGTTTCCGTTTTCATTTGTCTCAAGGTAGTTTTTGGTTTTCTCTTTGATTTCTTCATTGACTCATTGCTTGTTTAGTGGCATGTTGTTTAGTTGCCACATATTTGTGGTTTTTCCGGTTTTCTTCTGTAATTGATTTCTACCTTCATACTGTTGTGCTTGGAAAAGGTGCTTGACGTGATTTCAGTCTTCTTAAATTCAATGAGACTTGTTTTGTGGCCTAACATGTGATCCCTCCTGGCGAATGTTCTATGTACACTTGAAAAGAATGTGTATTCTGCAGTTTTTGGTTGGACTGTTCTGTATATACCTATTAAGTCCATCTGGCCTAATATGTTGTTTAAGGCCAATGTTTCCCTATTGATGTGTGTGAGTGATCTATCCATTGAAGTAAGTGGGGTGTTAAAGTCTCCTACTATTGTTGTATTACTGTCAATTTCTCCCTTTATGTCTGTTAATATTTGCTTTATATATTTAGGTGCCACCATTTTAGGTGCATAAATATTACAAGGATTATATCCTCTTCTTGGATTGACCCCTTTATTATTATGTAATGCCCTTCTTTGTCCTTTGTTAGTCTTTGTTTTAATGTTTATTTTTTTCTGATATGAGTATTGCTACCCCAGCTTTCTTTTAGTTTTCATTTGGGTGCAATATCTTTTTCAGTCCCTTCCCTTTCAGTTTGTGTGTGTCTTTAACTCTGAAGTGAGTCTCTTGTGGACAGAATATAGATGGGTCTTGTTTTTTGATCTATTTGGCCACCCTGTGTCTTTTGATGGGAGCATTTAGTCCATTTACATTTAAAGTAATTATTGATAGGTATGTACTTATTTCCATTTTGTTAGTTGTTTTTGTAGTTTTCTCTGCTTTCTTCTTCTTTTGATCTCTTCCCTCGTTCCCTCATGATTTGATGGTTTTCTTTAGTGTTATGTTTGGATTCTTTTATTTTTATTTTTTGTATATCTAATGTAGGCTTTTGGTTTGTGGTTACCATGAGGTTCACATCTAAGCATTTTTCTTAAGGGTTGTTGTTTTCATTATTTTTCTTCTTTTATCAAAAATGTTTAATGACTTGCCATTGCCTAGAAGATAAAAAGAAACATACAAAGGCATTTGAAACATTACAAGGCTATGTCTTCCCTATTGCTTTTTACTTTTTTCCACAAACCCTTCTTACTTGTCTGCCTGGTGTACTCAGTGTTTCTTGAGACCCTGGGCTTCTCAGTCCTTCCTCCTCCTTTGCCAGTATTTGAAGTATCTCCCTTTTCCTTCTTCCTTGCTGCCTTGGAAGCCTCCTCTGCCTTCTAGACTCATCTCTGGACATTCATTTGACCATTTATTATTTTCTAAGTATAAGGCACTCTAAAATGCAGAGTGGCACATGATGTCACTCCTGTCCTTGAATGAGTTTTTCAATCTATTAGGGAAGATTAGATGGACACATAAAGATATCTGACCTACAAGGTAGTATATGATAGATGCCAACTGGAGGTTCCCTTCATGGATGGAATGATAAGGGGAAACTGGGAAGGTGTGTTAGGGTTCTCCAGAAAAACAGAACTAACAATATATAATATGTTTTTTATATATTTGTGTGTATATATATATGTGTGTGTGTTTGTATATATATGTGTAAAATTTATCCTTTGATAAATTTTAAGAGAGATTTATTTTAATGAATTGACTCTCATGATTATGGAGGCGAAGTCAAAAATCTGCAAGATAGGCCGGCAGACTGGTGACCCAGAGAGGAGCTGCAGTTTGAGTCAAGAGGTGGACTGCTGACAGAATTCTCTCTTCTTCAGGGAGGTTAGTTTTTATCTTAGGGTTTTCAACTGATTAGACGTGGCCCACCTACGTTATGGAGGGTAATTGGCTTTACTCATAGTGTACTGATTTAAATGTTAATCCTGTCTAAAAGTTATCTTCACAGAAACATCTAGAATAATGTTTGACCAAACGTCTGGGTACCAAGACCTAGCCAAGTTGACACATAAAATTAATCTTCACAGGAAGTGTCAATTGAATTGGTCTTTGAAGAAGGCATTGGATTTTGATAAGTGAATCAAGACTGTTGGAAGGGAAGACAAGCTAGGCCAGGGGCTATAAACACGCTTTCTTCTGAAAATACCTAAACAGTAAGGAAACTCCCATCAGTAGCAGCAACTCACTGGTGGGTGAAGGTGGAAGGTCTGAAGGGAGAACATTCCTAGCAGAGGAAATCAGAAGAGAAGAAAATTGCACTGTAATCTCCTCCACGATGTGCTAGAATGTGGTAGGAAGCAGCTAAAGGGTAGCAGAGGGAGCCATGGATTTATGTTTTGGCTTCACCCCTTCACTTCTTGTGTAATCCATTCAAGCTGACTACCCTCCATGAGCCAGTTTCCACGTCTGTAAAGTACAGATGATGAAGTTTATTCTTCCCTTTCGCCAACATGGACATAGCCACTTGTTGAATTATATTGAATCTATGTGGTTTCAGCCAGAAATAGAGAAGACCAGGAAGCAGCAGTTCTGCATTGCTTTTGGTACCCTGGGTATTTGCTGTGTGACCTTGGAGAAACCAGTTAGCTGCTCTGTTATTTTCTTCAGCTAGTAACGAATGTCTCCTTTACCGCAGCGGAATTTGAAAATTTCCGTCTTATAGAAATAGTTCACTATTTTTGCATAAGCTTTTGATTTCTTGGAAGAAAGAATTTTTTGAAGTTGAAGATTTTCCTGTTACTGTTGGGTCCCAGGTTCCTGGGGTGCAATCTTTTTCTGATCCTGGAACTAAGTTATGCAGTTCCTTCTTTGCAGTTTTGATTTGGTGATCATTAAGGAAAAGTATTATCATCTGAATCTGGAGTACCCTATATTTTCATAATAAAAATGAGACCATTTTTACTTCTCATCATAAAACTATGTTTTCAAAAAATTTATCCGCCTTTATTACTTCCTAAAAATATTTTATTAAGTACCACATATTTATCCTTAACGTGGAATAACTAGTATAACAACACAATTTTACATAATTTATATTTTAGCTTGGACAGCTGTTTTGGGCAGTATACCAATCAATTGGATTCTTCATTCGTTTATTTATTCATTCATGTATTCATGTGTACATTCAAAAAGTATTTAGTGAGCATCTGTTGTGTGCTAGGAATCATCTAATTAATGGAGACACAGCAGTGAACAAAATAGAGAAAGTCTCTGGCCTCATGAAGGTCAGATTTATGAAATATTTATAGTAGCTTATGAATGTCTCCTTCCATTTTATGAAATTCAGATTGGGAATTATAATAGCATATGATACCTAGTTATTTAAATGAATCAAATCAGGTACCAAGTTGTATTCTCTAAAAAAATTGTGAAACAATATTGTTCAATTTCCTAATAAGATATACTTTCATGTGATAATTATTACAGGTCCCCTCTATAGAGAAGATGATAAACATACAGAAGATGTTTCTATAAACATATATGTGATAAACCATAGAAGAGTCCACTATAATATGTCTGTTCTTATTTAAATAAGTTTTTGATCAAATTCTCCTTTACACTTGACTTAAATTTTTGATCATGACTTTTATGAGAAAATCAGCCTGTCTGTAAAGCACGGTCATTCCTTTATGTAAGAATTGATGGAAGTTATACAGAATGTATTAATTGGAGAAAGTGGAGAAATCCTTGGGATTTAGTTCTGTGTGGGATGCTTATAAAACTTAGTTGCCAGTGTAAAGATGATAGTGGTTCTAGATAGCTTTTCATAAAAATAATAAAATTTTTATTATTCATTCATTCATTCATTCTTTTATTTATTTAGAGGAAAATTAGCCTTGAGCTAACGTCTGCTGCCAATCCTCCTCCTCTTGCTGAGGAAGATTGGCCTTGAGCTAACATCTGTGCCCATCTTCCTCTATTCTATATGTGGGACGCCTACCACAGCATAGCTTGATAAGCAGTACATAGGTCTGCACCTGGGATCCGAACTGGCGAACCTGGGCTGCCGCAGAACATGTGAACTTAACCGCTGCACCACCAGGCCAGCCCCCCCACCACACGCAAAATAATAAAATTTAAATAACAGAAAATGCAGAAAATGCGTGGACTAGTAACTGTTAATTACACAAACTTGTAATCTTTTATGTGTTTTTTGGTCCAGTTACACTGCAAAGACTGTTTTTAGTGTTATTATCCCTTAATTTGATGCTGATGATGTCGTTTTTTTTAAAGTATGACGGTTTTCTAATGGGGGTCAAGTGGGATGGGAAGTGCTTGTGATTTGGGCTTTCTGGAGGTTTTGCCAAAGACTGGGTGAGACTAGTGTTTAATTTTCCATTTCTTAGCCCTTGTCCTTCTGCTCACTCCACATTTGCTATATGGGCCTCCTTGCCATTCTTGATCTGAACTCAAAATTCAGATCATAGAAAACAGGTAGAAATATCTATGAACTTCATTCTGTAAAGGTATTTCTTTTCTGGAAATTTGAAGCGAGGATTTGGGGGTCAAGGAAGAGGAAGAAGAATGATGAAAAAAAGTGAATCCATTACTATAGCAAAGAGACCCCCACCCCGGCTTTTACAGAAAGATGAGATCAGATGTTTGGCTGAAGTAGTTTGATGAACTTGTAAATTTTAGTGAAATATAATCTGGCTATAATTTTTTTTAGCTATTAATTAAATCCATTTCTTTAAAAACTGTGTGTTAAAGAGTAGTCTGGCAATTTTCCAAAAAGGAGAAGTCTATCTGAAAATTTCATTTTAGCTGCTCAGGCCAAAAATCTTGGAGTGGTCCTTGAATTCTTTCGGTCTCATACACCCCGTATCCAACCTTCACAGCGTGTCCAGAGTCTGACCACTTCCTTCCACGTCTACTGCTACTGCTCTCGCTCAGTCCACCGTCATTTCTCCTGACGGGTGTCCCTACTTCCACCTCGCCGCTTAGAGTCCAGTGTCTACCCAGAAGTCAGTACCATCCTTTTAAGCGTATGTCAGTTTATGTAGCTTCTTCGCTCAGCACCTTCCACTCATTTGCCATCTTACCGAGAAGAGTTGAAATCCTTACATTTTGCCCTGGAAGGCCTCTATGGTCTACACACTCCTTCCCTTTCTCCCATCACTGCCTACCGTTTGTCCTCTTGTTCATGCTTTGCTATACCGACTTCTTTGCCATCCTCGAACACATCACCACGTGCTTTCCTGGAAGCCCCTGTATCTGCTGAACAAGCGCATCCTTCCCCCCAGAAAGCCACATGGCTCACTCCTCATTTCTGTCAGATCTCTGCTCGGAGTTCACCTTATCAGAGCCCTTTCTTGCCCACCTCCCACTTTGTTACTCTCTATACCTCTCATCTGACTTATGTCAGTGAGCTTATTTATTTACTTGATTATTGCTTCTTGTCCCCACTGGAGTGCAAGTTTGTTGTTGGAGAGCAGGGACCGGGATTTTTTAGTTCACTGCTATATCCATAGTGCTGAGAACAACTCTTTTTGTTTTTGAGGAAGATTAGCCCTGAGCCAACTACTGCCAATCCTCCTCTTTTTTGCTGAGGAAGACTGGCCCAGAGCTAACTTCCTTGCCCATCTTCCTCTACTTTATACGTGGGACACCTACCACAGCATGGCTTTTGCCAAGCGGTGCCACGTCTACACCCAGGATTCAAACCAGTGAAGCCCGGGCCGCCGAGAAACAGAACGTGCGAATTTAACCGCTGCACTACCGGCCCGGCCCCTGAGAACAGCTCTTGGCATGTGATAGATGCTCATTACATTTTGTTGAGTGGATGAATTAATAATTGAATGTATTCACTAGTACATTTCTAACATTCTACCAGTAAATTGGATCTAAGTTGGTTTAATTTTTAAATAAAAGTGCTATAAGAGCTTAAGAAATCATTATAGTAATAGAATTTGGCAGCTTTTATAATAATTTTTAACTGGAAATTTTGTGTTGGCTTCATGAATATATTAAAATATAGAAGGCCATATATTTTCTGCAGCCACAATTTTTAGGAGAGGCTTGCTGAGCTTTTTGTTTAATGAGAAATTTGAGTACCTACTTAGTATTTCTTTTCCCTAGGAATCCTGTCCTTTGAACATGGCCTTATGCCCACAGCGCATGCTCAGTGCAGCCACTGACCATCCAGAACCAGCACCCTGTCTTGAGTTCTTGGTTCCTAAAGAGGCTTTTGATGTTCCTATTCTGGTTTCTAATAAGATAGCTTTAAGTTCTTAAACATAGAATAAGAAGGAGGAGTGTGTTTGTAGCAACCTTCTCCATGAAATCGAAGACATGAGGAATTTTCTCTGGTATGGGAATTATAGTTCTCTGCTTGACACTCCCCCTTCCTTGTCCCTATACTAAACAAAGGGCTTCTTTCCACCTGTGTGTAGTCCATTGTCACTTCGGGTCATCATTTTTTTCTCTAGGAAATTGCACTTTCTACCTTAAAGCTTACTATGTGTTGGGGGTTGTAAAGATTGCCCTGTAGAGACTGAGGCGGGTAGAAAATTACGACTCTAAAAGAAGAAAGGCCATCTAAAGTTATTTTTAAATTGCATTCAACAAAAGACGTATCTAGTCCTTTAATCCTAGAGCCCCAGAAGGGCTTTGAAAAGAAGAATTGTAGAGAGACATTTTCATGCCTGAAAATATCAAGCACAATTTTGGCAGAAATCACAGCACAGGAAGATGCTAGATTCTTGGGCAGTGACATGTTTGCTGGTTTGGTATTTTATCTTTGTCTGTTGTTGCCACACTTGATATCCTCAACTGCTTTTGAAGATTCTGCAGAAGAAAAGTATTCATTTCCAGCAGCAGAAATTCAGTAAATGACCAGGGATTCGTGTTGTAATGTGTATATAATCTTCCATAGTTTTTTTCTTCCTCCCAATTTTTCCTTTCAGTTTTATGCCCTAGACTTATAGAAACTACAGAGACTGCCAGTTTATTGCAGAGGCACCATGTTGTAACGAAAGAGCGCTTGGCTGTAAGATCAGGAGACTTGGCAAGTCACCTTTCCTCTCTGAGTCTCCATTTCCTCGTGAGTAAATGGGAAATAGTGACTATCTTAAAGAAATGGTGTGAAATATTACACATGAAAACACTTGGAAAAAACTCCATGAATGTAAAACACTGTTATTATTAAGGATTGTTTGAATCCTTTGATTTCTTAACATCTAGAAAATTTGTTTAAAATTTCAATTGTGGAGAATTTAAGTCTTCCAAAGCTTTTGATAGACGTGTAGTGTGTTTTTATTATTTCTTTCAGAGAACCCTAGGAACGGTGTAAAATTTCTTTCAGCCAGTCTGTAATTAACTGGCTTTGATGGAGGGCCACATCATATAAGCTGTCATGATGTCCTGCTCTCATGTACACGTACAGTGAAGACCTACTGTATGCCAGGTGTTGAGGGGGAATGCCACGATGAACAAAGCAAGCTTATAAAATAGTCAAGGAGGCGAGAACAGATCCACATAGTTAAACCAATTGCCTGATCAGTACCCTGTTAGAGTTACAAAATGCAGTGGGAACACAGCGGGTGGAATGAATGATTCCAACTCAGTGGCTCTGGAAAGGCTTTGTATGATGCAATATCTGGAGTTTAGGTGATTTTGGGGTTTTTGTTTTGCTACTGAGTCCTGTGTTGTTTTATGCCAACTATTTGCGTGGCTAACTTCCAAAACATTCTTTTTACCCTCTGGGTTTCTCTGAGTCAGTGAATGATCATAATGCTTTCTGCATAGTTCCCAAATCTAAGATCTGGGTCTGTGAATTATTGAGCAAAGAGGGATGGTCCCTGCCCTCAAGTTCTTTTGGACTCAATAGAGTTGGAGGAGCCTTTCATCGCTAGAAATACAGAAAGTCTGTGATACTGAAGTGCTGTGATTGGGGAGGGGTTGGACATGGGTCTTATTGGCCAAATTGAAAGTGGGGTGGGATGGGACGACAAGTCTATTCTATGAAGGTCACCCAGCAGGGTCTCAAAGCATCTCCTCTGTTTCTGACCTCTGGGCAGAAATAGCAGCTATTTCGCTACTTCCGATGAATATCCCATCTAGCTTGTGTAGTTTTTTTTTTTTCTTTTTTCTGTCAATGTTTTAAAATCTTTGGGCAATATTCTTTCAACATGGGTTGCTCTTTTAGTGTTCAGACATTTTTAAGCTGTGAATATGAGAAAAAGTGCATGAAGTGACTAAAAGAGCATGGGATAAGTGGGTACCCGCAGAATTTAAGCACTAATACCTGAAGCCCAGTGATTAAAAATATGAAAAACTTAGATTGGTCAATAAGTAAAAACAGCAGCCAGAGGGTAAAATTAGACTTGGCTAGCTCTTAGTTAGGGACAGAACTTGAGTGGGGCCATGGTTTTGATGACAGAGATGCTGGAGGGAGGGATGTGGATGGTGTTGTTCACACAGGGGACTGAGGTGTCAGAATCAACTGAAGACAGCTAAAGGCAGGAACGATTCTCAGCCCATCACCATGAAGACACAAAAGAATCACCATCAATGACAGATCTTTCCCTTCCAACACGCATCTCAGACTGAAGGTCCTCATAGTTGGAAGGCCTTGGCCTGGCTTGTCTCTTGCCTTTTAGTCAATATAGAATCTTAGGTTGTTTCTTCAGTCCAGCAGGTGTGAGAGAGTTGGATAGACTAGCACATTTCATTTTTAAGAGCTGAAGAAAGCCTCCTCCTCATGCTTTTCTGCTCTGATGGTAGGGAAACTAGGTTGAAAAAGATGGAATCCTGGTACCCATTGGTCTCCCCATTCAACTCCATCCGTACTGAGTTTCCTGGTTACTAGTAATGGTCCAATACCTTGTTTCTAGCTGTATGGCTTAATATAATATAGACTAAGAACTTCTATTTCAACCATAGTCTCTAGGAATGTATATTTAACTACTTTCATTCCATCATTCCTTCATGAAACTTTTATAAATGCCATAGTCAGTATTTCCTACTCATTTCTGGGACATTACTTCGTTGACAGAAGAATTGGCTTCTTTTGACAGTCGTTCACTTGTGAGAATGTAGGTCTATCTTTAATTAGAGTTTGTAGGGAATAACTCATGCCCATCCACAGAGATGATCTTCTTGCCTCACATTCGTTGATTTTTATTTATTTTCTCCTTCAGACCAGGCAAATTGCTAACAACAGGACTGCTTTTCCACCTGCTCGCTCACCAAACTTTTAAGAATCTTATGCAGACTTCTTAGCCGTGAACCTGGCTCTTTACCAGGAAGACAGATCTTTGGGCAATTGACTCACCCAGCTTCCAGATGTAATTTAAAGTGCTTTTTCCCACAGTGGAGTTGTAGATAATGTTATGAACACATGGTTTTCAGGGCAGACAGGTGTGTAGTTTGTGCTGATGAGTCAACACATATTTATCCCTAGTGTAAGAAGGAGAAGGCTCCGCATTTGACAGCGACAGTGTAGAGGAGTGGATTTGCCTACGCTAATCCTCATGGAGCCTCATTCCCCCATGATTTGTGCTCCTTTTGCCCACCACGAGGGTCTATTTCATGCTGTAATTGGTTCTTGACTGTGATTCAGCCCTGAGTTCCTTCTTTGCTGCTTGGTAGCTCAGAAAACAGTTTAAACCATTTACAAGTAAACCAGTGGTCCACCATGGAAGAGTTTCATTTTGGTTTTTTTTGGTAAGACTTTTTAGAGCAGTTTTAGTTTACAACAAAATTGAGGAGAAGTACAGAGATTTCCCTTGTACCCCCTGCTCCCATCTATGCAGAAACTCTCATTATCAACATCACTCACCAGAATTTTTACCAAGGGTGACCTACACTGACACATCATAATAACCCAAGCTCCATAGTTTACCTTAGGTTTTACTCTTGGTGTTGTACGTTCTATGGGTTTGGACAAATATGTGATCACATACAGTCATGCATCACTTAATGATGGGGATACATTCTGAGAAATGCGTCCTTAGGTGATTTCATCATTGTGTGAACATCATAGAGTGTACTTATCCAAACCCAGACGATATAGCCTACTACACACCGAGGCTATATGATACTAATCTTAGGGAACCACTGTTATATGTGAGGTTTGTCTTTGACGAAAATGTCATTATGCGGCGCATGACTGTGTATTCATCATTATAATATCATACAGGTATTTTCACTGCCCTAAGAATCTGTATGCTCTGCCTCTTCATCCTCCCTCCTGCAACCACTGATCTTTTTACTGTCTCTATAGTTTTGCCTTTTCCAGAATGTCATATAGTTGGAGTCATACAGTAGCCTTTTCAGATCGGCTTCTTTTGCTTAGTAATATGCATGTAAGGTTCCTCTGTCTTTTCATGGCTTGATAGCTCCTTTCTTTTTAGTACTGAATAACATTCTATTGTCTGGATGTACCACAGTTTATCCATTCACCTACTGGAGGAGATCTTGGTCGCTTCCAAGTTTTGGAAATTATGAATAAAGTTGTTAGAAACATCTGTGTGCAAGTTTTTGTGTGAATGTAAGTTTTCAGCTCCTTTGAGTAAATACCAAGGAGCACATTTGCTGGTTTGTATGGTAATAGTATGTTTAGTTTTGTCAGAAACCACCAAACCGTCTTCCAAATGTACCATTTTGCATTCCCACCAGCAATGAATGAGAGTTCCTGTTGCTCCGCATCCTCACCAGCATTTGGTATTGTCGGTGTTCTGAATTTTGGCCATTCTAACAGCTGTGTAGTACTGTCTCAGTGTTTTAATTTGCATTTCCCTGATGACAGATGAATAGCATTTTTTCATGTGTTTATTTGCCATCTGTGTATCTTTTTTTTTTTGTTAAGATTATGATAGTTAACAACCTTGTGAAGTTTCAGTTGTACCTGTGTATCTTTTTTGATGAAGTGTCTGTTAAGGTCTTTGGCTCCTTTTTTTCAACTGGGTTATTTGTTTTCTCATGGTTGAGTTTTAAGAGTTCTTTGTATGTTTTGGTTCAGTCTCTTATCAGATGTGTCATTTGTAAATATTTTCTCCCAGTCTGTGGCTTGCCTTTTGCAGAGAAGGAGTTTTTAATGTTAATGAAGTCCAGTTTATCAGCTATTTCTTTCACGGATTGTGTCTTTGGTGTTATAGCTAGAAAGTTATTGCCATACTCAAAGTCATCTAGATATTCTCCTCTGTTATCTTCTTGGATCTTTATGGTTTTGCACTTCGCATTTAGGTCTGTCATCCATATCGAGTCAATTTTTGTGAAGGGTATAAGATGCGTGTCTAGATTCATGTTTTTGCATGTGGATTCAGTTGTGCTAGCACCATGATGAAGAGACTTTCTTTGCTCTATTGTGTTGCCTTTGTTCCTTTGTCAAAGATCAGCTGGCTGTATTTATGGAGGTCTATATCTGGGCTCTCCATTCTGTTCCTCTGATCTGTTTGTCTATTCTTTCTCTAATACCACACCATCTTGATTACTGTAGCTTTATAATAAATCTTCAAGTCAGATAGTATCATTCCTCCAACTTTGTTATTTTCCTTCAATATTGTGTTGGCTATTATAGGTCTTTGAAGGAATATTTTTTCCCTTTGCCTCAAAATAAAAGTTTCTTAATTCTTCCAGCTTGATATGTGATGGGTTACGGTTCTGAAACTTTTAGGTGCCTCTTTCATACCCCAGAAATAACAGCTAATAGTCTCACTATGAGCTGATAAGTCTCCCACCCTCCCTTCATCTTTGTTGCTCTGTCAATATTTCATCTACCCAGAAATGTTTATTTAGTGTCTACTTAGTACCAAGTACTGACATTAAGTGATAAGACCCAGTCCCTAGTCTGTGAGGAGGTTATGGTGGAGAGCGGGTGCTGATGACAGTGCAGGAGTGGCCTGGATGAAGTGTGGTGGGGCTGGGAGAGGGCTCCCTTAACTGGTTGAGAGGGTGTGGGAAGCTTTACGAAAGGAGATCAATTTCAGCTGAGCTTTGAAGGATGAGTAGGTAATTGTCCAAATGGAGGAGGATGGGCAAGGGCGCTGAGGGAGAGCGAACAGTAAGGAGGCCGGAAAGAACATGGTAGACCTCGGGAAGCACAGTAAACCTAAGTATATGGTGTGTGCTGAGACATGAAGTTAGAAAGAAGGTAGTTTTGAGTGGATCGTGAAGCACCTGGTGTGCTATGTCAGGAGTTGGAACTTTTTCCTGATAAGGGTTATTGGATGTTGTATTTTGTCACGATAAAATTCTCATAAAATTTACCATTGTAATCATTTTAAGGTATACAATTCAGTGGTTTTTTATATTCACAAAGTTGTGTAACCATTGCTACTATGTAATTTCAAAACATTAGCTGTCGTTCTCCCTTACCCCAGCCTTTGCCAACCGCTAATCTACGTTCTGTCTCTATGGATCTGCCTATTCTGACGTTTCATATGAGTGGAATCATACAATATGTGGCTTTTCATGTCTGTCTTATTTTACTTAGCGTAATATTTTCAGAGTTCTTCCATGTTGTAGCACGGGTCAGTACTTCATTTCTTTATGGCTAAATAATATTCCATTGTATGGAGAGACCACATTTTGTTTATCCATTCATCAGCTGTTGGACATTGGGGTTGTTTCCTCCTTTTGACTGTTATGAATACTGTCTCTGTTCATGTACCAGTTTCTGTGTGAACACGTGTTCTCAGTTCTCTTGGGTATATATCTAGGAGTGGAATTTGTGGGTCATAGAGCAACTCCATGTTTAACTTTTTAAGGAATTGCCAAACTGTTTTCCAAGTCATTGGAGATTTTTTTTTTTGAGGAAGATTGGCCCTGAGCTAACATCTACTGCCAATCCTCTTCTTTTTTGCTGAGGAGGACTGGTCCTGAGTTAACATCCATGCCCATCTTCCTCTACTTCATATGTGGGATGCCTGCCACAGCATGGCTTGCCAAGCGGTGCATAGGTCTGCATCCAGGATCCAAACCAGCGAACCCCGGGCCACCAAAGCAGAGGGCACGAACTTAACCTCTGTGCCACTGGGCTGGCCCTCGTTGGAGATTTTTAAGGCAGAGCAAAACAGACTCAGATTCTATTTTAACATCACACACTTTAGGACAGTATTTTCTTTTCTCTTTTTGGTGAGGAAGATTGGCCCTGAGTTAATACATGTTGCCAAGCTTCCTCTTTTTTTCTTGAGGAAGATAGTCCCTGAGCTAACATCTGTAGTAATCTTCCTCTATTTTGTATGTGGGATGCTGCCACCATGTGGCTTGATGAGTCCTGTGTATGTCTGCACCCAGGGTTCGAACTTGCAAACCCTGGGCCACCTAAGCGGAGCCCATGGACTTAACCACTACGCCACTGGGCTGGCCCGTCAGTATTTTGTCTTGAGGCTAGGTATTTCTACTCCTGTTGTCTGG
Organism: Equus caballus; assembly: GCF_041296265.1. Classification (NCBI taxonomy): domain Eukaryota; kingdom Metazoa; phylum Chordata; class Mammalia; order Perissodactyla; family Equidae; genus Equus; species Equus caballus. Next base: position 21,758,785 of record NC_091688.1, read on the forward strand.
TTTTCCTACTTCAGGGCATCACACCCCACAGCAGTGAAACCTACTTGGCTCTTTTAAATCCCATCAATGTTATTGCTGTAAAGGAATCTGTACCCAATAGCATAGAAGGGGACAGAAAGAAGTGGTATCAGGGTACTCTCTCTCCCTCTATGATGTATTGTAGAGAATGAGTTTTGCTTTTTCAAAGAGAACCCCTGATTAAATGATAGGCTATTATTAGGGAGTTTATTGTACTTATAAACTGCACTTGGATTCCCTGTAATTTGTTATAATTAATGCAAGAGTTCAAGAGCAGAAAGCAAGGATCAGGTTGTGGCATGCTTTTCTCTTTGGCAACACCTTGCTATCATTGGCCTTTTCTCACTAGTAGTTAAGGCTTGTGTGTGTTTGTGTGTATTTAAACAAACATTATCCTTTTTAGGAAAGAATTGCAATCCTTTGACTCACTGAAACTTAGGGAGTCTCCGTAAGAAGTTAGGTATCTCTGGCAGAAGAGGGTATTGATCGATGAACGTTGCAAACTTCTGGAATGGAACTTTTGCCAAGGCACTCCTGTCCGTATGTGTTTGAGTATATGCACATGTTTGTATTTTCATGCACACGCACGTATTGGCTTGTGGTGTGAAAAAGTCTAGAAGAAAAACTTTCCCTTTTAAGGTTATCTTTGTCGAGTTATAGTTTTAGTCTTTTCCCTTCTTTCCCTCTTGTTGGTTTGTTTCAATTTTGTGTAGTTTCTGGAGTGTTGACTTTGCAGTCCGCTTGACAATGCAGGGTTTTAATTGACTGTCAGTTTGAAGGGTCGTTAAATATAAAAGCTTTTAGATAGTGCATGGGTCAGGCACCAAACACGTTATTATCCTTGAATCATCATAAATGAACTCTTCCCAGGGGTTTGGAGGATGGAGGGACAGAGGCAGGTGGGCGTTCAGGTTTATCTGGTTGCATGCCTGCGTGCGCACTGTTTATCTGGCCCTGGCAGACGGAGAACAGGGTGGGCCACCTTGTCCATTATCTGGATTTACAGCTGTGAACACCTTTTGGAATGGATGGAATGTGCTGTTTCTCTCCTGTTGGTATCTCTGTCCATCTAGCAGTGAAAACTATGCTCCTTTGCTGTCCTGTACCCCAGAATGCTAGGACAGCTTGTCCTCAGTCCCCTCTTTTTTGTCTTTTGTAGTACAGAACTTTGTCCATTTATTTCTTATTTGCCCAAAATAATGTCAGCCAGAGAGCAATGCTAATGCTTTGGTACATACTGCACTGTCCTGGGTTCCAGTTCCTTCGAGCAAGATTCTTCTGAGATTGTTAATTGTGAAGGGCGTTTTCTAGTGAGGAAAGGGCAATTTAGGTCTCACCCTTTTCTTAGTAATAACCATGACAAAACGGTCTGTCTGTCTCTCTCTCGTTCTAAGACCCCAGTACTTTTATGGAAAGGCTGCACAGACTGAGGAATTTAAGGGTGCTATTGATTTGTCCCCTACCCCTGCCTTCTAAATTGTCACACTCGTACAGACCATGCACAAGGGAAGAGAGAAGTTGGTTTGACCTTGAACTGTAGGAGGGAAAGGCAGACAGGAGCTGTATGATAATAACAGTGATCCTGCAGGTCGGTGGATGCAGCTTCCAGATTGCTTTCACGAACCCATTGTTAACTGAAAAGCAGCATTGTCTTTCTTTCAGATCTCCTTGGGCAATGGGGGTAACGAGAATAATGCACGAGTGAAATGTGCTGATCATACCGCATCATCAGGGAGTATTAGAATAGCAACAGGATGAGGCTACTCAATGCAAGAGCGAGGACTGGGTGTGACAGTGATGGTGAACTGCAATTTACTTTTTAAAAAAAAAACAAAACACATTTTGGGCCCCGTTGGTACCCCTGCTGCTGGATCTAGCCCTCCTTCCAGGGAGGAGCCTACAATGGGAGACCCCGTTGCTCCATTTTACTTTTGTCCCTCTGTGTGTTATAAAGTTGTCGACAAGTAGTTCGAATGCATACGTAGTTCAGTCTTCTTTCCCTTCCTTCTACCTCTGGAGGAGGAACGTGAAATATCCCAGAGGCTGCTGCTGAGGGAAGAAAACAGATCTTGAATAATTTGTGGTTCAAGCTATGAAACTTGTCCTGTCATATGTTTTTACAAAAAGCTCCTCATGTCGATATTTGCCTCATATTCTGTGGCACAGACTATCTAACGATGGGGGAGGGCAGCTTGGGTATCAAAGCCCTTCCTTAGAAGCATCGAGATCATAAATATCACCAGGTAGTGGAGTTTTTATTTTTGTTTTTGTTTTTAGACTTCATTGAAACTGATGACTAGTCTGCAATGGCTGGGAATCAGATCCCACTCTTATCGCCTGTGTGCTTGCTGTGTGGTAGAAGAGCTCTAGGCCCTGGTGTGTCTGGCCCTGCCTTCAAGGAGCACTGTTACCTTGGGCAAGTCATTCTCCTCGCTCAACACAATTTTGTTCTCTAAAGATGAAAGGGTTAGACTTGGGTTTTGAAATCCTTCCCTTATGAAATAGCTTAGGCTCAATCATGCTGCAACATATATGATGACCCCCAGATCTCCATGGCCTTCAAAAACAAAGGCTTGTTTCTTGCTCACCTTACCTGTCCACTGTATCCTCTACCTTCTTTCCCTGGGCTCAGGCTAACCGAGCAGCAGTGCCTGCCTGGACACTGCAGGTCTCAGGGCAGAGGGAAACGGAGACGGGACCAGACACTGGCTCAGAAGGCTTTTGCTTGGGAGTGGCACATGTCACTTCCACCCACATTTCATTGACCCTATGGCTAGTTGCAGAGTTAATGAGGTAGGCAGGTATGACCCTCTTGGAGGGGAAGCCCCATGGAGAACAGGAGCAGACATTTGGAACAGTAATGGCCTACCTCCCTTCTGTCTCCATCATTTTATGATTTATGGTGAGGATGTGGAGTCCTTGAGTAGAAGCATGACCCAAATTAGGTCTTCAGGATTGCTCATTTTCATGGCACTTCCCTGCTGAGGCACTTCCGCCAAACTGGACTCGGAGTGAATATTGCACTTGTGGGAGGGGTGGGAGGAACATTTTAAAAGCAGTGTGAACTTGGGCTCGGAGTTCCTCTCGTCTGTTTGTGGTTCTGTGGTAGTACAGTCCATACTTTTCAGAACAGCACATGGAATTTCTCAATCTGAGAAGTATTAACAGACCTGCAAGTAAAACATAGTTGCATAAGTGCTTAGATAAATTCCTCATATATGAGTTAAAAAGAGAGATTAAAGATCTTAGCTGTACATCTGTAAACGTTGAGGATAGTGTTATGGGGTGTAATTTTGAAAGAGTTCTTTGATACCACTGTCAGAGTACTGAATGCTCTATTGATTTGACATGGTATGGCATTTTTTAAAACTTTCTTTTCAGAATCTTCGGGGGAGGAAGGAACATGTAAACACCACTTATTTTCTTGAGCTTGGATAGAAGTATTCCAGATGAGACCTCCAGAGACTGGTTCATAGCGTCTGTCGGTTTCCAGTTGTAATGTTTAATATCACTGATTATCAGAAAGCCTTTTCTCTTTCGCCCAGTGAAACCTGCATTGAATGCATAAATTAATCTTCTCTATAGATTAAAAACAAAAAACTTTGGAAATAAAACTTTTACGTTGATTCAACAAGCAAAATTATGTTCACCAGTTCTTAGAGGGGAGCAGAATCCTAAGCTAAAACCATTCATCGGACCTCAGTGGTCTGAGGGACTATTTCCAGGTCTTTGAATATGAAAAATATTCAAGAGTTTTCCTTGTGAGCTTGGGTTTTCAAAGAGGATCCGTTTGGAAAGTTGGCAGATACTTACTTTCCTGGCACCAGGGCTGGTTTTTTCTTTTCCCCTCCACCCAAAGCTATGACAGGGTGGAGTACACTTCCATGAAATTGCATGTTTCCAAAATAGGATTCACTGTTATATTTTACTGCCGTTCGAATCAAATCTCTAATCAAAAATAAGTAAAAACCAAACATTCTAGAAATAGAATTTCAGCTCATATTCTCTAATTTAGTTTCATGTAAGATAGAATTATTATATTTTATATAAGTGCCTTTTGAGCAAAAATGTAGCAAGCAAACAATTTCCAAAGTGGTCCAAATTTTGTCCTCGTTTCTGCTGTCTCGTATGGTAATATCCACAGTCTCGTGTGGTGATAGCACCATGTCATTAACGCTGCTCAGAGTCTCTCATAGTCTGGATGGCTTCCAGGAAAGAGCACTGCATTCTTCAGTTCTTTGGTTTTGTATCCCAGTACAGACCTACATCCAACCTAAGTGGCCAGGAACAATCCTGCTGTTGCTTCCTAGTGGATTGGGGATTCAAGGTCACCTAGGATGGGATAGATCTGGAATTTGCTTGTACATTATAGAAGTGATAGTTGTAGATGAAAGTTGGGATCAGCAGAGTAAGAAAGCTAGAACTAGTGTTTTCCTGGATCCTGTGGATTAATTAGTTGGTGGTCTATTCCTAAAGATATCAACTGAGCATTTTCACCTCCAACATGACGTAAGAAGACTCTGGCTATGGCAGATAATGCCAGGATGACACCTTTTAAAATGTTTCACTTGTTGGGTCTTAAAAATTGAACCCATAATAGTGCAGTAGAGAGACAAACATGACAGCAGTGGTCCAAGAGATGATGAGCATGCCTGTAAGTCAAAGGCCTTCTCCGACCTCTCTAGGGTGTCCCTTGGCATCCAGCCGACTTATATGTGGGGGAAGTGCTTAGGGAGTACGTATTAATATCTATGGGCTTGTAGAGCAGAAAATAAGTTGAAACCACTTGAGATGGGAAGGAGTGAATGTCATGTGGAAGAGATTCAAACATTGTATGATTAGGAGGAGTAGGTGAGCTTCACCATCCTTTCCTACCTTGAAATTGTGCCTTCTGGTTTTTTGTTTGTTTGTTTTCAGAATCCCATTGTACCTTTCTTCAGTAAACTTTAAAATTCCTTTCTATCCCGATCCGGAGATTCTGTTTTAAGTTCTTTGGTAGTTTTGTTTATTTGTTTTTTGGTATCCTTTAACTTTTCTGAAGAAAGGCACAGGGGGATTTTCTGGCAAGAGGATGAAGTTAACACTTTTCCTCATCGCTGTTTTCTTATTCCCCTAGTTTTGAAAGTCTGGTCTTCAGATTCTAAGTGGCTTCTCTTCAAAGACCTATCCGCTTTCACAATGAATGCTTGGCGCTTAAAAGATCTTTTGCTGACCTAGGACCACTTGCTTGCGTAGGTTTCCACGGAAGGGTGTTCTCCTGTCTAAGAACCAGCTGGGGATAAACTAAGAGATCTTCCATAAAAGACTCACAGGCAATTCCTGAGGTCTCTTGAAGGGAAGTTTCCCGCATACAGATGGGTGGACCTTTTGCTGTTTTCTTGAGAACTGGCCCAGAAGCACAAGACAGGTGCCGGAAGAAAACCAAGAAACAGGCTGGGGAACAATGAAAGAGCATGGCAGAGAGGGCTGAGGAACAGCCACCTCGAAGGAAGGATGAAGAACACAGACAGGAAACGTGCTACATGGTGTGAGAAGAAAGCTTCTGAAGCACATGTTTTCTCTCCTAGTTAAAGTTTTACTGAGCTTTCTCCCAGGAGATGAACAAAAAGTGTGCATTGTTACATTCTGGTTTTAGACATAAATCTGTTCCTTAAATAAGTCTATAAAACCTTGAGATTTGCCTATAATTGACAGGGTGCACACTCCTTGAAGCAAAGGTGTGAATGTAAAGCGTTTTTGTTGAAGCTTTTGGTTTGCAAAATGAAACTATGGAAGCTTGACACCCACCATATGTAGACTTGCTCTCTTTCTCCGCTTGGAATGGAGACAATCAGACAAACAGCAGGGACTTGGGTGATGGGGGTACATGGGACCACCCTTCTGTAATGTTAACTTATTTGGGCGAAACATTTGAAAACGCGCCCAAGATCAGGGGCTTAACTTTAGTGAACAGGGGGAAAAAGGAAGCCAGAAGATACCATGGCATATTTAACTGTAGCAATTCAGATTTCTTTAGACTTCGATATTTTGATTTACTCTTTTGATGTTTCTTTAAATTCATAGACAATTATTGCTTCAAAATATTTTCGTTTACTCTGACTCTCTCCTATGAAGAATGAAGAGGCAGGTCATGACTTCCCCTTTTCCATCCATCGTGTATTGTTGCCAAAAACTCCCTCAAACACACCCACGCGCACACACACACACCCACACATGCCCACAGTGCCTTCAGTTTCACAGGGTTTTTAAAAGTATCCTACCTAGTATTTCTTCCTTATTGTTTGTGCACATTCAGAAACAGCAGAACTGCTACTTTGTTACCGGCAAAAGACTTTTAACCACAAGTTCTTATATATAACCTCTGTTCTTATTTGGTGGGATTTAGAATCCATGATGCCTCTAACCAGTTAGGGACGCAATGACTAGGTGAAGCAGTGTCCACTGGTCTCAGGGTGGTGGTGACTGGGCACGAAGGTTTTCTAACGTATCAGGGACTTATCTCTGAAAATCAGCGAAGACGCTTGTATATACATTAATTAACTTAGTCAAATGATATGGACAGGCAGTAAAAGTATTGATTCAGTAGTGAACCCTGTAAAATGACTATGGATATTTTAGGTCAAAGATAGGATGGGAGTAGGAAAAATGGGTTGCTTTTCTATTATGTATTAATTTTGACTAAAAAGAATTTTTAAGTAACTCCAAGTGTTGGTCCTTCTGATTTGAGTGTCGATTTTTCCCTTGAGAGACAAAATGGTTGTCTTTCCCCTGTCCGGTAGACCCAAGAGGATGGAAGAAGTAGAGACTGTGCTGGAGTGGGTGTAGAGCCAGATGCTCCCCTCAGACAGGCGCTAGATCGTGGTGCAATGATATCTGTCATATCAAGCTGGAGCCAGCGATGGTTAGCTCTGAACGCTGATTGCCAGTTTCCAAAGGAGGTGGGCTTTGGCTCACTCCTGAGTTTCCTTGATTGACATGTCAAAGTTTGGAAAAAGCAGAGAGTTATGGTTACCAGGAGCAAAAAGGTCGTTAGTATTGGCCAGGAATTAATGCTACGAAGGTCTGGCTGTTGTAGAGGTGACCGTGTTTTAAGAGTGTGGTCAAAGAGGTGGAGTCCTGGGGAGTAAAGGTTTGGTGTGAGGAGATTTCTAAATTTTTAGGTGATTCTAAGAGTGCAGTTTTATTGGCAAGGAAACAATACAGTGAATCAGCTTCTGAGAATGGTGGTCTACTCTGGGGTTTGATGTTGTGTATGGGCACGTTCTGTCCGTCTGCACTTTGCTGGTTTGAGAAAGTACTTCAGGTTGGAAGGCTCGAGATTGCATTAGATTAAATTTTTATGAGTCACAGACACGTAGGGTGAACCACACTCTGAAAAGCTTTATCCTATCCATTAGCAGAATTCCAGATTATTTGGCCCTTTTGTCATCCAACCTACCAGACTTCTGCGTTGAAGAAATGCTGTGTTTCCAGTATTTTTTCAGGAATGCACACTGTCGAATGTAGCTTTGGCAGCTGTGTTGTTGTGGGTGTCCAGGTGTGGAAGAGCATTTTCATTCTTGATCTCTGTTATGAAGAACTGGTCCTTATCAGTGATTCATCCTGCTGGCCCACAATGAAATGATTTGATGAAAACGTGCTCAAACTCAGAATGAACGGGATGTGCCACCTGCCACATCAAACAAAGATAAACACAGGCAGAGGTCACTTTCCATCTTTTATAGAGCTGACCTTTATCAACATCACCTGTGTATCCTGCTGTGTACACAGGGTTTTACATCTAGAGACATCAGTGTCGTGGGAATACATTCCAAGTATGTGTTTTTAAGGTTATTTGTTTCTCTATTCACATGAACAGATATCAGTATTACCTGCAAGTCAAAAAAGATGTGCTGGAAGGGCGGTTGCGGTGTACGTTGGAACAGGTGATTCGGCTGGCCGGCTTAGCTGTACAAGGTAAGAGAGAGTGATGACCAGCATGTGAAATTCCACTTCCTGTTTGATTACTCTGTTGCTGGCCTCTCAGAGGGGAAAGTTAGATTTACTTAAATGATCCCTTAGTCATGCCCGCTTTTCGTTTCAAGATATCTTACATTGAAAATGTGGAGTTAGTGATTTTTGGCGGGAGGATGGTGGATTTCTCAAAGTCCTTTGCAAAATTGCTCATGCTTGTGTAATTTCAGTTTTATTTGAAGAAATAGCAGCTTTCATCCTGCCTTTAATTAAAGCTACATTTCAGGGTTTATGGAACATTTTCTCAGAATTATTCCACTGCCCAATGTGGTCATATTTTGTGGCTCAAGGCAACGACTGTGTGACTTTCACATCAGTTTCTAGTGTGATAGCTTTAAACGTTATAGTATCATTTATTCTTACACAAAGAGAGAAATTTAAAACGTACAGTTGTAATGTGAAACAACAAACATGTATTGGAGCGAATTCTTCTTTTAATCTGTCCTACTTAGATTTGTCAGACAGCTATTTTTATCTTTTCTAAATTGTTATATATTTTTTTACATATATTTATGTAATATGTTACATAATTTAAAAAATATTTATATATTACTCTTTATTGAGTGGTGGTTAAATTGTCTTTAGTCATATTGAAAACAAGAGATAATGTAATTTTTTAAGAGAAACGTGTTTCCCTTTCAGTCATTATTTTCTTTAAAATCAATTAATGTTCGAACGTAATCCAGCCAGCTGTTGAGTCCTTGCTCTGTGGACTGCTGTTCTAGAAGCTGTGAACGGAACTTCCCATCCCAGACTGAACTGAAGTTGAATCTTCTGGGTTCTAAAACGTCTAAAGAGGCAGCCTTTGCATGGCCTCCTTCATTCCGGGGTGTTAGCAGTTTAGCAATTTTTGTTGGACGTACGATTCCTACGTAGTTAGCTTCTGCTGTTACCCCGTGGGTGAGAGTACACAAAATATTTTGTATCCCGTCTGTCCAGTTAAAGACTGAAAGGGAAGAAACTATGCCCAGTTATAACGGAACAGTCGGTGGTTATAACAGAAAAATCATTGAAATCAGGGGGGAGACACTCTCAAGAGGGAGGAGAAAGGAAAGATCCGTTACGTCCCCCATCTTCAAATTGAGTCTTTCTCCTTTGAAAAAGCTTTTTTTCCCCATTCGCTTTATTTTCTCTCTTTTTCCTCTCACTCTTCAATCGTTAGGCTTGTTCCAAGCGTCCTGGATATATCAGAGGACACTAGTGATAGCTTTCAGGCTGAGTGAAGTTGGTGAAATGAACTCTGAATTCCCTTTCCACTGGGTCCTTGAAGCCAGCTGTTCAGTCTGCTGAAACCTCCTCCAGTTACAAGCTTTGTAAAATAATTTTCCTTGGGAACCGTTGTTGGGCAGTTAGAAAGATACATCAAAGGAGATATAGGGTGTGATGAAATATGATAACTGATGACGTAACTTGAAAATAGGCAGAGTGCATGATCTTTGCTCTTCCTGAATACCTCACCTAATTGATAATGAAGTATGTGCTGAGTTTGTAGGTGGGTCTTTGCCTTCTCAGCCATGTCTTTACACTGGCCTTACTGTGTGGATCTTTACATTCTGTACCTCTTGTTTCCTTAAAGTTACCTGAATCCATGTCTACATGATGCTAAATCTTGTACATGAAATTAAAATTTCACGCTGGCTTTTCCTTTTTTTTTAAGGAAGATTGCCCCTGAGCTAACATCTGTACTAGTCTTTCTCCACTTTGCACGTGGGACACGACCACAGCATGACTTGATGAGTGGTGTGTGCGTCCACGCCCGGGATCCAAACCCATGAACCCTGGCCCACCGAAGCAGAGCACATGAACTTTATCACTAAGCCACTGGGCTGTCCTCTGTTTTTTTCTTTTTAAAGAATGAATAGGATTATTAGGAGCAAGACATTTGTGATATAGACTCACTGTATTCATTTTTGCATGTGCTCAGACATACCATTGTGAGATGGAAACAGGACAAAACAGAATTTCTGGCATCTTGCTCCGTGTGCAGTTGTTTAGGAGGTGGAAAGATTTGCAGGGTTGCTTGCCAAGGGTGATTGACAGAGGGAATTTCCAGCTGCAGATATATGAAAAGATGCAGATGGGTTTGGCTGTTTAGTTCTCTAAATTAACCTTGAGTTAAAAAGTCCCCTTGGCAGATATTCCTAAGATACGTATTGATGCATATTTAACAAACAGACAAATACAGGTTTGTTTTAAAAATTTAAAATCTCCTTTAAGGAATCACTTTCCAATTTCCCCCTTCTTTCTAGAAAACTGTGCAGCAGTGCTCACATTATATTTACAGTATTGCTAAGTAAAAGTGGTAACAATATCAAACACGTCTTGGCACAGTTTGTATTTCATAATAATGCAGAAATAGGATGAAGTGGGAAGAACAAATGTGGTGGTAAGTGTACCCTATCTTATTCCATCTTTAATTTCATGTAATAAACACCTCTCCCCCTTCTTTTCTTCTCAGCTGATTTTGGAGACTATAATCAGTTTGATTCTCAAGATTTCCTCAGAGAATATGTCCTATTTCCTATGGTAAGTGTAATTTCCTTTTTCTTAATTAATTTTCTCCCTTCTTTGGATGTTTAATTCTTTCCTTTGAAAAATCTCGGAGGATTTTACAGACATCTTTTCCCTGGGGAGGAAAGTCCGCTCCTTTATAAAGTGGAGACGAGTGCTATAAAACGCCAAGATGGAGAGATGCCCCCTCCCACCTCGAGACGCTTCCTGTCCCCCACCCCCACCCCCAGTGCCTTGACTGGGGCTCTCTTCCTTTCTGAGCCCCCAGAGCTTGTTCCCATCCCACAGCCTTTGTACTTGGGCTTCCTCTGCCTGGATTGCGCTGCCCCAGATCTTCCTAGGACGCGTCATTCAGGTCTTGACTCAAATATTGCCCCCTAAGAGAGGGCTTCCGTTTCCTTGACCATCTATACGATACACTCCAACCGTCAAACGCTTCCTGCTGAGTCACCTTTGATGTGTGCACTTCAGAGTTCTTTCAGTACCTAAAGTTATTCATTTTATTTATTTATTTTTTTCATTTATTTATTGTCAGCCAGAATGTCAGCTCTGTGTCCCTAAACAGGGACCCTCTCTGTCTGTTCACTGTTGTCTGACACATAGTCTGTGTTCATAAAAGTTTGTCAAAGGAGTAAAATGTCCATTCCTGGGTTAAATTAGGGATGAAGCTAGGTTTTAATCCCTGGGGAATTTTCGTTTATTTGTTTTTTGGTAGCTTTGGAGTAAATGAGGAGAGGTTTAATGAGGACAGATTAAAACCTTTGAAAAGCCATTTTAGGGAAGAGCTCCAACATTCTGGCTCTGATTTTAGAAATCGTGATTCTTCACCACCTATTTTTTTGATCAACTGTTTTGCCCAAAGCCCTGACCTGGATAACTAACCCCCAGGGGATGAAGTTATATAAGAAATGGTGTGCTTGTTCCCAGGCAGACAACAGAGTGGTTGAGTAGATATGAAGTTTGCAAAAATCAGAATCAAAACCAAGTGTAATAAAGTACGGGCTGGATTTTATGTGGGGAGAGGTGACCTGTGCTTGGCGGGTTGGGGAAGGTTTAAAGACTAATAGGGTGTGTGAGCTGCATCTTAAAGGTTGGGCAGCATTGCAGCAGGCAGAGAGGTAGGGAGCAAGGAATGATGGAAACAGAGAGAGAAGGAGCAGAGGCAGGGTGGCGTGGGTGATGGGATACGCGTCAGCTGGTCAGTCTTGACTGGTGCTCACTGGTGCTGGAGGGGAGTGGTGGGAGATGAGACTGAGACTCCTGAGGAGTAGGAACGCATGGGCTCCATCCAGGGGTTTGCAGACCCCGTGCTTTGAGAACCGCTGGATTAGAGCAATGAGACCATTTGTGGGAGGAGGTCAGATGACAATCTGTTGTGGTGTTCTTGGCAAGAGGTGTGAATTAGGTGTTGGCAGCAAAGAAAAACAAGAAAGCAAAGCAGGAGATAGTTTTCAAGTGAAATGGGTAGAACTTGGCATCTAATCGGCTGTGGCATATGGGAGAGAATAGAGTGTCTCCTGACAAAGGTTTTAAGTTTTAAGAGACAAGGATGAGTAAAGCTGCATTATTATCCATATGAGTGCATGAGATGCATTTAAATTGGTCCAAAGCTTACTATATACTCATAGCTTAGGAAAATACTGCCATTTCTTTAACTTTTCTTGAATAACTCTATCCTTATTCTTCTTCCCTTCAAGAAAACAGTATTATCTACTGGGCCTGTTGTTTTTTATGCCTTATTAATTCTAACCATTAAATCAACCTCTGTTCAAAGAGATTAGCATATTAATTATTGGAGAAGTTCTTCATATGACTTAGTGTCAACATGCTTGAATGAGCATCTCAGCAGCTGGCTTCAAAAGTCAGGAGGTTTTCCGGTGGCCTTGGTTAGGGGAAAGGACAGCCCCTACCTTCGAATTTTAGAGAGTGTGCATTTCTGTGTCAAATGGAGACGATGAGTTGGGTTGATAATTTTCCACAATCTTTTTTCACCTTTCTCTCATTAAAGGTCTTCATCACATAACCTTTAGGCAGAGACCAGGCTTGGGTGCTATTTAGAATTTTCATGGGCAGTCACCAGCATGCTATTTATGAGTCTGGAGATGGGAAAATGCTTTGACAGGTTAAAGTTCTAAAAAGCAGTAAAAGAGTTATTTTGTGTATCAGACGCTTTTCAGAATAGGCCTCTGTCTCCACTGGGCTCTGAGCAAATCAGGTATTTAAATAGCATAGACCTTGTGACGTCACATCATGGACGACAAATATTGATTATTCTTGGATCTAAAACTTCCCTCTTCAGGATAGTAGCTCCTAGTGACAGGTGGCTGTTTCCATTCAAATTTCAATTAATAAAAGTTCAATAAAATTGAAAATTCAGTTCCTCAGTTGCATTAGCTGCATTTAAAAAACTCTCAGAAGCCACATGTGGCTAGTGGCTGCTGTACTGGAAAGCTTGGATACAGAACTTTTCCATCGTCACAGAAAGTCCTATTGGATGGCACTGAAGATGACATGGCAGAAGCTGATGTCAGTGTGCATATCTGAATCGTGAATATCCCTGGTCTTCTGCCATCAGTCGTGAATTTTTATCCGCTCCCCCCGTCCCTGTGTTATCCTGGATGCACTGTGGCCCGCGGTCAGGAGGTTTAGGGTAAGGGATTCAGGCTGTTCTGTGCCCACATCCTGGCTGTGCCACTTACTTGCCTGTACGACCTTGGGCAAGTTATTTAACTGAAGCCTCCGTTTTCTCATCTGAAAATGAGGCTAACAAGCCTAGTCCGATTGTGAGGATGAAAGGAGAGAATGCATGTGAAGTACTTCGCTTGTGGCATGGTAAATTTCTCAGGAAGTGTTTAGTTGTTGTCATCGTCATACTATTATTATCCACATTATTATTCTGCCCCTTTGTGCAAGCTCAAGGATGCTAAAGAGTGTGCTTTCCAGGTAACAATACTATATGCATTTTGAAATGTAAGCAGACAGAGGACAAGCAGAGGGTACAGTCATTAACCAGTTTTGCGTAATTAAACACTCTTGTTTGACAATATGAAACTTTCGCATTACACATTGAGTTCAGTTCAGCAAACATTTATTGATCGCTAACTTGTATGTGAAGAGCTTAGAAGCTGGCATTTATAAAAGCCCTCTGATAGCCCTGGAAGTGGCATGGAGAAGAACTGCTGACTTTAGGTGCCTGTCATCTCGTAGAGGGAGGGAGACAAGGATAAAGCATGAGTATGCAAATAAGTAGGTAAGAAACACAGTCGGCAGACTATGGTAAGGGCGGTAAGAGAGGCACACACAGAGCGGAAGGGGCAGGCGCAGGGGAGGAAAGGCTTACATCCAGCCAGGGGAAGATGGAAGCCCTGTCGAGGGAATGGTAGCTGAGACGGGACCTGAAGGATGGGGTGACATTTCACACGATGTGATGGGCCTGGATGGTTCTTGCAGGAGGGGTCACGCATGAGCGTGAGTGAGATGTGAAAGCAGTCTGTGTTGGGAGGAGAAAGTTTACCTGAAGCCTTGAGCCCTTGGGAGACGAGGTCTGGAGGGGAAGGCTGGGTCACGTTGAAGAATGGTCTGAATGCCAGGCCCAGGTGCTGACCTAATTGAGTAGGCAGTAGGGAGCCATGGAAGGTTGTAAACTTTCTGCTTGGTTCCACTAGAGCTTTCAAAGAGAAGAATGCATTCCTTTGGTGGGGGAGGGAAGATGGAATGAATGGCTGTGTTTGATCTTATAAAGTAACCGAATTTGTCAAATGGCATTTCTGCAGCAGAGAAAAGAACAAAGTTAAGTACACAGGCGCTCCACAGGTGTGCAGCTGTGTACAGGCATGCACGCTGCCATTTTTCATTCGTGTGGGGCCACTCTCGCACGTCTCTGTGGCAGGGGCACATACCTCAGGGAGGCCCCGGACGCAGATGGAGGCGGTTGAGTTGAGTACAATAGCAGAGGGGTACCTTGGGGCTTTTTCCTCTTTGAAAGTAAGAAGCAGAGGTTTAATGAAGCACTTTTTGATCTTCACTTATCTTTCTTCATTTTATTCATTGCCGCATGCCTTTCATTAGCTTTTCAAAATTGGTATCGGGTTATTATGACTACTCAATACCTAGATGCACACACACAGCTAAATTTCTAAGCCATGTGGTATCTTTGTTATTCCACAGTGTAAATTTGAAAATGTCAAGCTTCTTTCCTATCACAGACTTGAGTCATTTCAGTGGATGGCTGAACAGGAAACAGCAAATCAATCAATTAACACATGAAAAATAAAAGCTGCCGGAAATTCTCTCCATCTTCTCTCAGGTTTCTCACGACCATCTGCAGAGCTAGAGAATTTCCACTATATAGTTACACTCTCATTTTCCAGCTTCAAAAATTACTAATTTTTCACATTTTCAGGATTTGAGAGGGGATGTTTCTTGCAGATTTGAGGTGTACCTTTTTGGAGATAGTGTTTCATCCATGAAAAGTTGCTAAATCGGAGGTAATCTTTGTACAAATGGTATTCTAGAATTAAGGGACTGAGGCATTTTGGATGTTTTCTGCCAAAACATTAGCCCTGTCCCCCCACTTTCCATGTCTGTGGTAAGCCTGAGCGGGCCTTACCAGGATGCACAGCTCAGAGCCCCTTCTGATACCCGCTCTGGAGCTCAGAGGAAAGTGGTGCACGCCTCTCTTTGCCTCTGTGCTTGCTAGCCCTGGATTGTGGAAGCTGCTCCCTGGGAATGTTGGAGGCAGCTGGCCCCATGGCTTGAGCCTCCCCAGGCCAACACAAGGGATGCAGCTGGCTCTAGCATCACCACATCTGTCAGTGTCTCAGGAACTGATTGCTCTGGTCTTCCTGTCTTAGATTTCTTCCTCCAGACTCCATCTCTCCACCCCAGACGGTGCTTTGCTGGTAAATGTTTAACAAGCCCTGTAAATACTTCTACTGTCATTGAAGAGGAGTTGGGAAGAGATGTCTGTCATTGGCTCTAATCCCATGGGAGCTGGCACACCAGTGGTCCCGGGGGCCTGGGATGCAGTTGATCGAGACAGCTGTTATCTTATAGAGCTCTCCTGAGGTTTTAGCCGTCCTGGCCTCTTCTGCTTTACACGCTGTCAAGTGACATCCGAATGAGCCTGCACTGCCTTCAGGTGGCTCTGAATTAGTTTGCTGGTGTCATGAGGGTGGACAAAAAAGCCAGGCACAGTCTCTTCCTAGGCTCAGCTTTTGAAGGACTGATGGCCTAGAAACTCATTTGCCTGTACCCTGATTGCTAAAAACATGTAAGTACTTACAAAGCATTTTTTAATACAAGTAAGTCTGAGAGCTAGGCAGATACAGGAAAAGATAAATGAAAAAGAGCTATGCCCGGGCCCTACAGAATTTAGGTGGCAACCCAAAATATGCCTTGAAATAGCCTAAGTTACAGTAGAGAGCCATGTTATGAAAGTAAAAATGAACCCTCAGTCCTAAAAATTGCAATATTTTGTTCGAAGGAATAAAGGGGAGATTGAGGAAGCAAGGCTAGTTAGGAATGTTTTCTGCAGAAGAGAGCTTTTAAGGTTTGCAAGCAAACTAGTGAATGCCTTTAACTGCCTTCTCTTCGGATAGGATTTGGCTCTGGAGGAGGCTGTCTTGGAGGAGCTGACACAGAAGGTTGCCCAGGAACACAAAGCCCACAGGTAAGGTAGGCAGAGGGCCCAGCACGTCGCTGCTGTCCTGTCCGCAGCAGGCAGGAGGCATTCAGCTCCCTGCTACCCGCCCCTGACTTGAGTCAACACAGCTCTGTTTTCCTCCAGGCTGTGATTCAGCTCTGTTCTGGGAGGTGTGTGTAGATTTGGGAATTGGGCTGCTTGCCCTCTCTTCCCTTTCTTCTCTCTCACTCTCTCTTTTTTCTTTCTCTCTCCCTTTCTTTGCTTCCTTTTCTTCTTTAGCACCAACAGGCCCACACAGATGTGGAGTTGTTGGCCAGGAGAATTCCTCTCCGTGACCTTCCTAAAAATGGGTGGATGGATCTAGGAAGCCAGGGACTGCTTGTGCTAGGAATGAAGACCTCCAGAGCAACTTTTGGGGGGAAGGTCAGGATCAAGAGAGAAAAGGAGGGAGATTTTAACTTAAGCTCTGGGAGATTGGTATCAGGGCCACCTGGAGCTCTTTGGGACCAAGGGAGAGCAAACACCCTTCCCTTCCAACCTCAGAGGGCCTCTGCAGTGGTCTTGGGCTCTCTCGTCATGGCCACTTAGCTCCCAAAATAGCATCCTCGTCAACTTTCTCTTTCTTTCATTTTTCTTTTCTTTTCTGTTTTTCTTTTTTTTTTTTAAAGCAGGCAACATTATTCACAGGGATGTCTGGAATAATTATTTAGTGTTTATAGGGCTGTGGCTCTTAATTAAATCCTTTACCTTCCTCTCATTATTCCCTGTTAAGTAAAAGCCTACTGGGGAATATGTTAATGAATTCCTTAGTAATGCAGGATGCCCTCGCAGTCGGGTGATGATTGCTCTTCCCAGAAACGAGAGCTAAACCACAGCTCTGGAATTTGCCACCACGAGGATAGGAGCTTCCACTGACTTTATTGCCCTTAATCATTTCTTCCTTCGCTGCTCTTTTGGTCTTAGTGGAATCCTGCCCGCCGAAGCTGAGCTTATGTACATCAACGAAGTGGAACGTTTGGACGGATTTGGACAGGAAATATTTCCTGTAAAGGTAACATACCCTGGCCCGTCCTCACTTCTCAGAATGGTGCAGGCATTTGGAAAACCAGTGTTGATGGCAGCGGGCCAGAACGGCATGGCTTTCTTCTTCTCCGTAGCATAGTTGGCAAGTCCAGTTTACTTGAGGTAAAGCAAACGCTTTTTCTTAACTAAGAGATTTTGAAGTTTTCTGTGGTCTTGAGTAGAATATCTCATTTGGAAGACAACCGTCTGAGTGAGCACCAGACCCCAGCCCATCTGGCGCTGTGAAGGTATCAAGGCACACGTCCAGTCTCACAAGGGGACAAGTAGCTAATGTCATGTGTGCCTTAATAAAGACCCTACCCAGTAATTTTCTTCCACAGGCTTATTCTCTCTTTCCTTCTTTGAGCTGATACAGGGATAATTGTGAGGTGGAATGAAACATTTCCTGTATGCAATCATACTTTATTTCTGCACCTCTATAGCGTCTGCATTGTGGGTTTCCAGCCCCTTTGGTGTTTTCTGGAAACTATGCCTAGGAAACCATTACAGCACATCACGTCCTTTGCAACAAATCCACCTCCTGAAGTGGGTGTGGTTGGGGGGGTGGGGGTTATGGTACATGGTCATTTATAGAGCTCAGCCCATATTCCAAACTCATTTTCCTCTCTCTGCTGACCAGCTTCACAAAAGATGGAGTTTTATCAGAAACCTAAAAGCAACTGGCACATTTCAGCAATTTGGGAGACGCCTGCCATTTCAGCACAAACATTTCACTCCAAACTGGCTCCGCTGGCTGTTTTATAAGTGTTCTGTTCCCTCTCTGTTGCGCGTTTGCAATTTGCCTTAATGAGAACTGCCCATGTGCATCAAGTAGAATCGAGCAGGGTGGCCGCAGCTTGCGAAAAGGGCTAAATGGCTCTTTTTTTAGATTTGTTTAATTTTCTTTTGCTTCTCTAGTGGCTGCCCTTCGTAGGGTTGTAAGCCATTTTCCTTGCAATAATGCCTTATGAAGCCATCTGCATCCCACTTACATTGCAGCAGCCCATATATAGTCATGATATTTTAGGGTCATTGAAAAATCAGAGTAAACTTTTCTCTACTTCTGGAAAACTGACTTCTCAGTCCCTGGAAGTTGGGGTTTTGTGATCGTGGGCCTTTGCTTGGGTTGTTTTTAGTGATTCTGAACTGTGGGAAATAGGGGCAAGTGAGATATTGTTGAAATCCACTGTGCTTGGTTCTGATGCACTTTCTAGTATGTTCTTTAGTGGGAAAAGTACAAGGGGGTACTGTACCTTGAGTGGGCAGGCAGGCACTGCTGACTCACTGCTCAGTAACGTAGCCAGGCTTCTTCTTTTTTCTTTTTCCCCACATATTTGTTCATGACTAAGGTGACATGACTCCTGGTGACCCAAGGATGATGGGTGGGGCTGCAGTACCAGTGGGGGCAGTGATGTTGTCTGCTCTGAGATAAGTGAAAATGCAGACAGGGAAGTGTGCAAGGACAGGCTGCAAATGGCACTGGAGCCCTTTTGGTGAGGACTGATCCTTGTTGACCAAATAAAGTGAAAAAGCGTGTTACAGATGTGTCCTGGGGAAGAAAATTTCCATTTAGCAGGGGCTTGTCCATGAGTGGTTCCTCAAAACTGTTGAAGGCTGGAGGAGTCCTGGTCCATTTCCTGACAGGTCTGCCCCTCCTTCTCCACAAACACACGTGTGGCCCTGCCTCAGTCACTCTTGTGTTGTCCGAGCACATGGACACGGGGAGGGCGCTTCTGGAATGGGTCAAACAGAATCTGGAGCCTCCATCCTTGGAGCTCTTAACTTTTGACCAATGCAGTGCCGCAGGCATCCGTCCGGTGTTTTTTCCATTGCCCTGTCCTGGTGAACTGCTCTTCCCATGTCCCCATCCCCACCAGACTTCTGTACCTATCTACTGGCGAATTGCTCAGGGAAGTCTTACTGCAGAATTTTCCTTTATCTTCCCCTCTCCATTTCTCTTATCTTCTTTTCCACATATATTTTTCTGTAGTATAATTTACCTTTTACCTTCTCATAATTACCAAAGCATTTTTTTTTTTTGCCTTCTTCCCAGTTCTTTCTCTCCTAAAGCTTTCTGCTTTTGCCACCAGCAGTTGTCTTAGCCTTACCCTGTTAGAAGACTTCTCTTCTAATGTCAGCTTAGGTAGGTGGGTTGAGAAGAGGTCACTGAGAAGGAACACTGTCATCTTTGTGTTTTTTTTTTTTTTGAGGAAGATTAGCCCTGAGCTAGCATCTGCTGCCAATCCTCCTCTTTTTTGCTGAGGAAGACTGGCCCTGAGCTAACATCTGTACCCATCTTCCTCTACTTTATATGTGGGACGCCTGCAATAGCATGGCTTGACAAGCGGTGTGTAGGTTCTCACCTGGCATCCAAACTGGCGAACCCTGGGCTGCTGAAGCGGAATGTGCAAACTTAGCTGATGTGCCACCAGGCTGGTCCCTAAGGGGAATTGAATATTCTGAGGGATGTAGAGGTCCTTCTTTTCAATCTTATGCCTAGTTGTACGTGGCCCTCTTCTCACTCCACAGAGAGGACATCCCCCCAGTGAAAGCAGGGGGCTGAGTGACAGTTTACTCCCTGGATCTTGAACCTTGTTCCCACTCCACTCTCAAGAACACTGGCAGCCAGGTTATGCTCTCCCAGGGAGGACATTGGAAGCCCCTGACTAGACCAAGAGACCAGACTGAAGATAAGACATCTGAATTTCCCCAACACAGGGCCCAGCAGATTGCCTGATAGTGAAGTCTGCGGTCCACATGCCCCTCCTGTGCCCAGAAAGCTCCCAACCAGTGTTTAGCATCCCACTCTGTTACGTGAATAGACAGCCCAGCAGCACCCTACACAGTGCCCTAATGGTTGTGACAGAGGCCAGTTCAATGAGAACGAAACAGCCTGGAAGACATGGAAACTCGGCAGGGTGAAGGACCACCTGCCCAAAATACCATACTTTGAGTCTCAGATTAAAAAAATATATATATATATGTAATATATATATATATAATATATATATTACCTCCTTGAAGGAATAGAGTACTTTTTAAAAGGAACATTCAGAAAATAAAAGTTAACTTTCAGAAATTAAAAATATGAAAGCAGAGGGGCTGGCCCTGTGGCCAAGTGGTTAGAGTTCTGTGTGCTCTGCTTTGGCAGCCTGGGTTTGCAGGCTCAGATCCTGGGTGAGGACCTACTCCACTCATCAGCCATGCTGTGGAGGCATCCCACATACAAAGTGGAGGAAGATTGGCATGGATGTTAGCTCAGGGCTAATCTTCCTCAAGCGAAAAAAAAAAAAAGAGAAGGATTGGGAATGGCTGTTAACTCAGGGCAAATCTTCCTCACACACACAAAACAAATTTGAAGGCAGAAATGTAAAACTTAATAGATAGGAACTAAAATTAAGAAGATCTCACCAAAAACCAGTAATGGAATGTAGGAGGCAGGAAATAAAATTAGAGGCTAGCCCAGGATGTCCAACGTCTGAATAATGGGAGTTCTCAGAAGAGTTAACAGAGAAAACAGAAGGTAGTAATTCGAGAAAATATCCCAGAACTGAGGAACATGGGGTTCTAAATTGAAAGGCCAAGGATAGTGGATGCAAACAGTCATACTAGGGCTTTTGGCGATGGAGGTTGGTGCCTTGAGGGAGAAGAAATGGTGGGGCCAGATTTTAAAAAAGCTTTAGAAAATACTCAGTTCTTCAAACTATGTGCATATATAATTGTATATATATAATTGTATATGTATATGTAATCCAATTATGTGCATGTATAATTTTGATTTAAAAAAGAGAAACAAAGGTAAAAAAGATATTATTAGATGTTCACGAAAGAGAAAATACTAACTGCCAACAAATCTGAGAAAATCCTAAAATTCTCTCTTAAACAGGAAATGTGTTGCAACAAAGTGAGAAAAAAAGGTAGACATAGTCCCTAGGATGTGCAGTAGGGGACCTCCCTTCAGGACCTGCTTGCTCTACTGCCCTCATGCTCTCTCTGATTCATTCCACTTATGGGTGAGAAGCGGATGCGGTCCCCCTGGGTAGGCTGCTGCGCAAATGCTTGATGCTGCCCTGCTGCTGGTCATCTGTTCCATCACAACAATCTTTTGTTGATCTAATGCAGGACAATCATGGAAACAGTGTGCACCTGGGCATTTTCTTCATGGGGATTTTCGTGAGCAACAGAATTGGAAGACAAGCAGTAATATACAGGTAGTCTTATTTGTCTTTTTTTCCTTTTCCCTTTTTCCCCTTGAGGGACTCTAGAAAACCCCACTGAATGTGAAAGTTATCCAGAGGAGTTAAGAGACAGACTGTCATCGGAGTCGAGCTTTCTCAGCTCAGATGAGATGAGCCCTCTGCAGAGATTTAAGCGGTTGTGGAGAAATTCTCCTCACTTTTCCTGGAGGCCTGTTTGGGGGTGGGGATTGGAGGAAAGCCTTCTTCCCAGCTGCCTCCCCGAGGTGGCATTGCTGAACCTCACTGAGCCGGAAGAGTGGAACTGAACTCCAGGAGTCTGACTGGAAACAGGCTTTCCAGTCAGTCTCCTGCTGGTTACCTTTGTTGGCATCATCCATGACCAGTCAGGAAACCCACACTGGCTTCTTTCCATTGTCCTGCAACCTCTGCCTACCCACGTGTGCTAGAAGAGTGCAAACTAGTTTTTATATTAACAAAAGAGGATTATCTGTGAAAATGTGTTTTGAAAAGTCAATCCATTTGTTATAAATTAAAGGACTTTTGTACTTTTTCTTGTTTTATGCTTTTCCCTCTTTTCCATTTCACATGAATGGATCCAGTGTAGGGATGCAGCAGAGCGTCCCGCCCATTACATGTCAATGAGCTTGCTTTGTATTGGTGCCCAGAGATTCCAGTATAGTGTCAATAATTTAAAATGCTTGCTTTCATTTACAAGGGCAGTATGGCCTATTATTTATTGGAGGCACAGCTTTCCTGTGTGTGCATCTGATTGACAGAGCCGTGCATCTAGGGCAGATGATAAAGACAGCTCTCAGAGGCAAAACACGGTCTACCTTCTGGAAGTGACTCTTGGCCAGCCATGTGCTCTCTGGATCAGCAGTTGCGGCAGGTCATTTTGAGAAAGTTTCCACCAAAAGCTTCCTAATTGGCTTTTATTTCCCGAAGTCCCCACCCTGGCTTTATTTTTGTCCGTTTATTTTCTCTTGCTCTTTCAATAAAGGCATTGAAGCAGGAGTCAGAAGAAAGATCTTTGTAACTACAGAAAAAACTTTTTGACTTTTGGACATATTCAGTCAACTCTATATACCTACAGCAAATTATAAATTAATTGAGTGAAATAGAGGAATATGTGCAGAATCATAGCTATAAATTTTTATGCCCATTTAAAGCTATCCAGGCGTTTGTCCCGTACCGTTCTCCATAGCTAAATCATTGCTTCATTTTCTCCTAGAGCCTGGAGAAGAGAAGTAGACACGTCTTGCATTCCAGCTATTGAGGTTAAATAGAAAAAAATAGCAATTCGAAGTTTGCTGATCGTAAGCCACACACAGGTTTTATTCAGTTTCCAGTGTTCTTCCTTTAGCACTTATCTTGAAACCCCTACAAGATACAAATTTACTTTTACTATAGTGTCATCTTAATCGTGCCACTAGATGAAGTCATACAGTGGAGTGAGGAGGAGATCCAGAGTTTTGGAGTTGCTTTGAAGGAATGGAGCCAGAGGAAACCAAATATCTCTTATCTCTAGGGACCTTCACTGAGGAGCATGTAACTATGAGTCCACGTAGATGTAATCTGATGGGATTGTAAATCCGCAGCAGCTGTGCTGAGCTCCTGTGGAGTGTAGCCCCGGCAGATGTAGGTAAACACAGTTGGTACTGGTGTAATGGAGAGGTGACTGCAGGAAAATCTGGAAGCCCCAGGTATAGAACTCACCTATCCCTGATGAGCATAGTGAATGTGGCTAAGTCATGTACTCATTTGTGCCTGAACTGCCTCATCTCTAAAGTAGGAACAAAAATAGCTGCTTTGTCTACCTTACAGAGTTGATTAAAGAACCGAACTCTGTACAGACGGGAGGCAATAGGATTACTTTTAATTGTTTCAGCAAACCTTTCTTGCATGCTGTGTGCCAGGTACTTGGCTCAGGGCTTGGAATACAGAGGTGAAGAAAGTAGATCTCTCCCTGGGCCGTGGGGTCTGTGGTCCAGTTTGGTTTAGTTAGCAATCTAGTCACAGAAGTGAACAATTTGTAATCCATTGTGGCGACTGATGAAGGACTCCCCCAGGTTCTTTCCCCGCATGTGAGTGGTTGGGGAGGAGGAAGGGATTCCTCAGGAAGGTGACTCCTGAACCGAGTCTTAACGGAATCATGCAGGTGCAGGATGGTCCATCATTGGAGTGAAAAGGCAGTGGGCCCCCTTTTTGAGTTGGGGCACAGAATG
This sequence comes from Equus caballus, assembly GCF_041296265.1. Taxonomy (NCBI): domain Eukaryota; kingdom Metazoa; phylum Chordata; class Mammalia; order Perissodactyla; family Equidae; genus Equus; species Equus caballus. Next base: position 21,782,457 of record NC_091688.1, read on the forward strand.
AAGGGTAGATAGCAGTAAGAGATGGTTAGCAATTGGTTCCAAGTAGAATGGGAAGCAATAGCTTGCCTTCTCTTGTCTGGTGGTGATTTCTGCGTATCTCGTTTTAGATAAGGTCTCCATGAGGAAAGGGAAAGAAATTCTGTGTGTATGTGTGTTTAGATCACAAAAATGTAGGCACGTTAAGCACTCCCCAGGCATTTTTCCTCGGTGGCATAACCAGCCTGTAATGTACATTGCGACACGGAATCTATGTGGATTTAGATTCTTTTGCCTAGATTCCTGGAAACACGCGACTTTTAAATAATATGCGCCTCCATCAGGGATCACAGGAAAGGCTTGGTCAGTTTGGAAATGTAAAAAAGAAGGTGGCAGAAAGGGCTTGCAAATTTTCCTCATAGCTAGTCATAGAAGAAATGATACTTCATAAACAGTAGTATCTAGATAGAGTTTACATAGGATTTTAAGCTATTTAAATAGATGCATGTTGGGTTTTCTTTACTTTCCTGCTTTGAGAGAAGGAACATTTAGCTTTTAAAAATATAGGCAAATCATAATTCGGAAAATGAGGCTCATCAGTGGCAGATGACCCTGCTGTGCTGATTCATAAATGCATGGGAGGTCTTTGCGCAAGCACAGTTTCATTTCTTTTAACCAGGTGGAATGATACTGGGAACATCACTCATAACAAGTCGACGATCCTAGTGGAGCTCATCAATAAGGAGGAGACTGCCCTCTTCCACACAGTAAGCAAAATGGACAGACAAAGGCAGGCTCGGACAAGCAACTCGCTGTTTGACTTCTCAACTCATAATAACCTTTCCTTGCTCTCCATGTTTGAGAGAATAAACGTTCTGTTGAGCCCATAACTTTCCAATATTGCCCAGTGCTGCCATTACTCATTTCAGAATCGTGGTGGTGATTTATTGTTCAAAATGCCTGGTTTCCAGGCTGAGTTTTGACTCTTGGATTTGGGTTTCTCCACCTGCCTTGTTTGTGATGGATCATGTTATGTGGCAGGCCGTGTTCCTCAGCATTCTCCTTACAGCCTTATCCAGGAACCCTTGATTATATTGCATGGCACTGTCTTTTGCTGGCTGACCTGGATTTTCGTAGCCATTACAGCCCAGCCTAACCTGAAGTAAACTGAGTGACTGCCCATCTGTTGAGTGCCTCCTCCAGAGGCAAGGCTGTTCATGCACCTCAGTACCTCTCATTTCTTGATGCTTGACGTTCATCCCGTGCTGTGCCTTGATTCATTTATTTATTTTTAAAGGTCTTAGTTTGCAGTTATGTACAGACCTGGTAGTTCATCGCTTTCACCCCAGCATCTTGGGCATAAAGGATTCTTCCGCAGGCAGCATCGTCTGCCATCCTGTAGTGGGCTTCTTAGGGATGGCTGCCGCTGAATTTCAGCACGTTGGTTTGCGGTTCAGCGTATTATTTTGTGTTTGCCATGAAGGGAGGGAGGGATGTGCCCCTGCCCAGAGGAATCCTAGTGAAATGTATATATCATCAAACAAATGTTTATTTTTTCTGTCTCTTCCCAGGATGATATTGAAAACGCCAAGTATATTTCACGGTTGTTTGCTACAAGGCACAAGTTTTACAAACAAAACAAAATCTGCACTGAGTGAGTAAACATTTAGTCCACCCTCTCACTGGATGGCTTGCTCAGATTAAATTCGTATGCTTTTAGGGATGTTGTAGATTGCTTTTTCCATTCATTTTTTTTCGCCCTCATTCCTTGTGGAAGCTAAAGGAGTTGGCTGAAGCCAGGCAGGAGTGAAAGAACTTTAATGATAAAGACCGACTAGTGTAGTACGAGTGCCTAGAGAGAAAATAATTCACAAATTGACTGTGAACGCTTGACTACCTGGACGGGTTGGCCCACATTAGTGCCTTTCCAACCTCTGCCTTGAGTTTGGAGGAGCAGAGCAGTTCCCAATTTGCCAGGATGCCCCTTCGTGTCAGATGTGGAGTATGTTCAGAAGCGTGTAACCGAGTGACGAGCCAACTTGAAAGAGAAGACGCTCCCTGTCATCCTCAGCCCCGTTTCGCTTACACAGTTGGCTAACCCTGCGTGTGCTTCTGGGTCATGTCATCTGCCTGTAAATGAGAGGCCAGGGTAATTAGAGGAAGACTTGGAAGACACTAATGGATGTCACAAATCCATGTGTGTTTTTTTAATTTAATTTGGAAATAAAGATGATAATGGGAGTCTGATGAGGGAACTTAAATGTGATCTGACCTTGGCTATAGCGTGCTGGGGCTCACGCTGTCGTTGCCTTTACCTGGTTGCGTTCAAAAGACGTTCCTCAGCAGAGTACATCAGCACTTGGGGCACCCAAGGTGTTTAATTTTGTTTCACAAAGCTTTGGGGATGTAAATGCAAGAGACGAACTGTGTTTCCACTCCCCCAGTGGACACATCCAAGGGCGTGTAAGTATTGTCCCAGAGCAGGTCCGGCTTTAGAACTGGAGCATCGGGTCCTGGCAGACTTTTTTTCTCTACGTGGTGGAGGCTCTTTCAAACTAGTTGCTGCCGTTGGTCACTGTCAGAGTCTGAAATTCTATTTGATCGTATGAGGTCTGCCTGCAAAGTTTGCGAGTGCGGTCAGAAGAGCACTGATCAAGGAGTGGCAAGTTAAGCAGCCATATCTACCTTACAGACTCACACTTGCACACACGCACGCACACTCACATGCCGTTCCTTTGACCAGATTACCTATAGGTCACTTTACAGTTCTGTCGTCGCCTTTGATTTGTGGGGGTGTCTTTGACATTAACAGGAATTCTATAGTCGCGTTCCATAGGGGCGAATTAAAAATGTTTTTTGAGAAGTAAATTTTGCTGTAGTCTTCTGGTTTCACCATTTCTCAGCAAGTGGCTTTATTATAAAAGATGATGACTATTTGTATTGCTTTTGTGGTCTTTTCTTTGAATATAAGCAAACATCACATATCAGATTGAAAACTAAGGAAATTATATTTTTTCCTTTCTGCTTTTGTAGTAACCGTTCCATTCTTCTTCCTAAGCGAGTATGGGCTGTTCTTAACCTCCTATCTGATAAAAACTGGGACTCTTTAAAAAGTACACACACACACACGCCCCCCGCATACACAGTAAATTGTGTACACAGCTTCAGAGTCTCAGCACCGGATACGTGAAGGCCTGGGATATCCCTCTGGAGTTTCATGAAACTAGCATCATCTTAACAGCATCCTTCTCCAGAGGGCTCCACTGCATGACCTCTAAAAAACTGTCACTGATTTTAATTTCCCTTATACTCTTTCTATATAAATAAGCCTCATTCTTCTAAAATTACTTTATAAAACTTATTATGAAAGTATCATGTTCCAAATGTTTTGAAAATAAAGGATAAAAAACGAAATCGAAATTGTTCTTAACTTCACTACCTAGAAATAACGTTTGTGTTTTTCAGTAAGTCTTGCTTGTCTATTTTCTCCTCTTTTCTCTCTCTCTCTCATTTATCTGATCTTCTTGTATCTGGTAAATAATAATAACCCTTCTCATTTGTTCAACTTTTCATGTAGACAGTCGAATTCTCCACCCCCTATCAGACGCCAGCCCACCTGGAGCCGGTCCTCCCTGGTATGTGTAAAGCCTTCAGCTGTCAAGTAGTCTGACTGTTGGGGATAATTTACATAAACTGGGGAAAGGTGACCAGAGCATCATGACCGGGCAAGATCTGGTGAGAACACAGAAGGACATCAGTCCACCAAGCAGGGCTGATGCGCATAAGTTTGGTCCCTCTTGTGCCCACCCAGACCCCTCACTTCTCTAAGTGTGGTTCAAGGTTCACCCCGTGACTCTTATTCCAGGCTGATGAGACCATATTCCTTCAGCACACAACCTACTGTGTGTTTTTATCTACTTGCTTTGTCACTCTTTCTCGTTGTTGCGTATAGACATGTCTTCAGTTATAAGCGCCACAAGTTCCTTTGTATTCATTACCGTAGACAGAGCTTAATAAACTAGACAGAAAATGCTTTTTAAATGAGCAAGCACTGAATGAGTCTAGCTGATGATCCCAGGTAGGGTATTTGGTGGGAAGATTAATTGCACACTGTCTAATTTTAAGGGCAACAAAACTTGAATTGATCCACTTTTCTACCTAACTTTAACTTTTTTTTTTAAACTGCTTTCCTCATCTTGTGAATCAGGAAACACAACTCCACTTTCAATGCATGTGTCCTGTCTTGGGCTGTGTTTTATTTTGTGGATTACTCAAGGATAATATCAAAGAAAGAGTGGGAGAGCTGGTTTCCTTTAAAGTATCTACTTGTTTTAAGTCATAATTCTTTTATTTTAGGTTGTGATTTTTTACATGAAATCAAGCATATGGCCTTTAGATTTTTCTACATAAAAAGTTCCTTCGAGTTAATAGGAGACTAAAATTGAATTTTTTTCATACACAACGTATGCCCTATAGCACATCTTTAACTTGTCTTTTAACACGCATAGACGTGAACACTTAGAATTCTAGAGTTGGGCCATTACATCATCACAGAATAATTCCCGAGCACCTATGTGAATAGTCTTAATCTCGATATTATGCACAATCTCTCACAAGTAGACTTTGCCTTGGTGACCTAGAGGTCACATTGGGCTTTTCCCTTGAAGTGCCAATAGATTTCTTCATGGCACTGGCATCTTTATTCTTCTCCTTTGTTAATATTGTTTTCCTTTTCCCCTCTTTAGAGTCCACATGTCTTCTTAGTGAGATAATTTTTCACTTACGTCTGTGAAACACCATGGGAGGCAAAGTGTTTTAAGACTATCTTGTGATTTAATCTCATCCTAATTATCCAGAGAAGATACAGAGGCTTTCCTGTTTTATTTGGATGAAGACAATCTACAGGAAGCCAGATTCATGCTTTTCCCTTTCCTCTGCCCTTTAAGATTAAACCATTTCACCAAAAGTTCCTTGGGATGAGTGAGAATAAAGCCAGATAACATTGTCTCCTTTTGGCTTCCAAGCTGACAACCATGGCTACTGACTGCTGTTCTTCTCCTGCCCGTCTGCTGCCTGTGTGATGGCATTTAATTTGTTTCTGTTTTAGCAGGTCTGGAAAGCAATAGAAGAATATATTGGAATATATAAAGACATGGAATAAATAATATAATCCTGAAATGGTGCTTGGAGGATTAGCTGTTATTGTCCTCTGCCTGTACACTTATGCCAGTTCATAAACAGTCACTTACTTACTGGATTTTTTTTTTTTAAAAAGAGTAAGAGAAGTCAGTGAACCGATTTTGCTTTGCCATGTGTTTCTATTCTCTTGTATGAATCCCTTCCTACGATGTCTTTTTTAAGCCTCAAAACTGGCTGTCCTACTCTGGAAAAATTGAGTTGAATTAGGTATTACCAAGAAGAGGAAAAATAGTTTTAAATTGCAACTCAAAAACCAGCCAGAGGATTTGAGAATCCTTAGGAGAGCTGATATGTAGCACCTTTTCTTTCATATCTTGAACTTCTTTCTTAGATTAGTTCTAATTCTTTATTTCTTCTCCTCCGATTCTTTTTAATTTTTGGATCCTTTGTCTTCGTTACCTTCTTTATTTGCCCTTTTGATGCTTAAGCATTATATGTGGCAGGGGAGAGAGTAGATGAGTTTTTACCCAGCTTCCAACTCTGGCCAGTGTTCTTCTGTTGAGGGATACTGAGAAAGTGTGACCCCTGCTGGCTTCGGTTTTTTTTGGGCTTGGTGTCAGCTTCTCTCCTAAAGCAGTAACATTTAAAGTGATACCTATAAGGCTAATTTTAAAGTCATCAAATAGAAATATAAGAGAACATCCTGTTTGGTGGTTTAAAAGTTTAAAGTTTTTTTTTTTTTATTTTTTAGCATCAAAACTCTTCAAACAAATTCTTATCTAGAACCCCAATAAATAAATAGAATGGATCACGTTTAAGGCAGGGGTCTGGAGGAGGCTTGATTTGATTGACAGGAAGCTGAGACCTACCGAGGTTCAATGACTCAAGCTAGATCGCATTACAGAGTAACCGTATTTCCTTTGTTGGCTCACCACATACTGAACCCATCTAAGCATTTTTTTTTCTCTAAAAGATTTTACCCTTCCCTGCATCAGGAAGTTATTCAGGTTGAGTCTAAATGGCCATCTTTAAGAGTCTTATGGAAAAGATTTTTCATGGAAGGGATGGGTGGCTGAACTGGATTCTCAGCAAGGCCTTTCCGCATTTGCTTCTGTAGTGGGAGGGTCAGCAAGTGGTCTTGAGAACTACGCACTCATTGTTGTGGATCACATTTTAGGTTTTTACATACATTGGCAAGTGGGCCCGCCTTACCACTGCCTCTGTCCCTGTTTGAGGCTGATGTGGTGCTGTGAACTGGGGTCACAGATCCAACTGTGCTGATGTGTATGAGCTGGTGGCTGCAGGAGGGAGCCAATTTTGGATACAATTCTCATTATTTCTTGGGTGGAATATAATAATATGCATGTTCTGAGTTATTCCTTAAAAAGGCATTGGGAGCTTTGCAAGTCTGTTAGAAAATAGGTTGTAAATAGATGCATTCGTGTTGATGGTAGCCTCTTTTCTTCCTCCCCTTGAACCAACCTTGTTTCTTGTTTCTCCAGTCCTAACCTTAGTGATGAGATGGGGGTACAGATGAGTAGAAGAGGGTTGGGTTAAGGGGGGACAGGCAGAGCAGCCACAGTGTGCCTCCCTGTGGACGTGGGTGAGTGATGGGGACTGTCGTGTGTGGGCTGGTTCTCTGCGAGAGTCGATGGCTGCTGCGCCGAGGCCTGCTCCACCTGTGCCGTGTTCTCTGTTTCAGCCCCGGCAGCAGCCGTACATCTTGCCTCCCATGCACGTCCAGTGTGGCGAACACTACTCGGAAACACACACTTCACAAGGTAACTGGCCTGCCATTTTCCCTTCTTAAGATGAAAAGTTGAGTACCAGTAAGCAGAAGGTCTTTTTTTTTTTGAATGACAATGATACTTTTATTTTAACTTTGTCATTGTGTGAATGGCAGCAGACAGCAGCAGCTTTGACTTGTGAAAGGCATCAAATGTCATTTACCCTTGAGAGAAAAATTTCCCCAGAACTGGCTGCAGAGGGAGTTGGGAGAAGGCCCGTGAGCCAGCTCCTTCTCTCCTAAGTGGACTTAGAGAAGAGAGAGGGACAGCCCAGCCCAGCGCACGACTCTCTATCCTCACTGCCAGGTTGTCACAGGCAGGCAGGTTTTCATGCTGCCAGAGAACACAGACATCCAGAGTAACTGAATAAAAACACACAAATAATCTCAACCCCTCATTTCACCATTTCTTCCCATCTCTCCCCCAGCCCCTTTCTCAGTGCCCTTGCTGTTGCCTCAGAGGGAAGGAAGTCTGCTTTATTCCTCTTTTTCTCCCCACACACTCCCATGCAAAATGTGTGAAAAACCCCATTCCAATAATCATCATAATAATTGATGTTTATAGAGCAGTTCCTCTCCGTAAGCATTTGCAATATACTGTCTCATTTAATCCTCAGAATAAGCCTATTATTTCCATTTTACAGATATAGGCACTGGGACACAGAAAGGGTATTGGAGGAGCCTGGATTTGAGACTTGCTATCTTGATAAGAGCCAACACCCTTAATCCTTACACTAACTGCATCTCAGAGGAATGGTACTAAACGTTGGATGTCGACAATATCTTAAATGCATAATTAATTTCTATGTTATATGCTTGGCTGTTTTGAATCTCTCTGCACCGTCAAAGTGCGAGCATGAAAACAGATAATCAAGATGATTTAATTGAACAAAACACTACTTATTATAGGCAGACTAGCACAGTTACTCTGCTCTGTGGGAAGGCACCAGACCCCGCTAGACGTGGATAAATGCAGTAGCTCTGTCTCTCTGTTCTCCTGGTGTTTCTTGCCTGTCTCATCTCATCTGGCTGTGTTCACACCCCTTCTCTTCAGGCAGCAGAGTATTTTCAGTCACCTTTTCTGGTTTTCACTTTTTCTGCCTTTGTTTTCCTCTGCTTTGCTCCTGCTTAAATCTATCATGTGAAAATGAATGTACTTTGCACACAGAAAAGTGTTTTGGCAAGAGTTTGTCCTCCTGGGGTGTGTGTGTGTGTGTGTGTGTGTTTTATGGGATGTGTGTGCATGTTATGGGACGTGTTTGTGTGTTAGTGTTATAGGAACACCAGACACCTAGAATGGGCCTGACTTTAGAAATCTACTTTTTTCTCTCTTTAGATACCTCTTTAAGCTATTACTAGTTTTTCTGTGAATTGACCTCTATGATACATCCGATTCTAGAGAAGAGTTTTAGGCAGTGGCTAAAAGAACTCCTCTTTCTTATTTTGCCCTCCATTGGTTGCTGATCAGAGTGAACTAGCCGTGCCTGCTGACATCCTGACTACATCATTTGTCTTGTGTCTTTATGGATGCTCAGTGGTCCCTTGGGTAACGGGACCTTTTCCATTGTGGTCAGGAAGATCAGCTCCAAGTACTCAATAACTTCAAATCTCTGGGCTTATTGACGTTCCTGACTTCCTGGCCCAAATAGCCAGTCCTGTTGTTGAGCCCTGAACAAGGGGGAAGCTCTGCCCAACACGAGGACCCTTGTTGGTGCCTGATTTCGAAGCTTATGGCAAAACGGAGAACTTACCCAGGCGATACTGTTCCGAATACGCGTAGCTTTCTTTGTTCAGATTCACTTTTTCTTTTTAGTATACTTTAAAGCATTCCTTCTGTATGTTGGCATCTTGTCTAAGAGATTACCAGCTTTTCTATGGAATAGGTGGGTGGAGACATGGGATTTCCCGTGTCATGACTTCTGTAAGTTACAAATCACCCCCATGAGTGTGAGGATGAACTTATTGAAGCAGGATGGCATGGAGGTTCACGTGCCTTTGTTTGCCTTCTTGTAGACAGCATTTTCCATGCGAATGAAGAAGCCTTGTATTGCAACTCTCACAACAGCCTGGACTTAAATTATTTAAATGGCACTGTCACCAATGGCAGCGTGTGTAGTGTTCACAGCGTCAACTCCCTCAACTGCTCCCAGAGTTTCATCCAGGCTTCTCCAGTATCCTCCAACCTCAGTATCCCTGGGAGTGACATCATGCGGGCTGACTACATCCCTAGCCACCGGCACAGCGCGATCATCGTGCCGTCTTACCGACCGACACCTGATTACGAGACAGTCATGCGGCAGATGAAGAGGGGGGTCATGCACACAGACAGCCAGAGCCAGTCTCTGCGAAACCTCAACATCATCAACACCCATGCCTACAACCAGCCAGAGGATCTGGTGTACAGCCAGCCCGAGATGCGGGAGAGGCACCCCTACACTGTCCCTTATGGGCCACATGGGGGCTACAATAACAAACTTCTCGGGCCATCTGACCAGGTAAACCCAAAGAATAACATAGTACCGAGCAAGCCGGGGGCAAGTGCCATCTCGCACACAGTGAGCACCCCGGAGTTGGCCAACATGCAACTTCAAGGCCCCCATAACTACAACACGGCCCATATGCTCAAAAACTATCTCTTCAGGCCGCCACCCCCCTACCCACGGCCCCGCCCTGCCACCAGCACCCCAGACCTGGCCAGCCACCGCCACAAGTACGTCAGCGGCAGCAGCCCCGACCTGGTGACCCGCAAAGTGCAGCTCTCGGTGAAGACCTTCCAAGAGGACAGCTCCCCGGTGGTGCATCAGTCTCTCCAGGAGGTGAGCGAGCCCCTCACAGCCACCAAGCATCATGGCACCGTGAACAAGCGCCACAGTCTGGAGGTGATGAACAGCATGGTGCGGGGCATGGAAGCTATGACACTGAAGTCACTCAACATCCCCATGGCTCGCCGAAACACTCTCCGGGAGCAGGGACCCCCGGAAGAGGTGCCAGGGAGCCACGAGGTTCACCCGCTTCCCCAGTATCACCACAAGAAGACTTTCTCTGATGCCACGATGCTGATCCACAGCAGCGAGAGCGAGGAGGACGAGGAGGAGGCTCCAGAATCGGTGCCACAGATCCCCGTGCTCCACGAGAAGATGGAGTACAGCGCCCAGCTGCAGGCGGCCTTAGCCCGAATTCCAAACAAGCCCCCGCCCGAGTACCCCGGACCGAGGAAGAGTGTTAGCAATGGGGCGCTGAGGCACGACCAGGTTAGCCTTCCTCCTGCCATGGCCAGAGCTAGGCTGCTGAGGCACGGGCCGGCCAAGGCCGTCAGCGTCTCCCGAGCTGACCAGCTGGCCGTCAACGGGTCCTCTCTTGGTCCATCCATCTCTGAACCCGACCTGACAAGCGTGAAGGAACGAGTCAAAAAAGAGCCTGTGAAGGAGAGACCTGTGTCGGAAATGTTCTCCCTGGAGGACAGCATCATAGAAAGAGAGATGATGATCAGGGTAAGTGTCTTCCTCACCCGGGGCTGGTTTGGGGAGACAGTTAAACGTGCTGGTCTCCCCCTGCCGGCTCCTCTGCCCCTTTTCCGTCATCATACTCCGAGTGTGAAAGCTGACATACTTTAGGCACTGAAGACGGGGCGAGGCTCATTCAGGGAGTGTGTTGGGGATTTTAAGAATCCCTTGGCATTTAAGCAGGTAGTACCTTATTTCACAAAACTTTGTTTTTTGCCCCTTCGAATAAATCTTCCATTCTCATGGATGGCTTCTCATAGGGATACTTGGTGCAAAGTGCAGTCAGGGAGTTAAGATGTGACAGGTTGGTGGTGATGAGATCCATGTCTTGGCCAGCATTTTGCTGTTTATTCAGGGTCAAACTTCCTATTTGGTGAGCTGCTGGGAGCACGCCTTCCTGCATCTCTTGGTATTTTGTTATTGTCCAGGGAAAGCATTTTTTTCCCAATTAGATATGAAAAGAGCAAGATGCCTTCAGAGCACAGCTTTCTGTATGGATCTGTCTGTCCAGATGGCTCTCCAGTATAGACTGGACCATGATGTGTCCGGCTCTATTTTCAGATTTTTCTTTCAATAGCTGTTTAACACAAATCCAAGAGAATTACAAGAAACTCGGAAGTTTACCACTGAGCTTCAACTCCACATTAAGCTTGTTCTATCAAGAATTCACACACAGGTATGTGAATACACACATACCTACACATACACATCACACACTCATAACATTTAAAGATGCCTGTATTAGACATAAGTAACCCTTTAGAATATGTGCCATCTGGAGGGCCTGTTATGTTGTCAGAGCAGACTGTGAAAGCAATAGGAGCACACGTAGAACAACAAAGTGAGTTATCTCGTACTAAGGAGAAAATTGCTAGATTGTAATTGCTACTTTAAAAAATATCCCAGAACACCATTGCTGCTTCTCCTGGAAATTTTCACTCCTCTAACAGTAAAAAAAACATTTCATTCTAACAAATCAAACTCCGATTGGCTGCTCCTCTGCATGGACCACATCTGTACCATAAGGTGGCCGGGCTTATATAATTAGGAACTCCAGAAGAATTGTAACTTACGATTTGTTTTGATGGAGTTCATTCGACTCCCTTCATTTATAAGTCTCCCTGATTCTCCAGTGGGAATCTATCTGGAAAGAACAATTAACGGCCAAAGTTTTGAGGAAGCCAAGTTGCTGGGTTCAGGAATCTAATCCATAGCAACTTGATTAGTTTAGACAAACCCTAAGAGCAGCCCCACCGTTCTGGCCATCCGTAGAGTGGTGCTAAGAATTTGGTACAGGCATAACTTTTTCCACTTTTTGCAAACCTAGAGGGAAATTGTGAAAGATGTTCTTGTGCCTTTGGCAAATGAAACCTTTTGGCTGGGGGATGGAATGAAATGCGGGGGTGGGTGCCCTCAGGGAGAGCTTTCCCAGCTTGGAAAAAGTAATTCATTGGTTGAGGGGGATTTTCAGCACTTCTTGGCCCCAGGCCCCTTGAACATAACTCAGAATCAAGAACCCATCAGTCTAAGCATTCAGCTTTGCTATTTCCTTTGCTAACTTGATATTTATTGCCTCCTACGTGGTCCCGTGGCCTCATTTTGGCCGTATTCATCCTCTTGTTACCTGTGTTACACCAAAGCCTGTAGCCAAACTCATGGCACTGGTTTCCTGCATAGAGCTTCATGCGTTATCACAAAGTAGCAAGGTGGTTTTCCACTATTTTCCGCATATGCTCTCCCATCCCATCCATACAGGTAATAGCGAGTGGCCAAGTTTACTCCTTAACTTGCAGTTCAGAAACATTGTTACCCCAACCCAACTTCGTTTTCCCTGTTGACATTTTTCCAAATCCCACACACTCTGGAGCTCAAGGACTGCTGCCCTTGGCTGTGTCCTGACCTTAGGGTAGGATTAGGAGATTCTTCAGTGAGCCAGGGTGCCAGGCAAGATGGTGATGATGCCAGGGACACTGAAGGTTGGGATGGTTCTCCATCTCTTTTTTTTCTTTTTCTTTCTTTTTGCTGAGGAAGATTCACCATGAGCTAACATCTGTGCCAATCTTCCTCTATTTTGCATGAGGGTCGCTGCCACAGCATGGCTTGACTAGTGGTACAGGTCCGCACCCAGGATCCGAACCTGTGAACCCAGGCTGCCAAAGTGGAGCATGCCAAACTTAACCACTACACTATGGGGCTGGTCCCGCCATCTCTCTTTTTTTTTTTTTTAAGATTTTATTTTTTCCTTTTTCTCCCCAAAGCCCCCCGTACATAGTTGTATATTCTTCGTTGTGGGTCCTTCTAGTTGTGGCATGTGGGATGCTGCCTCAGCGTGGTTTGATGAGCAGTGCCATGTCTGCGCCCAGGATTCAAACCAACAAAACACTGGGCTGCCTGCAGCGGAGCGCGCAAACTTAACCACTCGGCCACGGGGCCAGCCCCCTGCCGCCATCTCTTTTTTAATGAAGAAACTCACCCCACGTCTCTGCTGCTTCTCTGCCCTCCCTGCCATGGGCAGCTTTTGCCTGGCTTGTTAGGAATGGATGGGGAGAGAAGGCAGTCCGCCTCTCTAGGATAAGAAAACAATGAGAAGCTTTAACCCAGTGGGAACTGGATGGGGGCAGGTATGGTGAGAATTTGCCCTGTGGCAACTCTCCATCATTCTGGGGCTGCTTGTCTACTTGATGGATGGTTCAGGCCGGCTGTCTTGATGGCTCCTCCTTCTGGCTCCTGCTGCTGATTGAAAACATTTTACTGCTTGTAGCCCTGTAACTCAAATTCAGGTGCAGGGACGAGAAAAGGACAAATCAGATCTTTGAGTTATTTATTGTTTATCTCTGGTAATAAGCTGATAGGATAAGTGAGAAGGAGCTAAGAGATATAGTTTATCATGGGGTCTCAGTTTTCACTAGGTAAGGAATAATCATTTCCTGGGAAAGACAAGCTAGTTCCTTTTTGCCTTAGGCCCAGTTAGGGTCCCCTGTGGGTGCAGGTGGGAAGGAAGCAGAGGCTGTCAGGAGGACCTCCGGACCATTTTTCCGTAATTCCTACTTTCTGAAAGCTTTGCGCAAGAGTGAAACAGATTCTCAACTCAAAGAGGTGGTGGGAAAAAATTTCTCCCTTACAAAAACAAATAAGCCAACAAACACCCCAAAATTTAAATCTAAAATCTTCAAAGTCAGCCTGGGATTGAGAAATCAGGGCCATTCCTCAGACTATTATACTTTTTTGCTGAAAATTCATTGATCCTTTTCTCACTTTCTCACAGTTAATCCTCCTCTGAGATGCTCCTTCTGTTTGATCCATCAGCTGTATCCCTGGGCGGAGCCTCCTATTGGCAGCATCACTCACAAAGGCCAGGGCTCCATTTTGACTGTAGGTGGCATCGCAATGACCAGGGGACGCATATAAGAGTGTGATACCATCCCTTCTACCCACAATTAGAATAATCTGCTAACCCCATGTCATCTCTCAACACCATGGCTCCATCAAAACACCTCCCTAGGGAGTCCGTTTATAAATGATAGACTAAGAAAAAAATACCTAACGGCTGGAAAAGAGGCCAGGGATGAGATGACCCCTTCACCTGTGGCAGCCAAAGGAATCTGAAAATTAGCTTCACTTCTGTTTGGATCAAAATCTTAAACTTAGTAAAAAACCCATCTGTTTGTGTGCTTATGAAGTCCCTCTGTTCTTCTGTCTTCTAAGACAAAATTATTTTTAGGAAATGCTCTTATTGGCTTACCTTTACTTAGTAAAAGGAGATTTTTTCCTACCTCAGTCAGTTTGGAGGACGTGAGGAAGTGCAGTGGTAGATGTACTAACCAGGGCCCGGACGGATCCAGTGTCAGAGGGTCAGTGCAGGCAAGGCTAGAGAGGAAATCAAAAGACCACAACCAAGGGCCAGGTGTTAGCATCAAGCCTTTCCCTCTGGTCTGCTCAGCCCCCAAGTCCATATCCTCCCATGGCTTAGTCACATCCTGTGATGTCCCACCATAGTCATTGGGAGCCATGATGTCCATTCCTTTGGGCCCTCTGGAAGAAGCATGAAAGGGAATGCCTGGTGGGTCATCGTAGATGGCCCCAGACTTTAGTGTCAGTAAGTTTGCTAAACCACCTCAGCTCTCATTCTGGGCATGTAGCTCAGTGACCAGAGACTCAATATAGGATTGACATCCTCAGTCTTAGCCCCTCCAAATGGAAACTTGGGAAGGTTTTTCTCTGCAATTTATGTATCTAGATCTCTTAACCATGCAGCAAACAGTTTTTATATGTTTTTTTACCATTTAATCTGTATAAAAGGTCCATGATTGTGCTTGGATTCAATTATTCATGAAACTGCTTCTCTTTTCCTCGTCCTGTCTTCCTTCAGTCCTTATCTTCCTAAAGTGTCTTTCTTGTACCCTGTTGTTTTGTGAGCCCCGTGGCAGGGTGTGTTCATATGGAGTCTTTGCTCTAATTTGTTTGTTTGTTCATTCATCCATCCATTTTTAAATAAGAGCTCCAGAATCCTGCAGGAACCGGCTTCCTCAGGCCCATGGGAGGGACGGGAAGGCTCTGTTTGAATTTGCCGTACAAATGGTGATTGTCTGCATTCCTTGGCTGGGGAGTTACAGATTTGGGGAGATTAAAACACATTCCAGCATTCTACTGGTATTATAAACAATGAGAACATGCCTTTTCTTGCCACAAGAATCTAGAGAAGCAGAAGATGGCAGGTCTGGAGGCGCAGAAGAGGCCACTGATGTTGGCGGCACTGAATGGACTCTCGGTTGCTCGGGTCTCGGGGCGGGAAGAGAGTCGAGTCGATGCCACCCGAGTTCCCATGGACGAGAGGGTAAGCACTGGGCTTGTCAAACATGTGATTCATTCTCTGTCGTCTTAGAATTCCAGCGCTCTCTCCTTGCCCAAACATGCCAGCAGAAGCTTTGTGTGATGAATTAATTCTTCGATTTGAAATGAGCAAGACCTGGTCTGTGCTGCATCAAGTCCATCCTTTCCAACATCCCGTGTCTCTCTGTCAAGCTGGTGCAGTGATGCTTGAGAGAGACCAGCCCCTAACATGCTCTGTGACCTTGGTCAAGTCACTCAGTTCCTTTGGGGCTGTTTTTTTTTTTTCTTTTCCAAAAGTGAGGAAGTTAAGCAGTTACTGGAACTCTCCATTTCTGCGACTTTTGTGAACGATTAATCTTTATTAGGAACTGGTTATTTTACCCAAACATTTATAGAATTCTTTTAATAGGCTGTCTTCTTATTTGTCTATAAAATGTGGCTGATTTATGGTTGTTGGGATAATGCATTGTGATGACTTTGGTTTTGAAAAGCAAAGAGAAGTCTCATGGTGGTTTTAGAGGCGAAGAAAGGTGCTCCTGCAGTCCCTGAAATTTCTGTCAGGTTAAGGAACAGGTCGTGTAAATTTCATAGAGTGCTCATAATATGAGGGTTTTAGGTTTCTGTCAGTATCTATGAAGCATTAGAAGGGTTTTAGGGCCAGAAGAAACTTTAGTGATATCCTTTAATCCAGTTTATACCTTGTTATTGTAATTAGTAGTTTGGCCATGGGAAAAATAAAAGGAGTGGAGGGTCTAATCCTCTGAACAAGAGAACTGTGGACCAATATCATCTTAAAGTTTAGCTCAGGAGAAACAGCTAAGTAAGTGGAGAAAAGAATGTTTGGATAATTATGATTAACGATCTCCTTGTCACTAGGACTTTAAACAGAGGTGTTAATAACAAAAATACTGATTTTGAATTTCAGCTCTTGCCTGGTCTTGCAGATTTGTTCTGTTTAAGGTATGAGCGAGAAGGAGATTGGTTATTGGACAAGAGAAATTAGCGATATGGTCAATAACGAGAACAAATAATCAAGCTCTCGTTGTACATTTTGAAACTGTTTATTAACGCTATCACTGTAAATATTTAAAGAAATCTGGCTGTTTTGTTGGAGTTTTGGATAAAATAATGTGGAGAATTGAAGATTAATTTCTGTTGCAGTTCAGAACCCTGAAGAAGAAGCTAGAAGAGGGAATGGTGTTCACAGAATATGAGCAAATTCCAAAGAAAAAGGCGAATGGCATTTTCAGCACAGCGGCTCTGCCAGAAAATGCCGAGCGCAGCCGAATCCGAGAAGTAGTGCCCTACGAGGAGAACCGAGTGGAGCTGATACCGACCAAAGAAAATAACACAGGTTACATCAATGCCTCCCATATCAAGGTGAGAAAGGGGAGTGCTGGGTTCACGGTGAAAATGCAGGGAGAAAAAAACGTCCAGGCTGCAACTGTGCGTCTTGGCTTGTCCCCAGACCCTGAGGGGAGTGTTTTTGAACTTCTGTGCTCCTCTTAGGCAACTGGAAGGGCATGCCTGCCACTGCAGAGAGAGGGAAGCCTCGCAGCTTCCGGGGAAGCCTCAGGTCAGCTATTTCTGAAGCTGGCTCATCACCCAGGATTTAACTTTCTCTTCTCTCTGTGGGTCGGTCCACTCCCTAAAACCTACAGGAAAAGCTGAGGATTGTCCTTTTTGGTTTGTAATTAGCGGATGATGGAGAGTGGAAGTCACAGAGATTGTATTTCTGCCGTTGGAGTTTTTATGATGTTCAAGAGCAGCAGGAACTCTTCCGTTCTCCCTTGTAATGTGACAGGTGATGCCTTTTCCAGCTGCGTGATATTTAGAGGAGTGGACTCCTTTAAACGTAAACCATAAAGGTGTGGTCGACAGTGAATCTTGCAGGATTTGCTAAATTATTCAGTGCATTAGTGGCATTAAATCTTTGTTTCTATTTCAGATACTTCCACCCTTCACATCTCAGTCTTTCATATAGTATTTCATGTGTCAGCTTTGCTTTAGGTAGAATTTAGCGTTATGGATAAAAGCGTACATACGGTTAAACATTCCCTAAATAGCTCACCTTCTCAGTGTCCCTAATAACAGAACATGTTTGTTTAGAAAGTCGCCATTTGCTCAGAGCTCTGAAGTGGGAGAATTTGTTCATATAGTAATGTTAAAACAATTGTTCCAGGATGTTTTTAAAAATACATAGTTCACAGTATAGTCTGTCGTGATCAGTAGCCTTAGAAACCTGTTTCTGGCTTTGTCCAGAGTTATTTTCTTTCTTCATTGGACTTTTTAACTCTATAAGAATCATTGGTAGGTTCCTTTGAGCCTCTAAAATATAGCCAGATGTCTGGCGCATGTATCAGTTAAAATGATTTTGATACAGAATATGAAAAGTATACCTTGATTGGGTGTAGTGTTTTTGTACATAGAGCAAAGATAAACATATATATATATATATATATATATATATATATGTATCAGAAAGTACTGTCAAAAGAAATATGAAAGAGCAACTATCACGGATCATATTGCGCATTTTATTCTTATTTTTTAGAGTGAGAACTAAAACAATAAAAAGTGAACCCCAGGAAACTCTGAAGTAAAATGACAACAGTGAGTTTCATGGGCTTAGTTTTAGATTGTGAAACAATGACCAAAATAATGTACTCAAACAAAGATGCAGGTGACACAGCTGCTTCTTGATAGAATGTCTATGAAAATCTTACGTGGTTATATTATACTGTCTTCTTCTTTTGGCCAAATCTCCTCCACCATTTTCCATCTGCTCCCTGGAAAAAGCTGTCACTCTGCATCAGCTGTGCCCATGGGGTATTGTTAACAGAAGCGTTACTTCCTCAGTATTCTCCGAGGCCCACATTTCATCTTGTGGATCTGGGTTAGACATGGGTGCGTTTAATAGACCCATAGAGCTTGCAAGAACTTGTCTTTGTGTTTTTGGAATAGAGTTGTATATCTTCCAATGTTTTCTCCCTGGGTTCCAAGAGCCATTAACACAGAACAGAAATTTATTTGCTCCAGAGGTGGAATCACGTCTGTGAAATCTACCTCAGTAGCATTGGTTGTTGTGTTTTTAATGCGCTTTTTAATACCCTCCTGTCAATACTTGGAATATGCCGAAAGGCCCCAGGCCGCAGCAAACTCTGGAAGTATTTATGGTTCCTATAGGTTGGGTGCCAGAGAGGCTAATGTTTAAAATCACAATTCCACAGATAAACCAAACTCCTAGCCAGCCAACAAATATATGAATGTTATCTCCCACCAGTACTTGGAAAATAGATTTTGCTTGCCAGCTTTGACCTGAACATGTCTTGTGTAATGAGACAATAACCGACATTGTTTTCGTTTGAATCAAGTTAGCATATAGTTTCATAAAATAAATGAGGGGAAAAAGTTTCAAACAATGATCACTTCATTGCTCCTAGAACTATCTAGAGATCTGCACTGGTGGATGTGGAAGGGGGCCTGATTTTGCAATATCAAGGCACAGGAGTGGAAGAGAACACAGAAAGAAGCTCTCCAAAGGCCACTGTTTCAGCCTGGTAGCATGACCTTTAACACTTGGCGCACAAATTCTTATTTATGATTCTCTGCCACTGATATTGATAGCTCCAGAATTATCCTTCCAAGATCAGCCTGAGCTGTATGGGGTAATCCTTTTATTATCCAAAATCATCTCATGACTCCCAAATTCACTTGGACACTGTAGTACTGCACAAAGGGAAGTTAATGGTAAAATATCACGTATTGTTGACTTAAGTGCATTCATAACACCGCTACTGTGTGTGGCACCAGAGAAGAGCAAGTACAACGGAGGTTTATCATACACTTCATATCAGGTCAGCGATAGAAAGACATGGTTCCCAAAGGGGTGTTATTCCATAGTAGACTTTTTTATTGTTTAAAAGGATGCCCCAGAGCACTGTTTCTCAAACTGCAGATCACAATATAGTAGTGGGAGGGTGAAATCAATGTAGTAATCAGGACCAGTTTGGGTCTTTTTATTTTAATAAAATAGACTAGAATAAAGAAAGGAATGGAAATTATCAGACTGCCGTGCACATAGGAAGCATAGCTATTGTTTCTGTAACAAATTATATTAGGTTGTATACACGTATAATCATGTACTATTTTGGGTATGGATATATATGTCTCCCTCTCTATGTATATATGTATATATTTTTAATATGTACTGGTTTTCACGTAATTACTTTGGATTGTAGGCAAAAAAGCTTAGGTGTATTTTAATAGGCTCGAGTGGCAAAAAGTGTTTTCATGTTAGAACATGTCACTAGCAATCTTGATCTCAGGGTTTTTGATTAATGGCAGTAACCCATTTGGCCCCCAAAAAATTTATCCAAGGTTTTCAGGTGGATACACATGGACCTGTGGTCAGCAGGTAGTTCTGTCCTGGATTTGAGGTTCATTCACTGATGTTTTTCTTGGTTTCCAGGTGGTGGTTGGTGGGGCAGAATGGCACTACATAGCCACTCAGGGGCCCCTGCCACACACATGCCACGACTTCTGGCAGATGGTGTGGGAGCAGGGAGCGAATGTGATCGCCATGGTCACCGCAGAAGAGGTAAGAGGAATGGCTGTGCATACGGCTGTCTGTTCCCGGGGGCGGGGTGGCCAGAAGACGGGCTTCACGTTGGTGACTTTCCTGCCCCATCCTCCTTACTACAGCTCCATTTCTCTGCAAATCCTTTTCTCTTTGGCATTCATCTATTTTCTCTTCTTACTTCCACATAGATTTGTTTTGTTTTCCAAAGACAATTTATTGTCGCCTCCCATTTTCATCCAGCTTTTAACTCTTTTCCTTGAACTGACGTGAACTAAAATCAAATGAACAAACAAAACGAACCAAACTTCAGTTCAGCCGGCTCACGTTCGTGTGCCAAACAAAGCAATAATCCTTCCCCTGGAATCTGAGAACTTTGGGCTGCTCTGGGTAAATTGACACATATTCCCAACCCGGGGGCATGACCAGCTCCACATGCCATCGTGGTTATCAGCTGCAGAAAGACCAGAAGCTGTTGTCCCTGTAGAGGTCTCTATTCTTTGGGGAGAGAAAAAAGAAATCTTTTTCTTCCTTTGCCAGGTCAAACATAGTTTTTCCTTTGTAACCAGAGAACTCTACGTGGTGTTATAAAAACTGGCGTGCACCACCAGTCAATCTAGCAATTTGCTTGGAGCTTGCTGTATTTAGGGGAAGAAGTTTTGTGTTTCTTCTCTTGTCACGTTTTTAAGTTTTTATTTTAACAACTTCCTTTTTTTCCTTTCATTAAATTTTAGCTTATGCTTTGAAGTCATTGAAGGGACTAGCTTCATCTGTCTTTTACTAATATCTATGGTATTGCATACCTCTTTCCTAACAGTTTTAAAAGCATGGGGAACAGAGAGAACTGAGAGAAAAGTTGTTATTCCCTTCATTGACTGTTCTGAGCAGTTGCTTTTCCAGAACAGCTCATTAGAAGATAGTGGTGAAGGGACTTCAAGCCCTTTAAAGCCAGTTGTACTTCTCTAGGCTGACCTACTGTTTGACCTTCCTACAAAGAGTAAAGTCTCTTTAAAATCTCTAGAATAGTTTTATCACCTTTCCAGATTGCTTCACTGTAAGGGATTCATTCTGCTTAATACAGG
Organism: Equus caballus; assembly: GCF_041296265.1. Classification (NCBI taxonomy): domain Eukaryota; kingdom Metazoa; phylum Chordata; class Mammalia; order Perissodactyla; family Equidae; genus Equus; species Equus caballus. Next base: position 21,803,352 of record NC_091688.1, read on the forward strand.
GTACCATCTGTGCTACCCTCAGGGGCAGGGGGGTAAACAAGACTGGCATGATCCCTGCCCCAGGGGGCTCCATCCTAGTGGGAAGGACAGTAAAAAGGGAACAAATAAAGTAAGCTCAGATAGAGGTAAGTGCCATGGAGAAAATGGGACCAGGTGATGGGGTTGAGTGCCAGTGGGGGGCAACTTTAGATTAGCTGGGCAGCCAAGGGCCTTCTGTGGAGATTGCATTTGAGCTGAAACCTGAGCCTGCAAACTTAACAACAGACCCCATTTGTAAATGGTTGCAAATGCACACCCTCAGGAAAGATTATAAAACTAAGGGAGACAGAAAGGGGTGTAACCAGCTCTCTGTATGAGTTGTTGATTGAACTAAAACAAATGGGTCAGGCTGAAAAAAAATGTGAGATTGACACTAGAAGATAGAGACAGCATCAGTAGTCAGTAGTCAGTGTAGTATTACAGAAGGCACCTGGGATGAATGTCAGAAATGAGAAGCATGACCTAGAACGATTGCCAGAATCCGTCACTCCATCACCTTCGATTGGCTTCCCACTGTCCATGGAATGAAACCCAAAGTCCTTACCGTGGCTGGGAGGCCTTTCTGCCCTCCTCTCTACTACCCTCTCCAGCACCCGCCAGACTGCAGCCACCCTGAAGACCTTTCTGTCTGTGGAACACACTACGCTTGTTTCTGCCTCTGGACTTAGCACCGGCTCTTCTCTCTAACATTCAACTGCAGCTCAGTTGTGAATCTGTTAACTTTTCCATTAATATAATACAATACCGTTGTAAATCTTACTATTGTTCTTAGCTAAAATTTATGGGATCTATTCTGTGATAGACACTGCACAGTGCTACTGAGTTAGTGACTTAGAAGCTATTAGCATTTTCCTCTGTCTTTAGCTTTCAAGATTAAGAGGATAAGCGCTTCCCCTGACTTATTTCTAGTTTTGCTTTTGTGTGTCATTCAGGAAGGTGGACGAACCAAGAGCCACCGATACTGGCCCAAACTGGGTTCCAAGCACAGCTCAGCCACCTATGGCAAGTTTAAGGTCACCACAAAGTTCCGGACAGATTCTGGTTGCTATGCAACCACCGGCTTGAAGGTCAAGCACCTTTTGTCTGGACAGGAAAGGACCGTGTGGCATTTGCAATATACTGACTGGCCTGATCATGGCTGCCCAGAGGATGTCCAAGGATTTTTGTGTAAGTTTTTTCTTCCCAATTGAGGTTTGATCAACTGCATCAATGGTCTTATCAGTTGGAGGTGAAATGGAAAGAAAGGATGCTTTTTCTTAAGTGGCAAAAGTTTTATGACATTGAAGTTTATGTCCCTTCATATCATATGTGTAGAACAGAGAAGACTAATACATGTCATTTATCATATTCTCTTTCTGTTTTATGCAAATAAGCTAAAACTCTGGTGAACTAATTGTTTCTACTTGATTTAGACCTTTAGCTACTCATTAATAAAGAACTATTCTGATACATCCTACATGTCTGAACCTTGAAAACATTATGCTAAGTAAAATAAATCAGACATAAAAGGGCAAATATTGTGTGATTCCGCTTATGTGAGGTACCCAGAATAGGCAGCTTCATCGAGATAGAAAGTAGAATAAAAGTCACCAGGGGCTGTGGGGAGGGGCAACAGGAAGTTAATGTTTGATGAGTACAAAGTTTCTGTTTGGGAAGACCAAGAAGTTCTGGCAATGAATAGTGGTGATGGTTGCACCGCATTGTGAATATACTTAGGGCACTGAATTGTACACTTAAAAATGATTAATATGGTAAATTTTATGTTATGTATATTTTACCGCAATCAAAAAACCACAGAGCAATAAAGAAAACACTTATTTTTTATTTCTCCTGGAAGTTTGCATCTCACAAGCCCTGTATTTCCCTACAGCCGTAAATCCGAATGAGTACTTTCTCATACCTGTGATTAAGACACCGAGAATTACTGAAGTCAACTTGTAGTTTTTGCAACTGCCATTTTTGCATTCATTAAGTTTTGTATGTTTTTTCAGGATATGGGTATCTTAGAAACGAATTCACCCAGATTATACTCAGAGTTTTATTTGAAAGGTCAAAAACTGGATATGTGCCCAGTATGTGCCAGGCACTGGATTGGGCTGTTAGAACCCAGAGATGAAACAGTCTGTTTCAAAGGCACTCACAGTCTCGTGAGAAAGGCCCATGACGACAGTCCAGGGGTTATGATCTGACACTGTCGTCTGGTGGCCGCAGTGCTTTCTCTTCCTCTTCACGTGTTCGCATAAATGTCCTGCACTTGTGGAGAAGCCTCATTCCTTCCTTACCCAGCTCAGAAGGAGGCCCTTGGGCTCTCTGCACATCTGTTATACCTGCTATGTTGTTGACTCTCCAGCTGGCGGAAGACCTGTGACCACCACGAAGGAACCATCCTCTGGATGTTGGAGAATGTCAAAACCTTGATTTTATTTTGATGTACATTTAGATGGGAGCGGGGTGGAGAAGAGAGTGAGACTAAGTTTTCAAGTACCTAAAAGTACCATTTCACAAGTTCCAATTTCCTATTAGAGTGACAATGGTACTTGAGGAGTTGAACACTGAAACTAGAAAATAGAAAGATGATTGGAATCAATGGATCTAGAGCAAGATTTAGAGAGGGTTAGTGATTTTTGAGGTCAAACGGTTATCTGTAGCTCAAAATATTAATAAGGAGGGCCGTGACCTTTGCAGAACTTTCTTTCCTCATAACAGTGTTCTGTTTATTCCTTTCTGGTAATCTTTTGCTATGTAATTGACTTATTAGAATTTTCTCCAAGACGCAGCAAATGGAAACAATAAAAGTAAATCAGGGGGCCAGCCTGGTGGCGTAATGGTTAAGTTCACACACTCTGCTTCAGTGGCCTGGGGTTTGCAGGTTTGGATCACAGGCTTGGACCTACACACCACTCATCAAGCCATGCTGTGGCAGCATCCCACATATAAAATAGAGGAAGATTGGCACAGCTCGGTGACAATCTTCCTCAAGCACAAAGAGGAAGATGGGCAGCAGATGTTAGCTCAGGGCCAATCTTCCTCACCAAAAAAAAAAAAAAAAAAAAAAAAATCAGTTTGATTGGCAATACCTCTGATAGAAGATTAAGTTCAAAAGGTGGTTAAAATTAGTCACAGCTTTTAATTCAGAACCAATTTAAGGAATGCCAATTTAAATTACTGAAAAATATAAAGAATACGTTTAAACAGTATATATTTATTAACTTACATTTCTAAGAAACTCAGGACAAGTGTGCTGAACAGGGTCTTAGAAACATTGGCTCTCTAGATTTTTAAGAATTTAAAAAGGTTTTTGCTCATGTTTGTATTAGATTACCTGGATGCAGAAGACCTATGCCAAATTGTCTTCTGGCCTCCAAGTGTCTTCACTGAGCTACAGCTTAAGGAACTCTATTAATATGATGGCTAGAGAAAGCATTCATTTAAATCCAGTTTCTCTGTGTTTCATGAAACTCCATTTGATGGTGGCATCTGCTTTATTGATCAATATTCCTTTTACTTCTGTTCTTAAATTTAGCACAAGAAAAGCCTTGTCTTTCGTATGTGAGCATTGCCTTCTGTCAGACAGAGAATGCTCAGTCGCCTAATTTCTTTTCCTACTCGCAGAATAATCATGAAGAGAATTCCACGCACAGTATTTAGCTCTTGTTGGCACCCAGTAGCCACTACTATATCTAGTCATCTCAGATTGTTCTCCCTCTTTTTTGCTTCATTTTACATTACTGGTGGTGGTGGTCCTAGGGTTTAATAGGGTGGTAATAGGGTTTTTTTGGTAAACTACTTTAAATGACTTTGTAATTAGATATGGTTATAAGGGAAAATAGGAGTTCTTATTAATTGTATGTAAACAGATACCTTTAAATTACTAGAATGGTGTGAACTCACTTTTTTTCCCCTTCAAGAACCTGAGTGTTTCCCCTTGTTTTACATCGCTGCATTAGGATGAGGTTTTCTGAGTATCAAGAATCTTCAAATCTGCTCTCCCCTGAGCTAACTACTACAAAATCTCAATTACCAGTTGACCTTTTCTGGTTCTTGAACTGTTTGAGGATTACATTTATATACTTTTCCTTTTTTTCCATGATCATGGAAAAAAAAAAGTCATTAAGGCTTGTATTGCTGTAATTTTTCATTTGTGCCCAATTGGCGTACTGCACAGACCCCTGCACGGCCCTGCTGAGCCAGGCAGATGTTGGAAGGGATGGGGGGTGGCACCACCCCTCCCCCTGCAGCCATGTTGCCTCCAGAAAGCAAGGGGGTGGGGGGCTCATCTTGAGCTGCTCACATAACCACATGGAATCCCAGCTGAAAAGCAGGCCCCCCCACAAGTCTATTTTAAAATCTAAAACTGAAGTCAAGCCTCAGTTGACATTCACTCATTCAGTGAGGGGAAGGAAGAAGGGGCAGATGGATGCTCTTCCCACCAGAAATTGGCTCTGACAGGCGGTCGTTTCAAGGGGACCTCGCTGGTGTTCTGATCCCAGTCTGTTAATAGTAGGAATTGCTGTAAGTAATGTCGAGAATCATCTGCTTGGGGGACTTTGGGATTTGCAGAGGGGAAAACAGAATTTAATTTTTAAAAAAGAACTATTTAATTTAAAGAACAAATTCTCCCCTGGCCTAATTGACTCCCAGCTGGTCCTTTCTGGATCCCGGACCCTACAGTGGGTACCAGCCAATAATTAGTGTCTTGTAAGAAGTGTAAATTATCATCACTTGAAAAAGAAAGATTCACCATCAGGTTCGCCCCCCTCACTTGTATGCAAAGCCATGTAGGACTTTGGTGACAAGATTTGCATTTTGTCTGGCAGCCTACTTGGAGGAGATCCAGTCGGTCCGTCGCCATACCAACAGCATGCTGGAAGGCACCAAGAACCAGCACCCTCCGATCGTCGTCCACTGCAGTGCCGGGGTGGGAAGGACCGGTGTGGTCATTCTTTCTGAGCTGATGATCTACTGCCTGGAGCATAATGAAGTGAGTCATTCTGGGTTTCTGAATACTCCACCTTGGGGACAAATCTACACCACGGCCAGAACTTCCCCTGTGCCCTTTCGTTTCCAATGCCTAATTTCCTCTCTCCTGACAAGAGTTTTCCAAACCCGTGATTCCTAACTGGACTCTGACATTTCCAGACTTCCTTATCTTTTGTCTTTTGCTGCTCTCTGTAGATACCCAGACAATATAGACGAAGAGATGAAAGTGTGAGATAGGAAACATTTAGGAAATCTGAACTTAGTCGGCATTGACTTCCAGAAGTCTGCAGTGTTTTGTAGACCATCTGGTCTTACAGTGGGTAGTTTTTTGTGGTGGGTTATTTGGTTACGTGTAGTTTAGACGCATCTTGCATTTCTGAGATGTGTTTTGGCCTAAATGCTATGTGAAAATGTGTATACTCTAAAACTGTTTCTCATTCTTCAGAGGGAGGTTTTATTTGATGGAGGTTCTCTGTTCTCGTCCTGGCTGGCAGTGGTGTGCTGTAGCAGAGTGGGGTACATAATCTGAGTGCACAGACAGGGCCTGCCTGTGCCGAAGCTGGCCGCCAAGCCCTGCCCCCCAGAGGAGTGGGCTGCAGTGGAGCTGGGGCCCACAGGGGACGCGGCAATCCGTTACTGCTCCCTGGAGGTCTGGGAGTTACACAGAGGGCTGGTCAATTTCATAGAGATCAGATAAACAGCAATCAAAGGCTGAAGAATGGTTCTTCTGCCTTCTGTTTTCATGGGGCTTTAGGGTTTTTAAATGGCTTTCACTTTTTCTTAGTCAGGGTCCTCATGGCAGCCAGGTAGAGAAGCCAGGCACATGTCACTCCTCCTGTTTTACAGATTTGGAAACTGAGGCCCAGAAACGATGTAGTGGCTTGTCTGGTGCCACGTGGCTCTTAAGCACTGGCACCAAGGTGAGAAGTGAGGGCTCCTACCTCCTGGTCCACAGTTACTTGCTGTCTTCACTCTGCCTGCAAATGCCCAGTATCATCTGGTTCTTGTTCAATCAAATTATACAGCTTGGAGAATCAAAGGAAACTTCTGAAATGGTTCAGTAGTTTTAAAATTAGGGAACGTTTTAAGGCACATTCTGCAAAGAAATTTATATAATAATATATGTGTCTACTCAATATCATTAATGGTTTGAAAATCAGATTAAATACTGCCCCACAAAGTTTGTTTTTTTAAACTTCCAGGAAAACAATAAATGCTGTTTAAACATGTTCAAAGGATTTTTAAACTCCCTGCCTATAAAAAGTTAATTGTATAACTTTCAGTCTGTCCATAGGAATGTTTGTGCTGCTAAAACTGGGGGGAAGAGTTTTACTAAATGTGGCCTATTGTTAAAAAAAAAAAAAAAGCAGACATCCTGTTAATGAACAAAATGACCATCATGGAATCGACTTAACAAAAGTTTTCATCTTCTATAAGTTTTTACCCTTTTGTCTCACATGAGATTTCTTGATTATTTGCTTCCTATACCCTGTCACTATAAGAAGTCTCCAGTAGAGTGAATGACTTGCCCCTAAGTCCCAAAGGTCCCAAAGCCACTCAGTGCTGGGAAGATGGAGTAAGATAAAGTGGAATCAGCGTACTGTGCATGTGGCTTGAGCATAGCCGAGCTCCGCTGGTGGCATCTGTGGGTTCCAGGGACGCAGAGGGCCTTATCAGTCCCTCCCCACTTACATATCTTCCCCCCGCCTCTTGTATCCCTTTCTTCTTCCTCAGCTCCCTCTTCTTCCTTTCTGACTTGAGTTGTCTTGTCTGCCCTGAAAATTGTTCTGTCCTGAGCTCTCTGGAGACCCATCAAAGGCTCAGCCTCAGTGGTGTGATGATGTGCACGCGCACTGATCACCAGATGTTATTGGCCCAGGAGAACCTAAACACCACGCGTCAGGGCCAGCATGGTGCAGAGGGAGGCATTCGGCCACTGGGGCCTTGTGTGGACTTGGTGAGGGCTCGGGGTGATTGAATTCTCTATGGTGTGTCCGCACATAGCGGATTTCCTCAATGCCCACTTGCATGCCAGAACATTCTTCGCTGGAGCGTGGTCAGTCCAGAAAGGACTTCTGTTCCCATTGATATTCAAAGATAGCAAGATGACTCATGGTTTTCACTTCCCTTCCCCTGGCATATATATAGCCAGCCTCTCTGTCCTATTTCCCATAATGCTATTGGTAGATGATCACGGAGAAAAAAGTCCTCTGCTTTGTTCTGATGTAGCTTCAGCCCTGGCTAGTAAGATTGAAATCCTTATTTCAAGAGAAGAGTGGGACATTTTAGTTTGTTCATTGGTTTTTTAAACGAAGGTTTTGACAAAAAAATATGAAATTGTTTGTCCCATTTTTCTCCTGTCCAAATTTTCCTGCCTTCTTTCCATGGCCTCTGGATTTAGCATACTTTATGTTTTAGGCTGTAATTCATAGTTTGGAGTTTTCTTAGTGAAATGCCTTTTCTTTCTCTTGGAACAAAGATGCATACAGTGAGGTCGGGTAACTGTAAGGTGGGGATGGGAAGGGACTCTTTCAGGCTGCTCTGAGAAGCCTCTTTGTGGCCCACAGCCATGACATTTTAATGCCCATACGCTTTTTCAGACAACACTAGTTTTATGGTTTGCAGTACTCTTGGCCCCCTGGATTCAGCTGTCTCACTAGCCAAAGAGCAAGATGTCTTGATCTTGCTGCTTTTCTGAATAAGTTATCCTTCCTTCCTAGAGTCGGGAGGAGAAAATGCCTTCTGAGCCAGAATCAGCTGCCACATGTTTTCTTGGGTTAGGGACAATGGTCAGCAGAGCCTGTGGAAATGAATCTTCAAGCCAACTGGGACTCTTTCGTTGAGGACCAGGGGAACCATCTTTGTCGTGTCTCCAAACTGCCCCATATTAGATAATATACTGTCCTTGGGGCTGAGTCTTACAGGCTGTTGAGATGGTAATGATCATGATGGAGGTGGTGGTGGCAGAGATGGAGGGGGAGGTGGAGGAGATGGTGGTGAAAGTGGTGGAGGTGGCTGCTATTTTAGCCAGCCCTAGTGGTCTAGTGGTTAAGATTCGGCACTCTCACCCTGCTGCCCAGGTTCATTTCCCAGTCAGGCAACCATAGTCAGTTGTCATATTGTGGTGGCTCTGTGTTGCCAGGATGCTGAAAGCTGCCCCACCAGTATCTCAAATACCAGCAGGGTCACCCATGGTGCACAGGTTTCAGCAGAGCTTCCAGACTAAGACAGACCAGGAAGAAGCACCTGGCCACCCACTTCCGACAAAATTGGCCATGAAAACCCTGTGGATAGCAGTGGAGCATTGTCTGACACGGCACCGGAAGGTGAGAGGATGGTGCAGAAAGACCTGGAAGGGTTCTAGTCTGCTGTACACAGTGTCACTGTAGCACTAACAACAGCAAAACCTGTATCAAGTGTTTCCCTTGTGGCAGCACTATTCTGAGAGCCTTACAGTATTAGCCCAAGTAGCCTTCACAGTACCCCTATGAGAGTGGTCCTGTTAGTGCCCTTGCATAACAGAAGAGAAACTGAGGCACTGGTAGATGAAGGAATGTGCCCACATTCCGGCTCTGATTCAGCAGATGAAGCCTGACCCAGAGCCTGTGCTCCTGCCTCCTGCGGGACCCTGCCTCTGTGTCACAGACTGATGGGCAGGGGAGAAGCAGCCTTATTCTATCCTTTCATCTTCAGTGTCCAACACAGAGTAATGCTCTCAAATGTCATGTTAATTAACTTCATTATCAGGGGGCTCTAGGTTGTATATCTTGATATCAGTCACTTTGGAGAATAGTTTAGGCAAAGACCCACTAGTTACCATCAGAACTTTATGTCTAGACTCTATATTTTGACTGAAAGTCTGAGGATTCACATACCTTTTTCTCTTTCCTTATTACCAGGGACTTGACTTTGTCCCTTTTGAATCTGTGGGGTGCGTTACTTAACTGGTTTGGGAGAAGAGCAACTAAAAAGGATGGCGTGGGTTGACTCGTAGCTACACAAAGTTTGGAAATAGCTGAAATTACTTTTGAAAGCAAAGTTTGAAAGTAAAGTACGAGAAGGCATCCAGCTGAGTTTTTATTATTTTCTTTTCGGTGCTTGCTCAGTCCTTGATAACTTTGTGGGTGTGGTTGATTGCCTGAGCAGGGGCAGTGTGCAGAGGGTACGTTGGCGTCGTTGGCGTCATTGGCTTCAATGTGCTTCTGCCGTGGCTGGTCCAGGAGGATGGAAGTGATGCAACTGAGGGGACCAGGACAGCTTCTGGTCTGCTCATACACCATGACCCACCCTATTAATTCCCTTCCATTGAAGATAAATCTGTATTCTCAATGAATTGACACATAGGCAAGCTCATTTAATACTCAAGACATTTTCAGTTAAAGGCTTTCACTCCAAACGTGACTGGCATTCAGAGATTGTGCTTTGACGTTTTAAAGGTTTACCCGTAAATTATCTTGCTTGATCATGATTATGATCCCGTGACGTGGCACGATGGGCATGCTTGTTCTTATTTGATTAATATTAATAAAATAGTAGTGAGTAGTCTTCATTAAGAGCTCACTGTGTGCCAGACGCTGTGCTAAATGCTTTACATGCATTTCATCATTCAATCCTGTGAGGTGGGTGCTATTTATCGCCCCATGTTATTGCTGAGGAAATGTTACAAACTTGGGCAAGGCCACACTGCCATTAGAGGAAGCATCATTATCCTTGTTTTACCAAGGAAGAAGCTAAGACCCAGAGATGTCTTCAGTCCTACCACTGGGCGTGGTAGAGTTGAGAGTACCAGTTGGGTTTAACTCCAGCCTCTGTGTTTTCTCTAACAGACTGGTCTCTATTTAAAATATCACACCCGTGGTACGTGATGACCAGGTGCTCCAGTTGTTGGTGTAAAGTCTTTGATTGGGAAAACCTAGAGGGGGCCCAGTTCTTTGCTTTCTCTTGTACCTGCACGTGGGCAGTGAGCGAATGCTTCCTGGATGAGGGAATGAGGAATGACCCAAGGGAAGCCCCCCATCTCAAGATCTTGTCCTTTTTCTCTTTTATTGCAGAAAGTGGAAGTGCCCATGATGCTGAGGCTCCTCAGGGAGCAAAGGATGTTCATGATCCAGACCATCGCTCAGTACAAGTTTGTCTACCAAGTTCTCATCCAGTTCCTCCAAAACTCCAGACTCATTTAACCCCCTGATCCAGCTCCTGGAAGAGGAATCCGGCTCCATCTCGCAGATGGGGAGGCACCTCCAGACAACATCTGCTCCTCCAGTACGGTGCAGATGGCTGGAGCCGGCAGGCCACAGGCTCCCTGAAGATGGGAGCCAAGATCATTCAAAACTTCATGTATTATTTTATATGAGATAATTTATTTTTTTCCCCTTTGGAATAACTTTTGTGAGTCATTGTAATGCAGTTTTCACAATAATATAGTACTTTTCTTTTGAACCACATTTTGACTGATCTGCATTGTAATACGTCAGTAGGGAAAGGTTGCCTGGTGGATCATTTTGGGGACAGAGGCATAAGGGAATGCATCTCTAGTGAAGGTGTAGCCATATTTATAACCAACTGAAATTCATCAGCTTAATTGCTTGTGCCCAAATCAAAGATGGAAAGAAAATGAATTTATCCTAAAATATAAAGATATCCTAAAATATGAAGGGCAAGACCCTTCCCTGAAGGAGAAGACACTATTCTCTTATATTCTGGGGCTCGTGAGGCTTGATGAACAGTTTCCTCTCTCTTCCTTTCTGTTTTCACCCTCAGTTGTCTCTTTTTTTTGCCCCCAAGCTTGAGCGAAAGGTGGGAAAAGCTCCGGGAAATGCTCCTTTTATGGTGCAGTAATTGCCATCACTCAGGCTGAATGAGGAGCTCTGTGTTCTGTCTTTCTCCACCACCTTGTGCTGGGCTCTGGAGCCTGGGTCTCCTTGCTGGGAACTGCAGCCTCAGTGTTTGCTGCTTCTCCTCGTTTGCCCAATGGGCCCCAGTCTGGTGGCCTTTGAGGCCCTGGGCCAGGCCATCTGTGCAGCTAGGCCTCTTGCCTGATTGAGAAAAGATAATAGAGCAGAGAAAGGAGGCAGGCAGGCTCTTGATCCTGTTTCTTATTCACATATGATGTGTGTGCTGGATGAGGGCCTGAGGTCGAGGTGCTGGGTGCATTCTGTCTCTGCATCAGTCATGAAGTCATTGGAAGGGTTATAAAGGAAACCATTGGGAAGGCTGATTTATGGGGGTTCTTTGGCACTCAGGGAGCAGGGGCCTGGCCAGGAGCCACACCAAATATGACCCCCACTGTGCTGCTGTCGTCTCCAGGCTTTGGTCTGCGAGAGTAGAACTAAGCCCACTCAGGACCCTGTAGTCCAAATCTGGGCCCGCATGGTGGAAGACGGTGGAATTTGTGCCGAAGTCCTTTGCTGCTTTCCTTTTCTCCATACGATCCACTCTCTGGTCAGTGAGGGCATTAACGCTGCTGAGTTTGAAGCTCAGTTCTTGGTTTGTCTCTTCCTGTGCCTTCATGGGTCACTGTCCTTCTGAATTTCTGAGGTTAAGGTTAGTACACAATAAATCATCTTCCATGCATTTTCCCTCTTGCTGAATTTTGGGGAATTTTCCTCTCTACTGTCTAGTTTTTCTTGGATGCAACTTTTAAATTGTGGTTTTGGTCTTAGAATTGACCATTGAGGTGCTCCATCCTGCCTTCCTCCACTGCTGCCTTTTTCTTTTTTTTCCCTGAGCTGAAAATGCAAAGAACAGCATCAAACAACCAGAAAGAGTGTGCCTTTGTGAGTTTGTTACCACATGCTGGCAGACGGGTGTGGAAGCAGATTCCCAACGAACGACTTCGGGCTCGCCATCAACTCAGTTTCACCTCCTCCTAGGGGTTGTAATTCTCTGTATTTAGACTCCATGTGTCTGCAGATGGAGGGCCTCCTTTCTTTTCCTCCAAGGTCTGCAGAATCAGTCAAGGAGTATAACTTCAACTGAAGTCTGTAGATTCGGGGAGCCTGGTGTATGTTCTAAAAAAGAAAACCGTTAGTATGACTTGTATTTTCAGTGGAACAGAGCTCATAACCTTCACTATGAGACGCCCAGAATTTGATCAGCAACAGGCAAAGAAGTATTTGTTTCCTTTCCTTAGAGATTTTCCATCCTTGGGATAGTCTGCTGTTTGGGATGTTTTAACAGTTGGTCTGCAGCAACTGGTTTATTGTTTGATGAACAACGTCAGTATTTCTCTTTCGTCTCTTAGGCCCCAACATGGGCACTGTTCAAATTAAGTCTCACGTGGGCAGCATGTAGACCTGCTGTCTCTTTGAGCTCTTTGCTCATCGTCCTCCTTTCAAGCCGTCCACTGTTGCCACTTTATGCTACAGGATATTCATTAGTGCCCAAAATGCAGGGAAGAAGTGGGTTTACTATCCAATTTCCTAGCCAACGTTTATATTGACACCCAAAGGAAAACATTTAAAAGTTATTCCACATATTTCATTTTTAAAAACAAAAGCTTTTCGTCCTTTAGCACATTTTGCATTCCTTTTCACATCTCCAGTAAATGCCAACATATCTCCCGTTAAATTAGCAGCAGCCATTTAAAGTCCTTTCAGTGGCATCTGCATAATAATTGCCCAGAGATGCTTTATATCTGGGAAGCCGGCCAAGGAATAAACCTTGAAGCAAAGTGTATTAAATTAGTTATCTAGTTAGAGCTTTTGGAATGAGCTCCTGATGATGCGTCAAGTCTGAAGCTGGAGCTGTCAGGGTTTGTTGCTGTAGTTTGGGTTTGAAGGGAGAAAATTAAAAATGGAGGGCAAAAAAAGATACCATCTCATAACAAAGCCATCCACCACTTTCAGGCCTCTGGTCTTGAAGTTTCCAGTTGAGATGTTTTGTTTCTTTCATCCACGCTCATTTGGAGACATTGACTCGGTGTTCATCCTTGTTTACTGTGGTCCCTGGATCATGGGGGCTGAGCTTGACGTCTTCATCCTTGAGCTGAGCCGAACCTGCTGGCAAAGCTGAGTGAGGTCCTGTTGAGCATTATTGGTTTCCTTGGGTCCTTGGGAGGACCACCTTTTGGTAGCATTTACATTTTTATACACCACTTTCCCTGGATAGGAAGTAAAGGAGGATTTAGCTGCGTTAGAGAGGGATGTCAATGCTGATTTCTTTATAGGAGAGGAAAGAGGGCTGAGCTCCTCACCTCAGTTGGAGGGGCCCAGGAAGATTAGGGAAGGTGAAAACATCCTCACATGGAATATTTTGAGTAATAAACTTTTGAGGAGCCTAAACAGAATTTTACTTTTACAACCTTTGTGGTCCTAGATTGAGAAGAACTTAAGTTTTTTGACTGTAATGAATCTGTCATTGTTTGCCTATGAGTCCCTTGGCCATCTCTGGCCCCTTCCTCCATCAGCCTGGATAGATGGTCTTTGTGGGCTCTGCTGGGAGGGTCCTGTGGGACTTGACCACTGGTTTGCCCAGTACTCACTGAGCCTTTATCCTGCCTGCTCTCAGCTTTTGCAGTTCAGTTATAAACTCCAGTGGACACAGTAGATCAGCATTTTTCTCTAGCTGCCTACTTTTCTTATCTTTTCCAGCTTAATATAGGTTGACCCATATGAAATTTCCAGTAGTTGGATCATATTTTATGTATAATGACAGGAAATTCATATGAGTCAACCTAATATGTACAGTTTGTTTCTTCTCCTTGATATAGTATGGATCCCAGCACGCCATATGTCATTTCTCCAAACAAGTGCTAATGAACATGAAGTGTGTGCCGTGGGCTCTTGGCTCTTTTTGTGAACCTGCTGCCTCGCTGTAGTGACCCTTGTCGCACTCGGTGAGTGGGCCATCTTCTGGGGCTTGGAAGTACTCCTTGCAGAGACATTAGCACCCCGTTGATTCTCATAGGCAGGGTTGGCCATCAGGCACATCATTATGGGGTTTTCAGCTCCCATCCTTTCTTGATGTACCATCTGTGTTAGCTGACTTCAGCCCAGTGGTAATGAAACATGATGTGTGCACCTGAAGGTGTCCTTGGTCAGAAAGCAGAATGTGCTTTTTAATTTCTCTCCTCCACTGCCAGTGGTATGCTTGATGGTGAAAGTGGGTATGGTTATTGATTTTCTTTTTGGGGAGATATGTCAGTCACTTGAGGTGGATGAGGGGGAGAACGTACAAGGGCATTCTAAGATGTATGCCAGGGAGCTTAGACTCCTTCATTCCTCCTCTGTGTTGGGAATAATTGTTGGGGGTCCTAGAGTAAGAAATTTCCAGAAGCACCAAGTAATTACTATTGGGCTCTTAAGGTGGCCCTTTTTGGGACTTCAGCTTTTTCATGTTTTACCCAAGATTCTTCTGCTGCTGTGTTTTATTTTCTTGGCTGTGGATTTTATCAGACACTCGTCACGCTCTTGTTTAGTGATTTCTTCGTGAGCTAAGGAACAACTAATCCAGCAGGGCTTCCACATGGAGACATTGAGGTTTTCCATGGACACCACACAGATGTTCCAGTGGCTTCCAGCTTTACGGGTGAAGAACTAGTTGGCCCTATAGAGTGGCTCTCTAGAATGTTAAACTTTGTTTGACACTTGCCTTGGACTCTTGAGCAAGAGAGCAGAATGCCTCTTGTCTTTGCCTCAACTTCTAAGATATTTTGGGGGAAAAGACTTTATTAATACATCTGTTGAAATTAACAGCAACATGCCTGGGAGAAATGTGAGGGTGTATCCAATCAAATTCTGCCAACCCAAATGTGTTGCCCCGAAAGTCAGTTATTCATGGGGTCCTGTGAAACTCAACAGCCAGCTCGGCTAATACTTACCCTTTCTCCTGTCTGCTCTCAGGTTTTACATTCGGGTTGTAAACCCAGGTAGGTGCACATGTTTATCGAGCTGACAACCTTATCTTTTGCAGCTTAATATAGCTGCATCTGCTTTCACAAGGTCAAACTAAAAAGTTCTCTGTTAAATGTCCGTGAGCCTGGCGTGGAGTATCTGGCATCAGTCGGTTTCAGAGGACGGGGGAATTTACTGTTGTTTGGTGCAGCAAAGGGAAGGATGCGCCTCAGTTACTCCTCTTCAGAGCAGTCAGCCCTCCCATTTTAAAAATAAGTTCAAGGACGTCTCGTTCTAAGGCAGGAGGGCTAGAGCTGACATGCAGCCCGAGTATGACAAGCATCTGCATAGAGTCACTCTTCCTTCTGGCCATCAGGGTCATTCTTTCCAAAAAGTGCCAGAAGCTTGCCCAGAGAAGAGCTATAAATGGGAAGAGGAAGGGTTTTTAGCTCAGCCCTGAAGTTGCTATCAAAAAGTGTATTGTTTCACAATTTTCTGAGCTCTGGCATGTCTCTCTCACTCCCTATATCCCTTTCTGCAAGGCCAGAGGGATGGAAACGGTGAGGTGGCACCCCTCAGAAAGACTGGGCTGCGATGTTGGGATCCGTCTCACCCTTGCTTCTGGTTTTAAACTGTCTTCACTGTCGCAGGAGAGCTTGATGAGTGTCACGGGTTCTGATGCATGCCTCGATTTGCTGCTCAAGAATGCCGTCTCCCCTCGCTTGCTGCTGGCCCTTCCTTTCCTTGAAGCCTTAATAGCAGGGGTTTCTGTGCATCCACATGGCTCCCAGAGTTAGCAAGCACGGCTCCTAGGCATCTTGATTCCTCTCTCCTGTAATCCCAGGGGGGAATCAGGGCACCGAAGTGGGGAGGAGGTCAGTACCGTGACTGCCATTTTCCTTGTCTCACTGGGGGGCACAGGCAGGGCTATTTTCTGATGTCACCCTCTTCATTCCAAGAGCACCTCATTCCTTGAGGGCTGTCCCGACCTTTCCTTGTTTTTCATTTGCCTTCTGGATCAGCTCTCAACAGGGCACTTTTTCTTTCCTTTCCCTACTCTCTTAGTGCAACCTCTACAAAACAGTTAAATCTAGTCATAGAGAATCCTTCTCTTAAACCTCTCCAAATTATGTAATTAGGAAATCTAATTTTAACTTTTAAAAGCTTATATAGTTTCAAGGAATAAGATCTGGCAAACGGAAATAACCAGCGTGGAAAGAGCTCCGAAGCTGTTGGCAACCAGGAAGCTGCCCTTACGTACTCTTTTTCTTCCCCCTGGAGATGGACATTATCATTCAGTACTAGAAGAGATGAAAGAAAAGATGGATTCGATTTTTCAGTCCTGTTTAAAAGGGTGATTGCAACCATTCTTGGTATTTATTTCAAGGTGAACTTACATAGATTCACAGTGGCTGCGTTTGGCATAGTGAAGTGTGTAGTCAAATCGATTTGTTCTAGCTTCTTCCTGCTGAACCATGTTCCCTTCCTCACAGCCTCTACACAGACTGATCCATCCAGTGAAACAGGTCAAGCTCTGGGGCTCTCCAGGAACATTTACGAGTTGTGATCAGGTCTCAGTTATCTAGGAAGGAGCAGGATAAGCTGTCCATCCAACCTGTGACTTCTACTCTTTCTTCCCAGCCTCCTCCTTCAGGGAAACACAGAAAGCTGAAAAGATTGGATCGGAGTCTTTTTGTGCCTTGGGGTGGAACCATTTTGCTAAAATCTCAGGAATCTTGCTCTGAGT
This sequence comes from Equus caballus, assembly GCF_041296265.1. Lineage (NCBI taxonomy): Eukaryota > Metazoa > Chordata > Mammalia > Perissodactyla > Equidae > Equus > Equus caballus. The sequence continues at coordinate 21,819,951 of NC_091688.1, forward strand.
TTTGCTAGGGCAGCTCTCAGAGCAGGGGGTGCCTGGCATTCTCAGCATTTCTCAGGGGCCTCCCACCTCCTCACCTGCAGTGTCAGCTAATAAATACCTTCAGCAGAGAGCGGAAAGCTGTAATTCAGAGCCATTTCTTTTTCAGCTTGAACACTGTAAAATGTTACTGCAGTTCCCTTTGACTGAACTTTCTTGCCACTGTTTGGAATCTTAAAAATCTATTCACCCTATCCTTTTAGAAGTAAGCTTGCTCTTCATCAGAGATGATTTCCTGTGTATGTCCTTTGTTCCTTCAGTAGTCAAACTAACCTGCTTAAGGATACTTACATGGCAAGACAAAAAGGTTTACATATGCAGATGACTATTAAACGTATAACCTTATGTAATTTGTGTTACATCAAGTAACCAGCCAATCTAGTTGGTTTCACTGGACTGTTGTTGTGGTATCATTGAAAACAATTGACATTGAATAGGTTTCATTTTGAAACGATGTATAGACAAGTCCCCAACTTAGAAACCAGTTTGTTCTTAAGGTTCTTGGGTCAGCCCCCCGAAGCCTTCTGATCTCCAACACGGCAGAAATGTAGGGCTGTGTCAGCCAGAGCTGGTTGACTGTTGTGGGCTGACCTGGAAATCGAGCCACCTATGAAGTTGTTGCTGTGAGAAATGCATTCCAGGTTGGGCCTTGGGATCCTGAAAACACATTCTTCTCCCCGTGGTGGCCGGCCTCTTGCTACCTTGCAGGATGGAAGTCCAGTCTCTTG